>NC_046190.1:14879924-15182954 GCF_011004875.1 Balearica regulorum gibbericeps
TTGAAACAACTCCTCTGTCACCCTGTGCTCCCATCAGCCATCCCACAGCATGCTTCACCTCGGACAGCAGAATCCCACAGTCCTTCAAGCAACAGACTGATACCCTTTTTCTTAAATAAGGGCTTTATTAAATTTCCTGATGGAGAACAAGAGCCGATGGAGCACACAGGAAAATCACTACATTCCTGCGATGAGCACCCAGTGCTGGTCTGGTGATGTGCAGTTCACATGGCAGTTGTTTTTCAAGAGTAGTTTGCAAACACCAACTGTGGTTAGGAGAGGGAATTGCTGGTGGGTGCCGAGCTCCTTTGAAAATCTACTCTCTGCCTGTCTACAGTGCTCACCTACCAGGTGGTAACTTCAGGTTCAGCATTTAAGAGATGTGTAGGCACTGACAGCTTCACCACATGCACAACTGTATATTAAGACTACTTACCATAAAGGCAGAGACAGCCTTCTCAACAGCACACATAGTATTAAGTTTTGTAGCTCCAAGAATGAGGTCAAAATAAAGGTGACAGACTGCAGACAGCTGAACATCTCAGGGCAAGTGACACAGGGACACCTCGCCATGGAGCCAGGAACATTGTTCCAGCCACATGGAGAGAAGGGAAACACATGCACGTACCCCGAGCATGGAAATCACTTTGATGGATCTGAGCAGGCCTGTGCTCAAGAGATTGCTGCCAATGTCTGCAAAGCAGCACAGCAGTGAGGGCTCGCTGTTCACTTGCAGTACACAGCTGCAACAGCCTTGGGCAGCGTGGTGCCAGGGCAGCTGAGGCACATCAGCTCTCTAAGCCTCCTCCCTGGCTCAAGTACCCGCAGGGTGCTCGGGGACTTCAGACCTCCCACAGCATGGCACAGACTTTGCTCCTGCTTTTCTCTGCAGGCCTTGGAAATTGCCTGCAGCCTATGACTGCAGGGGGGTTTCATTCCTGTGCCCTGCAACCAGCAAAAGGCACAATCCAGGATCTCAATCCAAATTTCCACAGCAAACCATACGACAGTATGAAGGGTTCAGAGGTCTTGTAGCAGAAAGTTAAAGTCGTGACGTTCCACCTGCATAATACTTTCACTCCTCCTCTCCCAAGCCTTCCACTACAGAACACCACCACTTTTTGTCTAGCAGTTTTTGGGACTGAGAACATAGAGCATGTGCTAGGGCCAAGGCATCTGTGTCCTTACATAATTTGCTTCTTCAAAAAATGACATCACCCTTCATGTCTTCAGCTGAGACCCTCATATCCACTCCATGCTCTCACCCAAAACCATCAGGAAAGATTCTGAGCAAAGAGAATAGTCTCACCGTGGGAAAGCTTCAGGCTGACAAGACACCAAAGACAGTAAGTCAGCACAGCATTTACTCCCTCCGACATTAAATTGCAGCAAAACAAGGTGGGCAAACACAGGTCACTGAATCTTGGCAACCTCAAGTTTTCAGTGGCAAAGATGAAATCTCATGATCTGAGAACAAAGGCACCACATGAAGGCCTACATGTCCACGGGAGAGTCTCTCGTGGAAGCAAGGAAGGAAGCCTTTAACTTAATTTCTTTCACTTGCCCTACTTTTCCCTTGCGCCAGCAACTAATGACTGGGGTTTGTAGCTAGTAGAAGTGTTAGCTAAATGTCCCAGGCAGATCTCTGTGACACTAGGGTCCTTTATAAAACTCCAGTCTTAAGACACTTGTCTTCTGAAAAACAGTTCTTTAACCACAAACAGGAGGAAAAGAAAAAAAAAGAGAAACTGCCTTGAGGACATGGGTAAGGTTAAAGAAACTGTCTGACTGCTGCTGTTACAAGAGAAGCACCTTGGTGAAAAAACTGTTGTCCGAATCTTAACCAAAACAAACAAAAGAGAAAAGCTTGGGTGAACAAACAGAGGCCTTTGCTGCACCATTCATCAAGGACATTTACCCTGCAACTATGAAACAGCACAGTTTCACTAAACAGCAACAGTAGAAACCTCCTGGCATTTCTGGCTGGTTACAAGGCCATGTTCACAGCCCAGAGATCAGGACAGTTTGGCTCCTGCTGCTCACTTTACCTGGAGTTAAGGAGCAAGGTCAGTAAAAGACAAGAATAAAGTTAGATCATGCTACTCGCCTGGTCTAATACAAAACGCCTGCTAAAGAACATCCATACCAGCAAGCTAAGATAATAATTGAATTATTGGAGAGAAGACAGTCAAACAATTATAATTTTATGCTTCTGTTACACAGATTGGCACTTTATACAGCAGCCACTGGAGTGGTAGTCTGCTGACAGCAACACTGCTGTGCCAGCAATAGGAAAAATGCCCTTACAGCAGTTTTCCAGAGGAAAGCATTTAACATGCACAGGGAGGGGTCAGGATTTAAGCATATGACCATAACAGACTAACAAGAGTGAAAAACACAACAAGACATTCAGTTAAAAAAAGCTTCCCTACCAGTTAAAAAAAAAAAAAAAAAATCACTCAACTTTTAACACTAACAAGGAAACACAGTGCATTCAAAGCCTGCAGAGGGGAATGTAGTAACTCTTTTACATCCAAGAACAGGCACACGTCACCCCTTGCGAGACCCTGTCTATGGTATTCTCAGCAGAAAACCAGCTGTTCAAATAATATGAACAGCAGGACCAGGTTTTACCTATGCTCCCCCAAATGCAATGCAAAAAGCAACACACAGCAACAGAACTTAAACAACACTTACTCATGGACTCTGTTGTCTCCATACAAGTCACTTAACCCAAAGCTGACATAGTGCCAGTGCTCAGGAACATTCAGCGCTGGGTTTCCCAGGTTTCTGTACATGCTAACGTAGTCCAGAGGATCAGGTCCCCCCAACCTGCATTAAAACCAGAAAGATTCTTAAGTTAGTTAGTTTATCTAAGACAAATGGGAAGTCTCCACAGGTGCTGCAAGGGGGCTGCACAAAGACCTGCTTTAAAACATAGCTAGTACAAAAATGAAATTAGCATGTTCAAGTTACTTCTAAAAAAACAAAGTGAGGAGAAAGGTTGGATTAAGTCCAGAAAGCTTCAAGCACAGGAAGGCAAAGTGCATGTGTGCAACACACTACAATGTTTTTAACGTTAAAGCATAAAAACCTCTGGAAAATCATATTAAAGCTTCCACAAAACACAAAGAAAATTGGAAAATTGTACTAGTGAAATAGCAATAGCTGTATCTGCACTGCAAGCTCTTAATTCAGTCCAGAGGCACATACCTCAATTAAAGAAAATCAAACAACAAAACCTGACACTATTCCTCAAAGCAGAATTTGAAATGGCTAAGTTTTGAGGAGAGTAATCCATACTTCCAAGCATAAACACAGCAGTTAAAATAGCGGAGGAGAAAACCATTGATTCAGAAAAATTAGTACCAGAACCTGAAAAATACACTAGCTGCATTAATCAAGAATGAGTAAAAAGCATCACTGCAGCCTCTGCTTCAACATTAGAACAGTTCCCCTTGAAGAATATTACTTAAAAGTCAATGCAGCACAGCCAGACTACATTAAGCAGCAATCATCAAAACCTGGAGCCACCCTTCCCATTACAAGGCACAAGGAACGAGGCTGGTGTGCACACCAGCACGCTCCTCCTGCTGCTCGCCATCACGTCTGCCCATGCAGAGGCAGGTCAACTCCCCACTGAAGGAACGAATGTGTTAGACTGTTTTGCTTGCTGTTTGCCCTGTCAATCATAAAACATACAAGTAGAAGCAAGCAAGAAGAGACAAGACATCAAACCACCTACCACAAGCATTTATGGAATAGCATGAGCAGCTGTTTAACTGTTTCCTGCCTCCAATTCACTTTTTCGTCAAGTAAAATACTCTCAACTGCTCCAAACTAAGATGACCCCCTTCATTCAAACATCTTATTACACACCAATCCCCCTCACCTGCATTGCCTGTTCAGACCCTGACTCTATCAGTCACAGGGCACGCCTGTGCTTCCCTCACTAGCCCTAGGGGTTTGTGTATCATCATTACACACACCACAACCACTGCACAGAAAGCGTTTGAGCACCTCAGTTTTGTTCCCTGATTAAAAGTACCGCTGCTTTATATCAAACACTGGCAGTGAGTGCAGAAGACGTTTAACCCTGAGCTTGCACAATTACCCCTAGTTCACATTGATCAAGTACAGCAACTTCTTTAAGTTCATTTAGGAGAGACCCTTGAGAAGACAGTTTTTTTCAGAGCTGGGGTAGCTGGCATTGCAGAACAGAGGTGCGAAAAAGTCACTTTGCAATTCTGCACCGGCCTCACCACAGAGCTGCAGCACCTGGGCATCTCCACAGGAGACCCTCTGAAGCAGCAGTCACTATGGCTGGACAGATGGATCCAGCTCTTGCTGGTAGCTCATCGGTCTGGCAAGAGGCCAGCCAGCACCCGGTCAAGCTGACATGCCATGCACCTCTAAGAAGGTGCTTTCCAGGGTGAGTTCTGAGGACAGTTAATGCACATGGGAACTCTTCGAGTTTATCACCTGCAGGGAAGACGGTGCCAGGAGGTGCCATGGGAACAGGTTTCCTGTTGTTTCCAGAAGGTGCCTACATACTCTACACAGATTTCTAGTGACAGACACTATTTGAAATCCTTTGCCCGCCTCCGGCTGCTCAACCTTATCAAGTCTGTACAAAACAATATATCAGCTTGTTGTATTAAAAGGTTTGTGGGCTGTTTCACAAGTGTGCTGTGCTGCCTCCCTCCTACTGCTGCAGGGGGAAGAAAAAAAAAAGCAAAAAAAAAAAGCAGAGTTATCTAACACAAGTGACTTTCCCTAGGATCGCTTCCTTCCTCTTAAGTTACATAAGGCCACCACAGTGGTTCCAGGCCAGCTCCAGCTTCCCAGCAGGTCAGTCAGGGATGCAGCCCAGGATATCAGGGCAGGACAGAGGGGGTGAGCATCCCACCCCCAGTAATGGCACTGAGGTCCATCGGTGAGGGCTAAGTCAGAATTATGCAGCCTTCTTGCACGACAAGCAGCATCTTTATGGCATAAAAGGCAAACTGGTGAGCAAGCACAGGGAATGTGTGTTGGATCCTGGGAGGGAGCAGAGTTTGATCCTTAGTGGCAGCCCAGGAAAATCCATTATCAAAGTCTAGTAATAGCTTGAAACACTCAGAAAAAAACCCAAGTCTCCCTCTGACACACCCAGGGTCACACTGGAGGCTGAGATCTCTGCCACAGATACCCATTCAGGTGGCTATGTTCAGAGTGTGGTACCAACACCCCGGCTAGCACTCAGTCTCCCACGGCAGTAACTGCCAGATCCATGATGGAAGCAGCCAGGTGGAAGCAATTCCAGCCAGGATAGACACTTGCCCCTGAGGAGTGGCAGTGAACAGCAGCACTCACACACAATTATTAACTGTGGGAAGACTCCAGAGTGAGGGAGGTCCCTCACTGACCAGCAAACCAGTGCGAGAGATTAGCAAGTGGTCAGAGCAAATGTGTAGGATTTGCAATGAAAGGAAAACACCTCCACCTGCTAAGCAACAAGCATCTCCCACACACACAAAACCTGCTTCCAAACTGGGTTTAATAACACCTTACACGTCAAATGATTTGTGCTGGAACACTGCTGACACAGGCACTTTGACACTGACACATGCAAGACAAACCCTTACACTGCCCTTTTTCAGGATGCTCTTCCCCAGGGCTACTTAAACACATTCATCAGGTCTGAGGCACACAGCGAGCAAGTCCTGCCTAGGCTGCACCAGGTGAGCCAGATAGCTCTCCTCACTCCTGCCGGCACCCCCATGCTTCTCTCCAAAGGCCAAGCCTCTCCGGCACCCGCAGCACCGTGCTACCTGAGAGGCAGCTGCAGCAATGGGGCACCAGCCAGTGTCAAGCTCTGTCCTGCCCAGAGCAGACTCAGCCGGAATTAGCTACTCACTGGTTAACACACGACACGACAATCCAGACGGACCGTCTATAGTCCCTGAGAAATTTGGTAGGCTTGGAAGAGAGTCAGACAAAAAGCGTGCAGCAGTGACTAATTAAGTTTTGAAAAACACACATCCAAGTCATATACCTATTCCAAAATTGCTGCAACTGCAGGAGCACCCAGCACTCTAAACCAGCTACCTGGAGCACAGCTAGTAACGTACCCATGGCAATAACGCTCAGCAAAGGCTAGTCGGCACAGGTATCTATCCAGTTTCGGTGGCAGGTTTCACTGCTACGCTAACTAGTCAGGCACCGCTAATGCCCGCTGCGGTACATCCTCCCGCCCACAGCCACTGTTGCAGGGTTCGACCTTGTATCACAATCTACATATCAGTACACGCATTCACACAAAGAGCTGGAAGCGTTGGAGGATTTTATTAAGAAGAGCCCAACTTCAAAGTCAGAGGTACATTACAAATTTGTTACATTCTCTATTCATGGAGCTCATTCAGGAGCAAGAAGGGCAGCCTCAGGGGAAACACGGTATTTGCATCTGCACCAAGAGTCTTCCTTTGACTGCTGTTAAGAGCACTCTGAAGTTTCTCTGGAAAGAAAAACCCAAAGTGGGCAGAAAGGAAACAGCTCCACAATGGGAAAAAATTGGAAAAAATCTCAATCCATTCACCCTGAGAAGACCTTAGAGGATTGTTTGTAGTTGCTTCCCAGCAGCTGACAACAGGACTACTTTTCACAGCTACCTTTTGACAACCTTTCAGAACTAGTGTGTGATCCCCCAGTGGCTGCAGACCACAGATCAGTGTGCTGGTTTTCGAGTACATGGCCTAAATTCAAGACAGGTGATGAAAAACCAACAGTCCAGCCCAAATTCTGCCTATTTCAAAACGTATCACAAAGGCAAGTACAAATGTGTTTTTTCACCAGCATGAATTCTATGCATGAAGCAATTTCACTCAGAGATACTCAACCATGTTTTAAAAATAAAAGCAGATACTGGTATCAACAGAGAGAAACTCCTTCTCAGCACACGGCCTTTATAAATGGAGCCAGGAACTCCTCCAAGAAGTTCCGATTGCAATCACAAACTCTCTCCCAAGATATGCAAATAGCGTTTAAAAAAAGACTAGTTCCATGAAATAATCCACACAGCTAAACCCCTTCATTTAATAGGTATGTGGTTCTGCAGATTCTCCGACATTAAGAAGTAAGGATCTGCTCTGCTGTGCAAACCGAAGAATATAACTTCAGTTCCCTGAACAAAAAAAATTGCTGTTAACCATAGAGAAACTGATACATATAATTAAAAGCTGATTAGTGTTACAATATTTTTCCTAAGGCAGGGAACTTTGTTCAGCAATTTCCTCTTCTAATCTAAACCAACTAATAGCTGGCAGCCAGGCAGAGGACAGACCAGCAGAGAGCGAGCAGCGGCAGAACTCATTCTACCAGGCTTCAACAAAACCAACCTCCAAATTTTGCCAACTTCGCCATCAAAGGGAGAGCAGGTACCTGTAGCATAGCTCGACCTCGCACACGAATTTCCTGCACAGGACAGCGTAAGAAGCTCACCTGATTTCTACAGGCAAAGCTCTCAGTTCTTCCTGCTGGCTGAGCTTACAGTCGGAAGAACTGCTAAGTGGAAAATGCCAGGATAAACAGGCCTTCACATCACTTCTTGCATGCAACCGACCATCGCTGCCAATAGCAGTTTTTCTAGTGTTTGAGTTCCAACTGCAGTGAAGCCCTAATCAACCCCTTAAGCAAACAAGCAGCAAGGTTTCTTCCCAAATAAGGGTCTCCGCCATTCTTTGTTATAGACCTAAATCTCCCTCCATCCCACACAAATCTTACATCACTCTAGTCAGTATTGTTTTAAGCTGTTGACAGAAAAGTGCTGAGTCCCAAATCAAGGTGACTGGAAACTCATCAAGCTTGAATATCTAAGATTAGAAATAGGAGTAAAAACAGACTGATCAGACCACCACTGAAGTACCGCAGTACTGACCCACACAGATGATTAAGAAATTATTTGTATTTTGAGGTCTCAGATTTGCAACATCTTATTTTGGCCCACTGTGTCAGTTTATGTACAAAAAAAGCCTAAGCAATAAAGGCTAACAGACATATTTCATAAACAACAACACTTCTTTGGAAAACAACAGCAATAGCTTGGCTGTCAGAGCAAAACACAGGGAGGATGTTATTCTTCTGTTGCTCAGGAGTCAATCAGATAGAGACATACAGGTTAAAATGAACTGTAAATAAAGAAATTGAGTGTTTACTAAACTTTTTCCAAGTGCTGGAGTAGGCACCGGTCAATGTCAGGTCCAGCAATCACTCGGGGTGACCTGACCATGTTCCTTAGGCCCAGGAGAAGGGGCCAAGCACCAAAGTGACTATAAAAAGCAAAAGGAACTCCTCTTCGCACAAGGCTAGATGCTAGACACTTATCTTGATAGCTAAACATCCAAGTACTTCCTTCATGCCACTCTCCCACATAAACAACTGCTGTTACTGGTGTCAGACACTGTGTCAGCAGAGACAGTAAGCAGCAGATTCGCAGTCTGCGATAACACATCGCTACACAAGGGCAAGAGAAGCTAGCTCTGCCCCGTGGGTTCTATGGGTGCACGCACAGCACTCATCCGGCCTGAGGGCTGGAAGGCAGGGTCACTTCAGTCAGCGCCGGCCATACTCGAACCCCAAGCTCCAGGCCAGAAGGCAGAGATGGTGCCTCCTGTGCACGAGGGGAAACTCCGGCCCCCCACGCTCTGTGAGAACCTCTTCATTGAGTAACACACTGCCTTTTCCCATGACCTGCCCCTGCCAAGGCCCTCATCAGCCACCTCTCACTCAAGTGAGCTCCAAATTACCCAGAAACCCCAATATATCCTCCTGTCTTCAGTGCATCCCTCCCTAGACCCCTCCTCCTACTGCCAGTGCATCCTCCCCAGGAACCCCACCAAATACACCCCCCAGGCACCCCACTGCACCCCCAAACGCCTCCTCCGCCAGCCCCACTGCACACCCCCAAACCTCTCACATCTCACCCCAAACTGAGCACACAACCCTCACCCCTCTCCCCTTGCTGCAACCCTCCCCAGCCCCACTGCTCCCCCCAACCCCGGTACTTCTCCCTAGCTCCACTGCTCCCCCCAAACCCTTCCAACCCCACACAAGACCCACAGCCCCTCCGCTCCCCCGCAGTTCCACACAAGACCCCCTGGCCCCACTGCTCCTCCCCTAGCCCCACGCAAGGCCCTCGGCCCCCTCCAGACCGCAGCCCCGGCCGCCTCACCAGTACTTGAGGATGGCGGTGACCTGGAGCGGGTTGGGCTGGTCGGGATAGAGACGGCGGCACTCGCCGTAGATACCGTGCAGCCCCGGCGGGAAGAGCGACGGGAATGAGCCGGACCCGGACCCCGAGCCTGAACTCGGCCCACTCGCGGGGGGACCCCCGCCAGGCCGCACGCCCTCCATGTCCCGGCGGCGGGGACGGTGCGGCGGAGGCGGCTAGTCCAGGCCCAGCCCGGCCCGGCGCAGCGCAGCGCGGCGCGGCGCGGCCCGCTCGGCTCGGCTCCGCTCTGTTCCCGGCCCGACGCGCACCCGGCCCGGCCCGGCCCAAGCGGCGCTGCGCGGCGCTGCGGGAGGAGGGGGTGGGCCCCGCTACCCGGGCGACGGTGAGTGACACGACAACTCCGCCAATGGCGACGCGCGGCTCTGAGGGCGGCCGCGCCTCTTCCCGCCCCTCTCCAGGCCACGCCGCGAGCGCGCCCTCTAGCGGCGGTGGCGGGGTAGGGCGTGGAGCGGGGCGAGGAGCGGGAAGAGGGGCCTCGTCAGGCGCCGAGGGGAGCGGGGTGCTGCAGGGGAGTCCCGTGGGCGTGAGGGGGGTCTGGGGGTGCAGGGGGTTACCGGCACCTGGAGAGGCCTGAGGGAGGAGGAGGGGTCGCCGTGGGGCAGCCTCAGGGAGGGATGAGAGGCCTGGGCAGCGCTGAGGTGGGCAGGGGCCCGGCTGGCGGGAGGCCTGGGGCAGAGGCCTGGTGGCTCTGGCTCGCCCAGGGGCCTTACGGCAGGGCAGGTCCCGTCCTAGGGCAGCTCCCCGGCCACTGCCACCCGCGGCCTCGACACTCAAGCCTGTGTGTCAGTACTACCTGCAGAAGTGAGGCTGTGAATTGCAGCAATTCAGCAGCTGCTTCTGTTGGACTTCCATCTGTGCAGCAGGGCCTGGCCCAGACAGCTGGGTGCGAGGCTTGGTGCTCATCTCCATGCCGTTCATAACCTGGTGGTTCTGCAGGACCATGGCTGTGCTCCGAGCCATGGCCAGCTAATAAATAGCCTTATTTCCTTTACAACTGCTCTTACGGCTTTTGTTACTGCTATCTGTGTACCTTCTCCAATCCTCACAGTGCCTTTATTCTCCCCTTGTAGGTACCTCAGAGGCAGCTTTCACAGTAAATAGGTGAAGTTCAAGGGCTGTCTGATCGAGGATCTTAACCTGTGTACTAAGCATTCTGAAGATCTGGCTCATCCCTGACTTGCAACTACACTTGCAACTGTGGTCCTGCAAAGCCTTGTGCGTACGTGTGAGCCGGTGTGTGTTCAGTAGTCCTACGTGTTTTTGCTAGAGCAGTGTCCTGCTTTTTAATCAGCATAGAGAAGAAATGAGCTACAGTGTGCTGAGAGGATAGGATGAGTGCTCCTGCTTGTTGCATTTCTCATTTCAATAGCTGAGAGTTTATTCTAAAATCAATATTCACAACGTACCTTTTAGGAGATCACATTTAGTCAAGAAGCTGGCAAGCAGACAAACAAATGACTGTCCACTGAGAAGGAGATGAGCAGCTGGTATTCTCGTGAGTCACTGCTGCTCACACGAACGGTATTTCACTTGTCCTGTTACTGGGATACTACTTTTTGTGACATCCACCCGAGAAGTCAATTGCAGTCAGCTGAGAAGGTAAATGTAACAGAGTCACGTATGAAATGCTGTGTCGGCTTAATACACACATAAAAAGTCTCTCCTGGCGTTTATTGACGTGATACTGGTCTTGAAATAATTTAAACCTCTCCATCCTGTCGTACAAAACCGCTGTTTTACACAGGGTGAATGATGAAAATCACTAAAGATAAATATCAAGTTAATATCAATTCAAGTAAATGTATCATTTTAGTGGTGTTGTCAGTCATCGATGATTCAAAGTGCAATGGAAAACAACAGGGAACACATTATTTAATACTCGAATGCCTTTTATGTTCATTCTTTGTACTGACACTGCTTTTCTGGATATTGTGCCTCAAAAAATGCAGAGAAACCAGGCGATACTCAGAGAAAGCAGATGCGTTGTGACCCACAGTTCCTAGGGATGATCCCATGAAATGCCGGGACAGTGAAATGCCGTCGGTGGTGGTGGGTTCCCTCTGCAGAAAGCAATGTGATCGGGTTTTCTCTTTTCCAATTAGAAAAATAGGGGGAAAAAATCCATTAAACTGGAAAGCAGCCAGTTGGAATCCAGTGCTTTTTGGTGGAATCTGGAACACGACACCCCCCCGCCCTACTCGGGTTTCACGCCGTGTTTTCGCCCCGTGGGTATTTTTGCCCTGTTTCCGTTTTGCGGACTACATCTCCCAGCATGCCCCACTCCAGGCGTGACTTCCCGTCAGGCGCCGCGCGGGGCCCAGACTACATTTCCCAGCAGGCACCGCGGACCGAAGAATACATCACCCAGGCGGCTCCGCGCCCCCATTCCGCGCATGCGCCGCTGAGGGCTGGGCTGTTGCTCCCTGACGGGTGGCTGCGGCGGGTCCTCGCCATGGAGTCCTACGACGTGATAGCGAACCAGCCCGTCGTGATAGACAACGTGAGTGCGGGCGGCCGCGCGTCCCGGGACCTGGGAGGGGCGGGAAGGGCCCGCGGGCCGCAATCCCTTTGTCATCGGGGACGGCCGCACCCCGCCCGCCGCGCCCCCCCCCCCACCCCTCCCCCTTGCCGGCCTGGCCGCCGCCTTGGGCCCTCGTATAGCGCCGTACGCTGTGTCCTCGCAGGCCGTCACCGGGGCGGGGCCGCTGCGGTTCGGCGCACCGCGATTGGCTGAGACGCTCGCCTCTCACCCGCCGGAGGGCCGCTGCCCCTTGCTGGTGGGGAGCGGTCGCCGCCGAGGTGTCTGCTGGCTGGGAGGGGCGGGGCGACCCCATTGGCTGGGGCGGCTGTCAGTCAGCGGGAGCAGCCCTCTGTTACCTGTCGAAGTGGGGCTCCTCGCGTCCCGCCCTCGCGGAGAACACCTGTGTTCATTGGCCGCTAGAGCTGTCCGTCAGGCGGGGCTGCACCCCCGGCTCTGCGGCCCCGCCTTGTCCCTCTTTGTGCCCGGGGGACAATGGGGCCTGGTGGGCCTGGCCTTGGCCGGACTCCCAGCGTGCTCCGGGGGTGCCTGCTTTTCTCCGTTGGACCGTGCTGGAGATGTTACCCTGCAGCCACCCACCACATCGCAGGCCAGCTGCCTGACAGACCCAGCAAAAGGAGGACGGTCACCCCCAGTACCAGCCACCTCCCAGCACATCCAGCCTAGTGGTCACGGCAAGGGAGCGCCAGCACCCAAGGTGCCCGTTCGCACACGGAGGCCTGCAGGAGGCAGAGCTCCTGAAGGAACTGTTCGTAGCATGGGTTGCATCAGCTTTAATTTGACTGGGGTGTGGTGTTGCAGATGGCTGCTTCCAGCTGATGATGTTTCTCATTAGCTCAAAGCAGACCTTCAACCTGTGTGGGTAATAGCTCAGTTTGAGATGAAGGAGAGTGATTGTGAGCCTTGTGAGATACTTCTGGGTCCAATTCTGATTAGTCCCGTCCATGCTGACCTCTCAAGAGAAAGGACCATCCAGGAAGGGATGGGAGGGCAAATCTGAGGGAGCTTCCTTCAGCGTAGTGAGTCACCAATTCATGCTCCTCCCTTCAGACCTCTACTGCCAGTGATCCAGATTTTGTTGTTTTGAAGGGTCAATGTTGTGCTCCCTTCTTTCTCCATAATCTTCATGTTATCTTCTCTTTTGGAGACAGTAAAGAATGTTGGGTTGGTTGTTCTTAGAAATGACTGGAGTAGTACTGATCCTGCTATGGTTTCGAGGGATTAGCTAACCATTAAAATTATTTCCAGGCACTCCGGTACTGTGGGGATGAGTTTGTTGTATTATAGTCAAACAGTAGCAGCCTATATCTAATTTCAGCCTGTCCTTTTGTTATTTAGTGCAATGATTGTCGCCCCTGCTTCAGACCTGAAGAAGGGCTTGTGTGGCAGCAACTGACTCTGTTTGTTTTCTCATTTTATCAGCTGGTCCTATGAAAGCTAATTCTTCTTGCCTTTCTGATCAATGAGTTCTCTCCTTTCCCCTCCCTGTACAAGAATTAGAATGGAGTGGTTGTTGTGACATCTGCCTTTAACACTGGCAGGCTGTCAGCCAAGGAGCCTTGTGGTGACACTGCATTTTTGGTAGTCCTCTGAGTTCAGGCAGGATAGGAAGCGGAGCTGCTCAGAGCAGGTACCGCTGTTCCTGCTGCCTCATTACTGCTCTTGCTCAGAGAGCTGCAGGCAGCTTTTCCAGGCAGAATGTCATCCCGTCGTGTGTGTATGAGAGGGGGAAATGATGTACTGAGCTGATGAACAAGCCAGATCCCCTCCAGCCCTGCTCTAATATCTCGGCGTGTTCCAAAAGGACATTAGGGTTTGTAGCTAAAAACTCAACAAGGAGTTGGGGTTTTGTTGGGTTTTTTTCCCTGTTACCAAACAGTACACTTGGCTTCATGTTTTCAGCAGGGAGAGTTTTGTAATATACAGTGAGAGGTTGTCGCTGTACCTCAACACAACCTTAATATTCCTTCTTGTCCAATAAGTCATTTTTAAAAGAATTGTGTTCCCATCTTGCACTGTAATAAGCTTTCCCTGAAATAAATGGTCTTGGAGCCCTGATGAACGTAATGCACGTGTAAATAGACAGCATGATCCAACCATGGCCTAAGCAAGCGCAAATTCCTTGACCTCCATGGAATTGTCTCTGTTTACATAAAAAAGGGTAAAATTTGGCTTTGCAGTTGAGGTGGTGGTGTTTTAAACAGCTGAGCTGTTGTGTCTTTAGTTTGTTCTTGATCTTATAAAATGTGTATCTAATAAAATAGTTTTATGACAACATGAAAAGTGCACTCTCCATAAAAAGTGGAGATTGACTCTTGGTGATTTCCATTTAAATTTGAGTCCTAAATGCATCAAGATGAATGAATCAATAACTAACTAGCTACAGAGCTTGCAGAAGAGGCATGTTCAGTTACTTCAGGGTATTCACGAGAATTTTCCGTGCGATTATCTTCCTTGACCTTTACAGTTGATGTGTAGTTTTTCCTTCTTCTTTTATTATTTTGCTCAGATTAAAAAAAACAACAAAAAAACCCCAAACAAAACAGAATGAAAGCCCAGCCAGGATAGTTACTGGTGGAAAGACATTAGTTTTAATTTTTTTTTAAGTTTTAATAAATCAGATCTTGTAGCAGAAGGGAGGATGCATGGTTTTTTGCTTATTTGAAACAAAGATGAAAAAAAAGGGTCTCTACTTTTAAACCTTCTGAATCAGGGTTATTTCAAAATTTGAAACTTTCCTCTCACTGTATAGGAATCTTAAACTGGTCTATACTAAATAGATTTACTCAGTGCACACATATCTTCAAAGAAGTAAAATGTTTCCAAGAAAAATGGAATAGGTCAGAAAGTGCTGTCAGGTCTTTGTAGTGTGGAGATAGCAAACAGCTGTGCTCCATTTATTCCCAGGCACTTGGAAGCACAACTGTGTTGAAATCCCATCCTACCGGCACATTCAAAACAGTCATTTGTCTTTGACTCCAGCAAGGAGTTCTGAACTACTGACACATTCGGTTAACTTTGAACTTCAGTATGTAAATTTTAAAATGCATAGCTTGCTGGGAATCTCACCAGGACATGCTGGGTGATTTTTGGCCTGGCATAAGGAAGTTTCAATCTCTGCATTAAAATAGGAGCATAATTGTTCTCCTGAAACCACTTCCCAGCAGTGGACTATGCTGGCAGCAAGATCAACAAGTATCTTGAATAAAATATTCAATAAGCGCAATATTCTGATGTGGTTAGGTTTCTGCGTTTGATTCAACTTTTTTCGCTATGAGGCTTGACAAAGGACGGTATTATTTGCCAGGTATAGAGTTATTTATAAGCTATGATAAAGAAAATCAAAACAGTGGGTTTGTTTTATTCCTTGGTTTGCTTTGAAGTGAATAGCCAGAAGAGAGTCTGTCTAAAGGGAAGTCTTTTAACACTTCACAAGCCACTTTGTCACGCCAGTACCTGTTAGTGCAGACGGGATGCAGCTGGAGCCAAGTCCCTCTTGCCCAGAGGGAGTAGTCCTGCCCAGGTGCCAGCTTGGGTGTACTCCTTGAGCCAGCCTGGCTGCAGGCATTCGTCAGGAGACGAGGACTCGAGCAATCTGTCTTTTATATCTCTTGTAACTAGGTAGGTCTGGTTTGCAGAGTGTTCCTGATCTCTTACAGATCCATCCTGGCAAATCTGACTGGTGGTTTTAAGGCGGGAGTGCCCCAGCCCTGGTGGCAAAGTATACGCGCTCGGTGCAAAGCCTGGTACCTCGGCTGAAACTGCTGGTGGAAGTAGCTTGGGAATAAGGCGCTGGACTGTGAACTGGAGAGGCTGGGGCCGCCTCACATTCCTTTATGCTGAGCCTGCTCTGGCTGGTAACCTCTGGCACTGGAATGGGGCAGGCAGCAGGGACGGCACCATCCGAAACCACTGCAGCAAAAGCTTGTCTGGCAGAGCCCTGAGCAACTCGTTTGGCCTCAGACTCCAAGTGAAAGCAGTGATGCTGACCCACGCAGAGGTGGTGGGAAGGGGAAAGCAGTGGAGGACCTGTGTTGCTACGCGTCTTGAAATGCTGTGGGGCAGCCAAAATGTCTTTTTGGTCTCAAAAACAGTGCAGTCCCGCTGCAAAGCCCTTGTGAGTGAACAGGCACTTCACAGGTTGCAGGTTTCAGTGCAAACTCATGTGCTTTGCGCCCAGTATGGGATAAAGTGGAACTGCTCCTCTTTCTGCAGAAGAGCTTGCTCCCACAGTAGTCTGGGATTACTGGTGAAAGAGCTTATCCAAGGAGATCCTATGAAAATCTGCCTCTTAGCAAAACTTGGGTGTTCCTGCAAGCTGCTCATTGTTTCAAGATGTCATTCCCTTGTGCAGGGAGAGGAAATGGAGGAGGGGAAGGAGTCAGCACAGATCAAAGTTGATGATGGGGTTCCCAGGGTGCTTTTGGATGATACCAACGGGGATGGGAGCTGTGGGGCCAGATGCCCAGCACTGACTCCCTGCCAGGGCCTCCCTGTGGCTGGTTTTACCCGCTCTGTGTTTGCTGCTTGTGCTGCTTTGAACATTGCAGAAGGCTTTTTGGATTTGTGTCTTTCTGACTGCCATACCTAATCTCTTCTTCCTTGTCCCTTCTAAACAAGCCCTGTCCTGTCAGCTGCTTTTCCTGCCTCCAGCCCTTCCCCTTGCAGTCTCACTGGCACCTTTGTTCTTTCCAGACCCCAGTCTGCGTTTGTTTCCAGTGTCTTTTCTGACCACATTTCTGCAACCTGCCTCCTTAGCATTAGCTAGTTTATTTACCACCTGATCTTCTTTTCTTTAGTCTCTGTTCCAGCCTGTTTCACACAGCCCTTTCCTACTCCCTTCTCTGACTTTATCCACCCTCCCTCCATTTTTTCCAAATTGCTTCTTCTGAGAGGCCTACAGCCTTCATGCTCCCCCTTTTAGCAGTGCCCCTGAAGCTGGCAGGTTCTGTTTGTCTTGCTCAGCTTTCTGGAGTGCTCCTCTGCACCCAGAGAGTATTTAAGATCGATAGAAAACTGCAGAGCTTGGATTTAGCCTCCTGCACCCCTAGCTATAGCAATGGGTAGAAAAATACAGCGCGGCATTTGGGTGTGTACGTGGAGCAGTACCAGGATGCTCCCTGCGGGTGTTTGTTCCATGTGTGATGTGTTGCTGCCAGGGAAGGTGCCAGTTACTCCCCTCTAGTGGCCAAGCTGGCCTGCTGGCACCTTCCCATACCCAACCCTGCCTAGAGAATCGATCCCTGGGGAGCTTTATTGCTCGTAAAAAGGAGAAGATCTAGCAGTGCTGATGTACTTTGCTGCTCCTTTAAAACTTGCAAAGATGACTGACCAAATGATAAGCTAATGTATTCATCTCTTGCTCCCACAGGGTTCGGGTGTGATTAAAGCGGGTTTTGCAGGTGATCAAATACCGAAATACTGCTTTCCCAACTAGTAAGTATTCTGCTGGTCTTGGTAAGTTTTTAGTACTGTGTATCAATTCTTTGATACATAGAGGGGAAGAATGGTCCAATTTTGTAACTGGAGAGATGAGTTATTCTTCTTCTGCCAGCTGTGCAGAAGCATCAGGGAGAGGAGATCTCTGCTATGAAGTACTTTGAGATTTTGGGGGGGGGGATGCACCATAAAAGGTAACTTATTTTGTCAGGCTCAAGACCCAACCAAAGCTGTAGGATCCTTTAATCTTGAGACATGAGGAAAAGGACCAGGAAAAAGACAAAGTTGGAATGAGAGGTGTGAAGGCGTCTGTATTTCTTTGATGTGTGGTCTGATGTCTTGATTCCTGCCAGACTTCCCTGAAAGTTTTCTGAGAGTTTTACTGGAAGGAGGTCTGCTGGATCAGGAACTCTGAATGGTCACTCCTTTTATTTAAAATGGGATGGCTTTTTAATGAGTGTATTTGTGTTCTGAGCAATGTGCTCGGTCTGGTGAGGTCGGGTATGGGACTATAAATGTCTAATCTGAGAAGTCTACCTATGGTCAGGTATATCTGTCAGCCCAGACCATTGCTCAGTATAGCCATGTTCACCCCAGGCACTGTTGGAACAAGTAAGTCCTGAATCATCAGGGAAGGTGTGGGCAGACTCACCTGGCTTATGTCCTGTCAATTCAGAACTGTCCGCAATTGGTTCCCTTCACCTCTGGCTCTGAGGTTAGCTCAGAGCAAACCTGGGTCTGTCTGCACCTGATTGTCCTAACCAGTATTTTCTAAAGCGACATGTGAGTCTGGAGGCACTGAGAGGAGCACAAAGTAGGAAATCCTTGGGTGCATCTGAGCTCTCTCTCTCAAAACATTTATATTCTTGCCTCTCTTCTAGTGTGGGCAGACCAAAGCACGTTCGTGTTATGGCTGGTGCTTTAGAAGGGGACATTTTCATTGGTCCAAAGGCAGAGGTAAGAAAACCTATATACTGTACTTCTCCATATATCTCAGTATGCTGCTGTAAGGAGGGGCTGTAGCAGTTGTGCTTAAGGGCCATGATGCCTTGATATCAGCATATAGATCTGAAGAGCAGAATAGATTGATGCTTTTAAGTGTGTCCAAGGTGGAGTGGGAAGCTTCATGAAATTCCTGTGCAAACCTGCTAACCACAGACCTTTTTCCCAAGTCCTTCTATATCCCTTTTTTTTTCCTAGGCTACTTCTAGGTCTCTATGGTTACCTCCCCATCTTTTTGACTGGGGAATTTAGAAATGGGACCCTACTTGGTTGCCTTTTATCTCCCTGGTGTGGGCAAGAAGTTTGCTTTCCACAGTCCTGCTTTTGTCAGTGTGTAGTTCGTATGGTCTCACATTTCTTGTGAGCCCTCCAAACTACATTTCCCAAGACCACCCTGTTATGTTTTATATCATAACTGAGCTGGTAAAAGAAAGATACAATTTGATAGGTGTCTGTATGTTGGCTTGAAAAGTGTTAGGATGGAATATGCTCTGCAAATGCCAGACTTTCATACTTGGTATAAAAAGGCCTTGTTTAATCTTGTGAATACTTCTCTGGGAGAGATGTTTGTGATGAATGTTCACTTTTTGCCCTTGTCCTGGTTTCAGCTGGGATAGAGTTAATTTTCTTCCTAGCAGCTGGTATAGTACTGTGTTTTGGATTTAGTATGAAGATAATGTTGATAACACACTGATGTTTCAGTTGTTGCTTAGCAGCAATTAAGTCAAGGAGTTTGCCAGCAAGGAGGCACGAGCCTTCCGCAGGAGGTGAACAAGAAGCTGGGAGGGGCCACAGCCAGGACAGCTGACCCAAAGTGGCCAAAGGGATATTCCATACCATACAATGTCATGCTCAGTGTATAAGCTGGGGGGAGTTGGCCAGGGAGGGGCAGCTGCTGCTCAGGGACTTGCTGGGCATTGGTCAGCGGGTGGTAAGCATCGCTTGTTTTGTATGTTCTTTTACCATCATTATTATTCTCTTCCTTTTCTGTCCTATTCAATTGTTTTTATCTTAACCTACAAGTTTTATTTTTCTTTCGATTCTCTCCCCTATCCCATTGGTGGGGCAGGGAGCGAGCAAACGGCTGTGTGGTTGTTTTACCTGCCAGCCGGGTTAAACCACAACAGCCCTATATGCTAGATATAAGTTGTCTTTTAGTGCAATCAAAAATAAGGGAACCTAAGATTAAATTATAATGATAGTGCTCAGAAATGTGATGGTTTGAGTCTCTGACAGGTACGTTCTATTGTTTCTGTTTGCTCAGGAGCACAGAGGTCTCCTCTCAATCCGATACCCGATGGAGCATGGCATAGTGAAGGACTGGAATGACATGGAGCGCATTTGGCAGTATGTGTATTCAAAAGACCAGCTTCAGACATTCTCAGAGGAGGTGAGATACCCTGTTACATAATGGCACAGGCGTCACTCTGTGTATAACACCAGGAGCCTTGGAACTCCAGGAAAGATTTGGGACTTTTCCTTTGCTTTTCTTGCTAAATGCGTCTGTTGTTAAATTAGGCTCTTTCACCTCTCAATAGATACTGCACAAGAAGCGTCCAAGCAGAATTCCTCCTCGGATCTAATGTTCTGGCCTGACTGAAAATCTGACTTTCAGCATTCGTTATTCCCACTCTCTCCAGTGATTCTGCTCTAGGCCAAGAGCTTCTAACTTTTCCTGTTCTGCGTGCACATCAGGCATATCCACTCAGCAGTGACGTGATTTGAAGTGAGGAAGGAGAAAACCACAACCCTGTGGTCTGGAAGGAGCTGACCAAAAAATTATTAAATGACTGGTTGCAATAGGTTGTATAAGTGGAGTAGGAATATTTCTGCCTGCTTATGCTAAGACCATATGCCTTCACTCGTTCTTGGGGTCTGTGTATTTTGGCTAATCTGGCTGACTTTTGGCACTGAGAGTCATCTTGTTCATCCTTCATGGGGCAGGGTTGTTTGTAGAGTAGACTTCCTAATACTTTTTCATGACTAGACTAGAACCATGTTGGTCTTCCAACTTAACAGAGGTTATTCACAGTCTAATACAGCTCAGTGGCTGAAATTATTCCCTTCTAACAGTCCTCTTGCACCAATAGGTCGTAAAATGAATAAATAAGCAGAAATTTTCAGGAGCACACAGTCTAGCTGCCTCCTGGTTATTGCAGTACAGCTCCTTCTTTTCTTTACCAGCATCCTGTGCTGCTGACGGAAGCACCCCTAAACCCACGCAAGAACAGAGAGCGTGCTGCTGAGGTGTTTTTTGAGACCTTCAATGTGCCAGCACTGTTCATCTCCATGCAAGCTGTGCTTAGCCTGTAAGTGCCTTTTGTCTTTGTTTTGTGCTTGTGAAATGTTGCTGTGAAATCCATTTTTTTTCACAAACAAAAAACCCTGTGGAAGACCACACTGATGTCTGACTTACCCCTTTTCAAGCAAGAACTGAAACTCAATTTTAATTTCTGTAATAAAGACTTTACAGGAATTTGCTGAATTATCATGAGAACTAGATTTTTGGGGTTTTTTTTAGCCCTTGTTCACTTGAAATCTCTGCTTCATTAGTTGAGCCTGGATGTGCTGCGTGCTTGGGGTCACTTTCAATCACTTGTTCTGACTTGACTCTTTGCCCCTTTGCTAGCTACGCGACTGGGAGGACTACAGGAGTGGTGCTGGACTCCGGGGATGGTGTTACCCATGCAGTTCCCATCTATGAAGGCTTTGCCATGCCTCACTCCATCATGCGGATTGACATTGCTGGCCGTGATGTCTCACGCTTCCTGCGTCTCTACCTCCGGAAGGAAGGCTATGACTTCCACACAACCTCCGAGTTTGAGATTGTCAAGACCATCAAGGAGGTGATGCACTGTCTGTCTCTGTGTTTTTCCAAGAAGGGATTTCTGCCCAAGGGAAGTTGTCACTCCTGAAATCTAGTGGGAAGTACCAGCCTACCTAGCTCCACACCTCATTCCTTTATCTACCTGAGGGAGGCTAGGGCCACTAAGATAATTAAAGGACTGGAGCATCTCTCATATGAGGAAAGACTGAGCTGTGAGAAGAGAAGGCTGGGAGGATCTCATCAATGTATATACGTGTGTGAAGGGAGGGTGCAGAAGGGAGGGGGCAAAGAAAACAGAGCCAAGCCCATTTTAGTGATGTCTAGTGACAGGACAAGATGCACAAACTGAAGCACAGGAGGTTCTGTCTGAACAGAAACTTTTTTCTGTGAGGGTGACCAAGCACTGGCACAGTTTGTCCAGAGAGCTGTGCAGTCTCCATCCTTGGTGATAATCAGAAGCTATTTGGGCATGGTCTTGGGCAACCTGCTATAGATGACCCTGCTTGAACAAGGCAGGTGGACAAGATGACTTCCAAAGGTCCCTTGCAACCTCAGCCATCCTGTATTCTGGGAGACTTAGAGTCAAAGTTGCATCTAATCCCTGTTGAGGGGCTGTTAACATGGAAATGAGACAGGCTGGTGGTTCAGAATCTGTTTTGCATTTACCTGTGCTGCAGTTTCTTGGCTCTGATGATATCTTTCACTAGTGTTTTTTATGCTTCAGGGTAAGGGCCATTAAAATCCATGGCAGGTAGGGATTGCAAGTGGGATATTGCAAGTTGCTCCTGCTCTGTGAAAGAATTTACTCACAGCATTCACATTTACAAAAGATTTCCCTCTTGATAGGGTCTGCAGTGTTTAGTGACCTTGGCTTCTGTTGTATGCCAAGAGAGGAGGACAGAGGGGGGCAGTGAATAGTAGCTCAGAGCTGGTGACTGCTCACAGCAGCTTTGCATCATCACCGTGCTCACACAGACGGCTTGCTCTCTGATTTCAGCAAGGCTGTGTGTGACTCGGGGCTGCCTGCACATCCATGCCCTCAGTACAGGGGGTCAGTCTTCAGGTCGGTACTGGTTGTGGTTTCTGTGTGCTGATGCCTGGCAGTCCCTGCTGTGCCATGGGCCCCGTCAGAAGCTATGATTGCCGCAGCTGACTCTGGGCTGAGGCAGCAGCCTGTGCCAGGGCTTGAGAGCAATATTGAGCTATTCTTGAGCCTGTGACCTACCGACAAAGGGCCTTAATGGAAATAGTTTGCTTGTTCTGCGTGGCTGTGGCTTGGTGTGGCTGTGCTGAGGGAGCAGTGCTTGTGCTTTGTGCCATGGTACAGGTGAGTGGCTTTTGCCTGTTGCCCAGAGCAGGAGACTTCATAGGGTTGTAGGTTTTAACCTGGTAGCTGCTCTCTGTTCTACAAGTGTTGATTGCTGAATGGGAGAAAAAAACCTGACCTGTGCAGATACTGCAGCATCTGTGGACCAGAAGATCCTAGTGATCAGAGACTTGCTGGAGAGTTTTTTTGCTTCAGAAGAAGCCTGTTTTGTACCAAGCATCAGCTGCAGTGCAATTGCAGTGGCCTTACGGGACAAAGCGAAAGAATTATACTCTTCAGAAATACACTTGTACTTTTCATAAATGGCCAAGGCTTCCTTTGCATCTTGGGTGATGAAACTATTAAAAGGCATTGTGCTGACTGTTAAGTGTAAAGTTTTGCACCAGTGCAATCTTTTTTTCTGGACTATACGCTTAGGGAAACAGAGCAGGGGAAAGTGAGCCAAGCCCTATTTTGCATACTGACTACCCTCACCAGTGAGACTGCTAAAGAAGTGAGGAAACAACTTGATAGTTGCTTTCCAACTTACACCTTTTGCTTTACTTTAAGATTAATTTTAGCTGGGGAAAGTGTTGTGCATTTCTAGGATACATGTGCCTGGAACTTGCAGTCGGATTTCTGTTGATGTTGGTGCCGTTTATGACTTGATTTGCAAAGATCAAGAGGGGTTGAGTGTGGCTTCTTGTGTTTGCAGCTTTCTTGCCTCGGGAGAAGTTTGGATATGCAGTCTGAACGCACTATGGCAAACACAAAGCTGAGATCCTGGACATGGGAGTTTCTCAGTCCTAAAATCTTGTGATCTGTTAGAGTCTGACTGACTTGAGTTTTGTGTTTGGTTTGGGTTTTTTTGTCTCTAAAGGGGAAAAAAATATGAAAGAAATTTGGGGATGTTGAAAAATCTATGAGAGAAATTACCTTAAAAGGAGAACCCTTACTTATACCTATTTCAGTGCAGGCATTGTGCTCTGTTTCTTGGTTTACTGTGAGGGCAGTCAAACACTGTAGCAGGTTGCCCAGAGAGGTTTGTAGATTCTCCATCTGTGGAGATACTGCAGACATGCCTGGATGTGGTTTTGGGCATCCTGCTCTAGCTGACCCTGCATGAGCAAGGGAGTTGGACTACATGATCTCGAGAGGCCAACCTAAATCTTTCAGTGATTTTGTTTAGATGTTTTTATTTAATCCCCAAATGATAACAATTTGGAATAGCAAAGCTTACTATGCAATAAAAAATATGGAGTGCTGGAGCAGTTTGAAAAGTTAAAAGTATTTAGTTTCCTTTAACTTAAAATGTAGGTGGGCAATGGGAGGTGAGCAGCTTAGATCGTGTGAAGAAGTTTTTGCTGTTAGCTATTAGTTACCATTTACCCTGTTGAAATGCAATAATGGACTTTGTTCACCCTCCTAATCCCTTCCGAAGTTACCTGAACCTACCTTTATACAAGGTGAATGTCACTAAAGGTGTTTTAGGTGCACGTTTTACTTTGCGCTCACAGGATAGGTACCCATCTGTGCTAGGGGAGGTAACCTCTGAGCAGTATCAGAGAGCTGGAAGCGAGAGGTGAGCAGCAGCTAGAGGGGGTGTGAGCATACTTGATCTCTCTAATCATAACATGGAGCTGTAGCATGAATAGGTATTTTACCTGATGTGAACCCAAAAGGTCTTTTCCTCAGCACAAAATATCATGGAAATTTGTCTCCCCAAAGGGATACATGGATTTTGATTGCTAGTGAGAAAAGTATTTTATCAGAGGTGTGTGGGTTTACCCTTATCTTCCTCTCCCTGACTGTTTCCTCTCCAGCGTGCCTGCTACCTGTCAATAAACCCCCAGAAGGATGAGACTCTGGAGACTGAGAAGGCTCAATACTACCTGCCAGATGGAAGCACTATTGAGGTTTGTAAGGACCACTCTCGGAGCATTTCTGATGTGAAGCACAGGGTTTCCAGAATAGCCCTCTACCTAGTGATGCAAATTTGATGCAGTGTTAGGTAGGAGGGGATAATCTTAAAAGACCAGAACTCATCCCAGGCTGTTGACTGGCCACTGGAATTTTTAGGGGAAGAAAACATTATTAGAAACTTTACAACTTCTGCTGTACAATTTATACTGAAAGTCCTGGGTATGGATGCAGTATGACCCTGGGGAGTCTGAGCTGTTTGAGTGCAGGCTCTGATGTAGCAAATCTTTATGCAGATCAGGTATGGAGTGTGGGTAGTAATCAGCTCACTGTAAATTCAGTAGTGATTTTGGATGTGGCTTTTGTCCTGCCTAGAGGTGCAGTACCAATTGCTTTGAAGAGTGAGTTAGGAATATTCCTCAAAAGACTGAGGCCTCTGTAGAATGGTTGAAGGAGGGGAAATACAGGTCTTACCTCCAGCACTACGTGGTGCTCCCTTTTCTGCCAGTGACCTGCTGTATGGGGCTGAGCAAGTTCCTTCATCTCTTTCATCTGTAAAATGAAAATAGCACCTTTTCTAGGAGCAGTAGACCAAACTGGCATTCACCTGGCAACTAGTGATGCAGCATGAATGTCCAGGAAACTTTGTTACTCTGAAGTTTCACCTAAAACAAGTCCAAGCTGTAGACAGTGAACAGAGCCACACCACTCTCTCTTCCCCTCTCTGCTAACTTCTCCCCTTGCAGATCGGCTCTGCCCGTTTTCGGGCCCCAGAGCTCCTGTTCCGGCCAGACCTGATAGGGGAGGAATGTGAAGGACTCCACGAGGTGCTCGTTTTTGCCATTCAAAAATCAGACATGGACCTGAGGCGAACGCTGTTCTCCAACATTGTGCTATCTGGAGGCTCCACGCTTTTCAAAGGTTCCTGCCTTTCCTCTTTCAGTGGGCTGGGACATACCTGATCTCTTGTTTCCTTCTCATGTGAAACTGGGAACATAACCTAGATAGCCAAACTTGTCCTGTGGGATGAGGGCTGTGGGAACTCTGCTCTCTCAGAAGGGGTTACTGTCTAATTTTCTGAGTCCCAGTCATACCCTTCTGGCTATGCAAGACACCTCTGCCCCTTGTACATCACCTTCTGGGCTTGAAGGGCTTTTATTGTTTTCCTCCTGTTGCTCTGACTGTGTCAGGACTGAATAGGTGTGCTCGTTTCTGCTGCTGAAGTTCAGAATATTTGAGATTAGGTACCTAAAAGGCTCTTACATTTCCTAAGGTTCCTTTAGGTCTCTGGTGTGTGTGAGAGTCTGACAGTCCCGGCACTGCATGAGGTGTCAGCTACGTGGGTGCAGCTATGCTGGTGCCGTCCCCTCGGGGCTCAGCTGGCCCCCATAGAGTTAATGATATCCTCTGCCAGGACCCATCAGTCTGTTACCCACAGGTGGACATCTCCAGATAGGTCCTGGTCTTCTGTTCAAACCCTGCTCCCCTGTACAAATGGGCTGGACATGGTGGGAATGTCCAGGGATGGAGAGAACTGTCCCACCTGTGGTCCTAGCTAAAAATCTTGTTTGCTCATCTCAAGTTGCTGCTGAGAGGTAGAGCCTGTTGCGCCAGCGTGTGAGGTCTGCCTGAGGGAGACAGAATCCTGCTCTCTCACTGGCTGCGTTCTTCTCCTCTCCAGACTGGTCTCTGTGAGATCTGGAGTGGGAAATGTGGATAGGACTGCATAGGACATGTTCACATTGTTAGTAGGTGGAACTTGGGATTTTGCTGAGGGGCTCAGACTACACATTTTCTGTCTCTTGTAGGTTTTGGCGACAGGCTGTTGAGCGAAGTGAAGAAACTAGCTCCGAAGGATGTCAAAATAAGGGTAGGAGCAATCTCTTTTGTGTTTATCACTTTTTGTGTGTGGTGTTCTGGGGTCTTTAAAGAACCATGCTGAGAGTGCAGCTGCCATTTGCTTCAGACCAGAAACAGCAAACACTGTTGGGCTGTCTCAGGAAAGCTGTTGTGATGAAAACCTGTTTGATTTCATCACAGAGGAGGTGGCTCCTCTGACAATGTGACCTTGTCCAGGATCCTGGACTACTGGGGCTGATTTTTTTGGGGGCACACAGGATGACACACATTGCTTGGTGTCTGTCTAGTGGGAGAGATCGTACCTGTGTCTGTCAGCTATAGTGAAATGGGGGCAAGGTGCCAGGAGGAGCAGACTGGAGCTTGGGAACATGCTGACTGATTCTCTCTTTCTCCCAGATATCAGCCCCTCAGGAGAGATTGTATTCCACATGGATTGGGTACGTACTGCGCAGCCCGTTGGCACTCTCACTGTTGTCCCTTCCGGTGCTGTGTGTTAGGAGGGTGTCATTGTTCAGCTGTGCGATGCTCAGCCTGGTTACTGAGCCTGACTCCATCTGCACCGCCAGCCCCTTGGCCTTTTTGGTCCTGAGGGTTCCCGCAGGAACTGTTAATTTTCCTTGTCTTACCAGTCTTAACACCCAGTCTAAGGTAGAACAAGCTCATAGGTAGTACATTTCTTAGGGCAGAGGCTCTAGGTACGTTCTCCCTCTTGCGTGCGTCTTTGTTGCAGATCGGGAGAACTAAACTCTCCCAGAAAGTGAGAGCAGATCCCGTATGACGGGAGCTGGTGCTTGGAGCAGCAATCAGCAGGACCTTTGGGAGGGGGTGGCTGGTGCCAAGCCCCATGGCGCTGGCACGAGTGAGGCTAACAGGGGAGGAAGTGGCTGTCCAGAGAGCATTTCTGTTGTAGATAACTGGGAGCCTCAGCACCTTCCTGACATAGTGAAGTGTCACGTGACAGAAACAGCTCATCTCTGCAGGGATATGAAGAGAGTGCCCCCAGCGTTTTCCTGTAACCTATAACTTGCCTGTCTCTCCCCAGTGGCTCTATCCTGGCCTCACTGGACACCTTTAAGAAAATGTGGGTTTCGAAAAAGGAATATGAAGAAGATGGAGCTCGTGCCATCCAACGAAAAAGCTTCTAGCCCTGGGACCCGTCCTCAGTCTCCTCCGAAGACTCACTTCAGTTCTAAACTCGCTTTTCTGAGTCCGAGTGTCTGAGAGCCGCCTGTGTGTGTGTGTGTGTGCGCGCCAGCATGCCCCGTTGTCACTGAGCAAAGGCGACAGCAGCAGGAAGGTTGTATTAGTACTACTAACTTCTTATTTTTTTATTTTATTTTTGTCAGGTTTTTTTTTAAATGGAAAGGAGAAAATACCAATCTGACTTTCTCCAGAATGGCCCATTCCTTTTTTCATTTCAGTCCCTTAATTCCTGTATTGCAATCACATTTGTCACTGTAAAACAAACAAGCAAGCAAAAACAAAGGGAACAGCTTATAGAAACTGCCTAGCAAGCCAGAAGGGAGCCAACCACTGCAGACTGCTCACGCAGGCTATAGTCAGTCTGACTGCAATGCCTGAATCGTCTGGAAACACATAGCTGAGGCCCCATAGCTACTTTCTTCTTCAGTGTCTTCACCATCAGTAGTTTTTTGAAGTTGTTTTTAATATATTTTTTATTAAGAGAAAGCACATTCTCAACAGTTAAACCTGTTTGCCCCCACTGTTTTTGGTGCGTGAGTGCGTGTATGCGTAACTTCTTAGCCTGATGTGTGGGTCTGCGCTGCAGCTGGAGAAGTTGGTGATAGGACTTAATTTGTATTGCATGGAGTAGAACAAAGCAAACCTAATCAGCTATCATTGTACTAGACGGTTATTCTCTCGTACCTTGTTTTAAATACCTTTTCTCCTCTGGAAGCAAGTGCACCAGAGTGGGGGTGAAGGCACTCGTGTGTTACCCCTCAATCTGCCAAGATTTACAGTGCTGAGTTCTCATGTTCTTTCTTTGTAAGAGTTGAGGCTGTTTCCCTCCTTCCTGCCATGTCAGGGCAAAGGGAGCATGTATTTGCAGCCAGGCATAACTCTCGTGTACTTTATCCATTCTGGGGCAAAATAATAATTGGAAAGGTGCATTGTAATGTAAGAATTGTTTTATTTATTGAAATGTCTGAGGATCTCTCAAATACTGACCACAGCACCTGGGAATTATGCTTTGGGTCTTCTTTTGAACACTTCTTACCCAGCTGTCCCTTGTTCTATGTTAACACTGTTCACAGCACACATGCTTGGTGGAACAGTCAGCCCTGCGATGCCACACAGTAACTGGTCTGTAGGGACTCCTGCTGTTCTCTGTGAATACACTCGATGAGAGGACAATAAACTGTACCAGGATGCTGGTGCAAGTGGCAGGTTTGTGAGCAGGAAGCTGTCGCAATGGCTGTGTTCTGCTGTACTGTGCATGCCTTTCTGCTCGCCTGCTGGCTGCTTTGCTCGACTGCTTTTACAGCCACGGGCAGGCCTACAGCCCTGCTTGTGCTGGGTTGTGCCACTGGTTCTCCTCTAGGTTTTTCTTACACATTATTTGGTGCTTCCCTTGCCCCCAGTGTCAATTTTCTGCAGTACCTGGCAGCAGCAGCAGCAGAGCTGGAGTTGCTGTGGCAGTTCCTCCCTGTTCCCCTCCTTTCTGTTTGTTGCCACACATAAGCTCGGGGCTGCTTTAAGCACAGACACAGGGTGAGAGCAGGAGGGCTGCAGTAGCCTGGCTGCCAGCCTGCTGCAGAGCTGTGGCAGGAGCTGGTGCAGTGACATGAATGTAAGCAGCATGTTCCCCCCTGGCAGGAACCACATTTTGGGGGTTCACCACTGGGCTAGGAGAGACTGTAGACAGGCAGGGTGGTCTGTCCCTGGCTGAGGCCAGGCTGCTTCTTCCCCTATACCATCAGAGCAGACTGTGGGGTTTTTTAAGCAAGAACCTGTTGGGTAGAAAAAAGCAGTTGATGCTCAGCCTTGTTCTACTGGAAAAAAAATCAGTTGTGTTCTTGCTGGTTTGCTGCAGCATGCGGAGGGGCAGAAGCAAACCCCTGTTCAGTTACCACATGCCCCTGGCAGTGCTGGTGAGCTCTTCCTCCCCTCCCAGCCCATCCGCTGGCCTTGCAGCAGCCTTGCTCCATTTTGTAACCTGCAGTGACCAGCCAGAAAGGCGCCGTCTCCAATCTAGCATTTGTTTGATCTGCCTGTTCCCTTGCACACTGTCCAAACCATGTTGCCTGGTGGTGCCCAGCATACTTAAATAAAATCATTCATATACAACCCTCAAGCCTCCTGGCATCATCTTCCCATATTTGCATTTTTGAGGAGGTAACCTGTGTTCTTCTCTTGCCTGTGCAGAATTGTCACTGGCCAATCTGCAAGGAGATGCCATCTCTGGTCAGGATTGCCTTCCTGATCCGACTTCTGAGGGAAGGAGAGGCCTGGGCTGGAGCTGCATTCTGTGCTGGTGCTGTCCAAAGCTGCTCTCCTCCTCAGCAACCATTGTATAGGCTGTTTGTCCCTGCAGACAGATCGAGGGCAGCCCTGGCTTTGCAAGGGTGATGGGAGCAATGCCACCGTTGTTGTGAGAGGAGCTGGCACCAGCCCAGGCACTTGCACACAGCTGACATGGCAAGCTGTGCTCCCAGGGCAGGCTGGGGGGCATGGGAAAGTGGCAGTGCCCAGGCCAGCGACTAGCCCCAGCCTTGTCCCATGAAGCAGCTGGTGAAAGGAACAGTCCAGTCCCTTAAACCTTCCAAAGCAGGAGGGGGGGTGACTCACCTCCCCCCAAAAAGCAGGTGATACCCCAGCCTGCTGATCTTCTCACCCCCCTGCAGAAACAGGCCCAGGCCCCAGCACACAGTTTTGTGTCCCCTTTTCTCCTGTACCACCAGTTGTGCCCCTGCAGCTGCATGAACCTGGACAGGTTAGATGTACCTGCTACAAAAATGACCAAGCAGTACAGAAAAAAAATCATCTTTAATTTATGAAATGAAGAATCATTCTCAAACATTGTTAGAAGTCACACAAATAACTTATGATTGAACCATCAAGACCTACAGAAGCCTCGTGGCAGGAACATCTTGGTCCAAGACAGAAGGCAGCCATGTCCTGAGGCAAGAGGGCAGGTTTGTGGGCCGAGACCCTGGGGGAAGCTGGCACTAAACAAAGAACAGCTCTTCTGTCTGCCCCAAACAGTGCAGGGATGGAGGAGATTTTCCCTCATCTCAGGGATGGATCCCTTTGGTGACCACCTGTCGTGTCTGCTCCCAGCCAGAACCAGGGAGGCCAAACCACCCACCCTCCTCCTTGGGTCCATGTCTCAGCAGCCAGACATGTCTCTGGGGCACCATTTTAAGCGGAAAGAAGCTGAAGTGTCTGCCTCTACCCACAGAGGTAAAATGTCACCCCCGTGACTGCCCAAGTGTTGTGTTAAACTGGCTCTGAAGAGAAATCAAAGGCACAAAAGCAAAACCCACTCTCTCCTCCAGGCTGTGCTCTCCCCTTGCAAGAGAGGAAGGCACCAGGCTGCCTCACCAGGGATGGTGTCCTGATCCAATGTCGGGGAGGTTTCTTTCACAGATGGCCCTGCACAGGGAGGCACTTCCATCGGCTCAGCTGGGAGCTGGTTCCCAGACATCAGCCCCACAGCCCCAACCAGCATGGGAGAGGGCTCATAGCACTGCTGTGTGACAGCACCAACTGGAAGCGGCTGTGGAGGGAGAGGAGGGATAAACAGGCACCAGGAGATGCTAGATGAGATGTTCCAGCTCAAGGCTCTGAACCCAGTTCAAGCCCAGTGGATTTCCCTCCCAGCCTAGCAACAACGCCCTCTGCAAGGCCACAAAGTGGGGAGCCTCAGCTTAAAATAAGCACAGCCGGCAGACCCTGGCTGTGCAGGATACTGTCCTGGGAACAAGAAATGCCTAAGAGCAGATTTGGTCCAAGAACCGCAGCACTCTATGTGGGAGGGGTTGTACCAGCTACTGGGAAAGGCCTTCAGGGTCCTCCCATCCCTGCTCCTGCTGTCCTGCAATCACCCCCTCGGTCACTTGGTCACTCAGGAGCCTCCCACTCCCCAAAGCTGCAGGGCTCCAGCAAGGAACAGTCCCCTCCTGCTCAGCCAGAGAGGTCGCAGTTGCCCAGGGCAGAGGACTGCCCTGGGGATGTAGCTGTCTCCAGCACACGCTGCAACCCAGCACCTTCCCCTGGGATGAGCAGCCTCCGGTGTCCTGGGACAGCCTGGGATAAAGTGTTCTTGCTCCCATGGCCAAGCGATCTATCCCAGGCTCCTCACACACTGAACTTCTCTGCCTTCCCCAGCAACTGCCTCCTGGACTAAGTAAACATTGGCATTACAGCATTTCACCGTTGAACTGTAAACACGGAGGTTTCTCAGCCTGCCATCCCTGCGCTGAGCCTGCAGTCCTGCACTGGCCTGCAACCAGCAACATGCCAGAGGCTCAGACACCCCTAAATTGTTTTCACCTCTGGTGCCTGGCCTTGTGACAGGCTTTGGCGCTGAGCCTTCACCATCTGCAGACGCTTCCCATGCAAGCTGAACTGAGACCAGCTGAGGAGCTGCAGCAGCGCACACGTGATGGGTACGAAGACAAGGAGATAAAAGCAGCCCTGGCGAAGAGTTGGCTCCAAGGCTGCGGCAGACTCCAGCTTCGGCTGGGCACTCACCACGTGGCTCAAGGGGTTGCGCTGGAAAATGTCGTAGCCTGGTGTCAGAGAAGACTTTGTGAGAACGGGGACAGTGGGAACGGACCCTTGTCTATTCTCTCCAAGTGACTGGGCTTGCAGATGCAGAGACCACGCACAGCTTAACAACCGGAAGAGGCCTCTGTACCCACCCAGGGCACAGAACATGGTGGAGGACACTGAACTCACAGATCCACCCTCTCCTGCCCCACTGTGTTCCCCAGGAGCAGCCTTACCCGTGTACGCGCAGAGCAGCCAGGTGCCGATCAGAGGGGCGAAGGTCTGGCCCGGCTTGGTGACCAGAGCCACCATCCCAAAGAGCAGTGCTGAGGCTGCCTGCTTCCTGCGGTTCAGGACTAGATCCTCATCCACTAGGTCAGTGACCACCAGGTTGAGCAATTTACAGGTCCCTTCTGTGAACACCCGGTTGCTGCAGAACAACAGGCAAATCACTGAACAGGGGCACCAAGAAATGACAGGAGTAGGTGACAGATCAGAGAAAATGGAGAAGAAGATGAGAAAGGAGTTTCAGAAGCCCTGGCTATGGGAGGGGAACACTGCTAGCAATAAGCCTTGTGTACCCTGCATGGATGTCTTGGCTCAGTCCTGACCTGCCACACAGACAGGCCTGGGGATGCAACGCACTGGGCCAGAAGCAGACAGGCACCTGCAGCACATACTGAGGCTGCAGAGGAGGTGGGGAGCTCAGCTCAGCAGCCTGGAGAGGCTGCCACCAGCCCTGCCAGGTCTTTGTCCTCCTGAGCATCACTGCCTCCCTCACTCCGCCGCAGGCACAGCTGGCAGATTCTGCAATGACCTGTCCCACACTCATGTGCTGTCAGAGCTGGGAGCCACGTGGCTACTGCTCCCTGCCTCCCGCTCTCCTCCATAAAAAAGAGGCAAGTCATTTCCAGGCAGCAGAGAGCAGGGGAAGCAAGTGCTGCCTGCCTACCTGGCAATGAAGATGCAGAGCAGATACACCTGATCAGGTCCTGCCAGGAGCATGACGACACTGAGAGCCAGCTTCAGGAAGAAGAGTCCTCGAACCACAGCGTAAACCCCGCAGCGGCGGCAGAGGGACAGGAAGTAGAGGTTGTTGAGATGGGGGGCGATGTAGGAAACACCTGAGCAGAGACAGAGGCATAAATAGCTTGAGGGAGTTTCAGTATCCACCACGCCCCCAGGATCAGTAACGACAGGCAGGCCAGCAGGGCTGTACGTAGGACAGGAAGTACAGAATAGCCCCCTCGCACATACAGAAGGCTACAGCAGATTTACTCGGTGGTTTTGTGGCACAGCACACAGTCTTCCTACAGAGGGAGACCTTCTTCCATCAACCTCATGGGCAGGAAGGAAGAAAAGACTTGCCCAGCGTCACACAGGGGCTGGGACTCAGCCCTGGAGCAGAAACAAGAGGGACAGGACAGCATGACCAGACCTGGCCCACACTGAACGCTCCCAGGGTAACTCTAGGACCAGTGCCCACGGATGGAAATGGTCCACACGCCACAGAGAAAGGGATTAAATTCAGGGCTGTGTTCCCTGCTGCATCCTGGGGACACTATCTGCAGCCACGAATGCTCAGAGCAATACCTCTGTGGTGTCTACGCCTGAGTCCAGCACATGGGCTCATCACCAGTAGAAAAGGCTCCAGGTTACCTCTCTTGCGCCCAGGAAATACAACTGATCCCAGGGAAGCATGTGAGAGATCTTACAGCCCAGAGACCGGCGTGTGAGCACACCTCTCCCCAGTGGATACTGGGAAGAGAAAATCCAGACCCAGGCCAGGTCCTAACCCAGCTGTTCCCTCCAGTCCCACCTGAGACTCACCGAGCAGGAAGGATCCAGTAGAGACAGAGATCTGGTCTGACAGCAGGTGCTCCAGGAACAGAGGGAAGAAGTTGCTGTTAAAGTGGCAGTGAAAAACCTGTGAAGGCAGCATGCAGACAAGCTGGTCAGCAGGAACAGCAGTATGAGAGAACAGAAAAGCTAACAGCCCTCTGGGCTCTGTTACCCTAGAAGCCCTGTGCCAAGGGACCATGCAGGACAGGCCTGGAGTACTTCAGCAGAGCAAGAGCTTGGCTGTGGAGTTTACAACACCATAGGCTGAGACCGCAAAGCTACCAACCATGCTCACTGTATGCCTGGGGTCAGTACTGCTTCCCCACTTGCGGGGCACTTGCTCAGCACACAGGGCTGCTGGGGCAGGCAGGGCAAGGAGGTGACAGCAGTGACCACAAGGGTTTGGCGGACACAGCGGCACGGCAGGAGGCAGCTGTCAGGAAGACAAGGATGAGACGGCAGCGAGGTTCGAACACAAAGATGCAGAGCAGCATCAAAAGCCTGCCTGAGGGGAACCATGGGATCCCCAGGGAGACAGGAGCTGTGATTGCAGCACACAAGGCTGCCGGCATTTGGTAGCAATCACTGAAGAGGATGAAGAACAGCAATGGCAAAAGCCAGCTGGGAGTTGGATCCAGCTGGACAGTGAGAACAGTGATGTGAGCCTCAGGAAAGCAGGAGGAAGAGGAGATTGTGCTGACAGCCATGCCAGAAAACTGCACTCCTGAACTTGTCCCCACCACAAGCAGGCCTTGTGCTTTGGCACCCCAGATGGGGCTGCACAGAGCTCAGCCAGCCCCATAATCCAGCCTATGCTGCAGAGAGGAAGGAGCACCCCACATCCTGCTCAGGAAGTATTCTCGGGGTGCAAACAGAGGGAGTGGCTACCAGCTGCTGAATGAGCCAGCATGTGCGGGAGGCTCCAAGAGCAAGTGGGTGCTGGGAATACCTCTGCCCTTCCTGGGGAACTCACATCCTGCTGAATCACCACCTCAAACAGCCAGAGCCAGCGCTCATACTCTGAATCACAACGTGTTGCTGCTGTGCCTACCTGGATGAGGTTCATGCAGACAAACCAGAGGAAGTTGCGATGCCGGGAGAGCTGCTGGAGGTACTCTGCCAGGGTGATTCTCTTCTCCTGGGGGACAGAGAGTTTCTCAATGTACAGCCTAAAGGGAGAGGAAGAAAAAACAACAACCGTGAATCCCTCACACCAAGAAGGGAGAGCCCCCAGCTCTCTCTGTATAGATGCAGAGCTGTTTCAACTCCAATCCCAACCTTCCCTCTCCCTAGATCAAATCAAAACAGCAAAGTCTACAACAACGTTTGCTTATTGCTAGCAAGAACCACAGGCCACATGTCTCTCAAAGAACATTTGTCTTCTGAACACAAAATTCAGATTTCTGTCCGTTAAAAAAAAAAGCAGCATTCTCCTCTTATTAGCCATTCCACTACCCATATGCTCCTCTTCCAGATCCCCGTGGTTAGCTCACCTGGCAGATCTCATCAGGATCTGCTGTGTTAGTACAGCATAATGCTGGCAGCTCATAACAAGAGACAAGAAGTGAGGCAGCCCAAGGAAAAGCAAGGGAGCTGAATGGGGAAAACCAGCTGCATTGTGGCCCACCAACAGCCCAGCCACTATCAGGTAGCTAAAGCAAGCAAAAGGGTAAGAGACATTCACTTGTCCAACTCCATAGGAATGGGCAGCAAGGTGGTCTCATGCTTAAGCAGGAATGCTTTCATGACAAGCTGCTTCTGACATTTTGCCACTCACAGGCCTCATTGGGTGCTCTAGATATTAACTCATTTCATGTTCCAAACACTGGATGGCCATACAGCAGGTCAGGGCTCTGCCTCCAGTTTGGGCCAGGGGTGTCATGAGAGAGTTTTGTCCTATTTTCAGTGGGCACTAGGAGCCAGTGTGACAGAGGTGATTCTGAAAATTGTATCAACAAACAAGAACCATAGATGATTAACAAAAATTTGCCTCATCCTGGATTTTCCCACACGTTTAGTTTGCTGCAGTACGTAAAAGGACTCTACAAATCTACACTAGGCCTTTGTTCCTGCCACAGAATTGGTGACACTTACTCTTTTAGGGTTGACTCTTGGTCCCATTTCACTTTCCCATCAGCCTCAAACCGCTGGCGAAGCAGCTGTGTGGACAGGGTAAAACCAACGATGGAGCAGAGGGCCAACACAACGCAAAATATGCGAAAGGAAAAGAAGTCCTCTTTGTTCCACACTGCATAGGACATGAAGACAGAGAGGGAGCCTATGGCACTGAAGAGGGAGCAGTAGAAATTGAGGCTAGTCCTGTCTTTTGCTGAAACAGCCAGGTCTGCGAGCAAGGCGTTGTGATGGAGGTCGACCATGGTGAGAAAGCTGTCGTACATGCAAAGGCAAAGGAGGAACTGCAAACCAGGATGAGCCCAGGCAACCCAGAAAGCCAGGAAAGAGATGGCAAAGAGGGGGCCATTGTGGCTTAGCGCTCTGAGCCTCTTCAAAATTACTTCTGGGGAGGAAATCTCTGCTCCTGGCCTGCAAGAGAAGACAAGAATTTTAGACACCTGGACAAAACCCTGCATGACCATGTATTCTCTCTCTCTCTTTCTCTCCAAGGAAGTTGTGTAAGTGGCCTAGACACAAACACAGCTTTTGCTCATGCAACAAGCACCCACATCAGATACCTTATCACATAATATGTGAATATACTGAAAATATGGGTTTAAGAAAGCCAAAAAGAATAAAATAAGGGACTTTCTTTTCTCCAGAGCAAGTCTCTCCCTGATAGTTCTGCACTGTCTGTGCTTCACACAATGTAAATTATTTCAATGAGCACTCAAGGTTTTTACTAGTTGCAGGAAGCCCTATCATGATTTTCATTAAAAGCTTGACACAAATACATTAGACACACTAATGGCCAACAGTGATCCATGATCCAGGAAGTTTGGGAACAACTGGACTGAGGCATTCCAGATGGAAATAATTGTCCTTTCCCGCCTTGTATCTCCCAAACCACATACAGACACTCTCCAACACCCCACTAGGAGGCTTGCTCATATAGCAAGGGCTTGAGATTTTAGAAGCCCATATTTTAGGTTCTGTACCACTCATGTGATTGTTAAGGGTTAGGGTCACCTCTACCTGATAGTTGTGTGATTTCTTCTATACAGCCAGGTACTGAAATAACAGGCAAAGAGCACTGAACTTCAATGATGCCAGGAAAAGGAGGTATTTAAGAGCTCTGTGCCCAAGATACCATTCCCACACCATCATTTTAAAGCTGCCAATTTCACATCATCTCCCTCAGAGACTGAAGAATTTCCCAGCCTCTGCTGGAGGTGGAACTTCACTTACTGCTGTGTGCTAAGGAACACTCGGTCACTCAGCCAGCCAAACAGAGGGTCATTGAGGCTGTTCCAGATCAGAAACACTGTCTAGGAAAGAAAACAGGACAGTGAAACAAACCACAGGACAGCTCAGTTCTGTTACTGAAGCAAGCAGTGCTGAGCTGGCATGCTGAACAACCAGCTGGAAACATCCCAGTGCACCTTCCCTGCCCCATCACCGCTGTACGATTCCTCGGTCTGGGGCAACTGCCAGATTAACACAGTGAGGCCAGTGGTTTTCCCTGCTTGTGAAACACCCCGACATCCCCAGAGGAAAGGTAGCCTTAAGAACAAAGTCTCTGGGCTTTCTATCCCAGCTTCTTCTCTGTTTATGTAAGTGTGGAAAACCAGTAAGCCCAAGCTAGCACTCAGAAGGCTCCCTTGCTCCCTCTCCAAAGGGGAACACTGCTATTACAACTAATGCTCCTCACACTTCTAGCAAGGAACCATCTTGATTTCAGAATTTTTTACTTAAGAGGGCAGCAATCTATGGAAAAGACTAACCTCTCCTATCCAAAAGGACAGTTTATCAATCTTGTAAACAGAGACAAAGGTGTCCACGTAGTACAGGAGGAATACGTTGTGCAAAATGGAAACAAACAGCGACAGGGACCCATAGATCACTGCAGTGGGCAAATGAAAAAGACAAGCGAACAGTCGCAACCCCATGTTGGTGTAGTCAGTGTTCAGCTCCCTCGATCACCTCCATTTCAGATGGGATGTCTTCTCCCAACACCTGCTACATATTTGTTGGGGCCAATCCATTGTTGCTCCTGCAGGAGAGAAAACATAAAATAAAATGAAATCAGATTCAATTTCTTAAATGAACTAAAAGTTGAATCAAATTAATTGGTAAATCTTTGCCAGCAGAGATCAGAATTCATATTGCTTTGAGGAGCTGTTCAAAAGTGGATTGGAGGGGATTTAAGAGACTAAAGCTGTCTGCTGCACTAAAGCTGTTTCATTAAGCTGAGGCCAGGCTGTGGGCTCCCAGGCGTACAACTATCATGAGCAGGCTGCCCCGTCCTTTACCCTGTAATGTTCTTTGTTACCCAGCAAGTAGCTGATTAGCTCTTTCCAGCTCTTCAAAGGCAAGGTCACAGGAAGAATCAGGCTAGATGGCTGCAAACAACAAAGCAGCCTGCAGAAAACACACCTAGCCACTAACATTTTTAGGTACCAGTGTAAATTTTTAGCCAAATAAAAATGACAACAGCTGTGATGTAATCTCACACATGCACACTGCTTTCCCCCAGTCACAGCTGAGTGCACCTGGGCTGGCTTAGACAGGAGTTATTTATGGCAAGCAGCATTGCTGCTTTGTGGCATGAAAAGACATGACCAGAACGTGACAGCATGCAGCAGACATGCTGCCATCATGCGATAAAGGCAACCAAGAGTCACTTCGCACCCATCCAGCTTTCGTGGGGTGGCTAGAATTTTAGGATCAGTATCTGAAATAAAGATGCTTTGGCTGGACAGCAATATATATGGAAATAAACCAAGTGGAAACAGCAGCGTTACACCAGAACAAGTCTCTGTATGTTCACAAGGGGCTGAGGTGTGAGTGGAGGACTCCTTAAACCAGCATGGACAGGAGGTGGGACCATTGTCCTCCCACGATGTACTCTCGCAATTTTCAGACTAAGCCCCTCTCACACTCAAGTTGCTACAGACCAAAGGCAAAACACAAGGCACCTCTCTTCAGAGGCACACATGTATCTGGTGAGATGTTAAGGGTTCTTAAATCAGTGTAAGCGAGCTTCTCCAGCCCATGCTATCCTAAGAAGCTGTGTTCACAGCATACACATGACAGGTGATGACAGAGTCACTATCTTAATGCTGTCACAAGCAAGATAAAGGGGTGGAAGTCACTCCTGATTCAGCCCTCCAGGGTCTGCACTCAGACGCATTGTGGGGACAACTTCACAATGCAGGAAAGAATGAGCACATCAGAAACGGGAAACTGCACCAAGCCAGCCTTCTTGGGCTTGCAACATCAGCTGCAGCAAGTCCAAGCAGAAGATCAAGGGGAAGAATTAACGACTGGGTATGAAACCTGATGAAACTCCAGTCCCATTCAGTACTTCCCAGAAGCCGTGAGTCTGACCACCTCTAGGTAAGATTAGAAAAGCAAAAATAACCTCTGCTCTGCCTAGCCCAAGGAATTCCTCATAACTAGCTCAGAAGGAGCAGGAACAGCATTTGTTCCAATCAATTACATCACCAGATTGAAACTGCACATCAGCTCCACTCCCAGCCAAAGCACTAGACCTCAACTTGATCCGACTGCAGAGTCCTCACGGAGTAGAGCCACCATTTTGCATCCCTGCCATGCCAAAACCCACGGCCAGATAAAAGGAAGACACTGCTTGGAGGGGAATTCAGCCAATGAACTTTTATAGACATAAAGACAGACAAGCCCCAAGGGGAAATTGCATTTTGTACAGTCATGAATTGAAAAGGAATCAAGAATTTGTGATGTGTAAAGATAAAGGTTAAGAAGAAGGGAGAGCTAAGCCAACTGACCCATGGATGAGTCCTGCGTCTCTCCCCAAGAGCCTTCTAAGAGGACCAGCTCAAGGGCAGATGAAGGTATTGGAGTGCTGGGCACCCTCACGAACAGGATGGAGAGCAAGCAGATGACATCATTTTGTACCGTATGAAACCTGAGTGAATTCAGACCTTGACCACTGCGTGCACATCTAACCTCACTACAAACTTCCCAAGGCATAGAAATGAGGAAGATCAAATAAGGGCAACTAAAGCTACCAAGGGACTGAGGCAGCTGCCTGCTGAGGAAAGACTAAACAGCTGGGACTCTTCAGGCATAAAGCAAAGGCTGAAGGGGGACACGACCAAGGTTTAGAGAGTCCCACGTGCCCAGGATAAGGTGAAGGTGGAACTGTTGCGTGCCCAGGACACAAGAACTGGGAGCACTCGCTGTAACTAGCAGGAAATCAGTTTAAAGCATATGAAAATATTCTTTACCTGGCAGGTAGCAAACATCTGATAATTGCTGCCAAAGGAGGTTGCAGAGATGGGCAGCAGGTTCAAAGGATTAGACAAATGCATGGAAAACAGCTGCACAGAAACAGCTATTACAGGGAACAGGCAGGGAAATCCCCCCTAGGATCCCTAATCCAAGGGCTGTGCATGCTGGGGGTGGACAAGTGGAAAGGCCCACAGACAGGAGCCAGGCTCACACACCCTTCCTGCGAGCAGCATCTCCCGCTACCGCCATGGGGCAGAACATGGGGAGAGACAGACCAACGTCTGACCTGCTAGCGCTGTTCTCAACCTGGACTTGACATCGCTACCCAACACCTGTTTGAAAGCAAAGCCTGCTCTAGGCTTGGTCCTTAGTGCTGCACTTTACATGTGTGCCCACCCAAATGATGCTTCATTAAGCACGGTGCACGAACCACAGCTGCTGAAGTTTCCAGAGACACCTCATTTTGCCATTTATATGCTAGGGCACTGTTTAAAGAAAGTGAAGTTCCACCTCCTCTCCTCCTTCTCCCTCATCACTCCCTCACAGATGTACAACCCCTCCAGCCAGCTGACATTTCTAAGTGATTTCACTTTGCTGGGACAGTTGTTAGGTCATTTTATGTGGGGGTTTTTTTCCCTCCTCATCTGCAAATGTGCGGATGAAAAGAAACAAATCACGTTTGTCTGTAAAAAGTAGATTTTGCTTCTACATCCAAAGTACTTTGTTATTTAAGCTTGCCACACTGGTATTTTCATAACCTTTTCCTTGGGATGGAGAATTACTCATGGAGTATGTCAGAACTTTTCAACATTAGGCTTTAAGTGGTAATGGGAAAAGGACCTGCAGGAGGGAATAGCTATCATTCATTCATACTGAACTTCTAGCGCACAGTCATAAAGCAACAAGCTTGTAAATTAGAAAGCAACTAGCCTTTATTTCAGAAACTTCCACCTCCGCATCTGACATTGCTCCCGCCAGTGACGTTTGCAGATCTTATCTCTTTGAGAAGGATGTTTAAATACTGGCTACCAGGAAAGCATTACTTTTGTTTGAGAGTGCTGGCGTACGGTGGCTGGAAACACACATTTGGGGCTTGCACATCTGCTCTAACTTCCTAGCCAGCTCACAGCTGGATCCATGAATCATTGTGTCCCATGGTGATTCAGCAACCCTTTGGCCTTACAATAAGGCTGAGCTCCAGCCTTCCACAGCTGAAGTCAGTTGTACTGAGCTGGCAACAGAGCCACATACATGAATCTTGGCCCAAGCCAGTCTTTCAAGCAGGGCCAGATGATTCCTAAACACTGAAGCTGCCACTAAGGAACCCAAAATAGTCATCTGCAGACCTGTCCACAGCAACAGCATGGCTTTCCCATTCATTCTCCACTATGTAGGTAATGCAGGCTGGAATATCCCAAATAACACTTCAGGATATGTCTGTGCTTGCTCCAGCCACCACCGCACTGCTAATGCTGCATATTCTGGATTTCGGGTGGCTTTTGGTGCTAAAGCAGAGGGCCAGGCAAATATACCAGCTCTGTGTCTCCGCATCTGCAACACAATAAATCCACCAGCTGGAATAGCCACCCAAGAGGGGACTATTTCTAGACATTCATCACAGCCAGACAGGACTGGGCTGCTGACAGTCCAGCCCCATCCTCAAGGATGCCAGGCTGGAGCTGCGCCCAGGAAAGAGCCAATGCCTTGTGACCCATCCCAGCCTAGCACCTGGTGCTGGTGCCAATTCCTCCCAGACCCTGTAAGTGACATTCTCAACCAGAGGAAACAGTCACGGATGTCTTCATCTGGTCAGGCTTATCCACTGGTGATAAGTCTGTTTTATGAGCAGGGACCAGGTTCCGCACACTCCTTCCCACCCCACACATGCTATACAAGGAGGCCTCCAGAACACAGACACCTCAGTGGGTCCTCATCCCATGGAGCTATTTAGATTCTGGCAGGACTCTGTTCAGTAAGAAAGGAAATCCCTCCATGGAGCTATTTCACTGAATAAAACTGAAAGAGCCTCCACTTAAACCAAAAAAAGTCTCAAAATCCTATTCCTGTCCCTGGAAAGCTCCTATCTAGACATAACGCTCCGCAAAATCTAGGCTCCTCTGACCAAACTCTGATCCTGTGCACCCTCTTAGAGATGATATATCTCCTAAACTCTCAATTTCTCCACTGTACTACTTGTGAAATCCTAATGCCATGTTTCCTCAGATAATCCACTTGCTAACAGGGAATCTCGAGGGAATGCCAAACACAGTTCCACACGAAACATTAACGAACTCCCCAACAGCAGCCTGGTATCTGAACACTAAAGCAATGAAGCTTTTGAGAACCTGATACCACCTGGGTCAGCCAAGGAAACGTGCCACTTTGAAGAGGCCATGAGGGTGTTTCCCAGTACTGTTTGCCAATTCAACAATCACAGATGCCTGAGTATCATGGGAGGTTTGGTAACACCCTTCTTATTACAGGCAATCATGTGCTTCCATCAGGTGCTGCTGTCACTCCTGCAGAGTACATACAGGTAAACAGAACTGCCACAAAGATAACAGTTAACATCTTGAACCAGCTGGTGGTTTCTGTGGAGCTGTGTTCCAGCAGAGCAATCTTGTTAAATCAGATCTCATTCCATAATGAGATTACAAGGTTCGTTAATAGCTGTAACTCAGTAAATCTTATAGTCTTGGAACTTGGTAAGACACTTAATGGTATCCCTTTTCTAAAAAATTCATTGTTTTACAGTGCAAGGAAAATGTATTAGATAAAGAACTGGTTCCCTATGATGTTACCATCAGTGTAAGTGCTAATCTTGTAACGGCCTTCACAGCACTGGTATGGGAATCATTGACAGGTAACTCTAGTCTGTACTTACTCTGTAAGTAAATATGAAGCCCTTATTGAAAACAACCCCCAAGAGTGGAATCACAGAAGCAAGAAGAAATTACTGCATAGCTACCACCTGTTCTTGTTAAGACTTAATAGGAAGCACCAGGTGAGAAGCACTTTTTACCCCTCTGCCCAAGTATAGCAACCAGGAGTTTCTGCTACACTAGCTTCATCTTCTCACCAGGGAGACTCTTCCCCTGTGCAAACCTTTCAATGCCGCAGCTACCCCCTAACACCCCAGCTTCAGCCACAAGGCCTCTAACCAAAGGGCTGAAGGAAGCTCAGCCACTGAGGCCGCTAAAGATCTCTGTGGTGGTTAGGCTTGAAAAACACAGCACTAGGTCACCAACTAAAGCAGCCGACATCCCACATGTGAGAAAGGAACGTGGGGAGCCAAGTGACGCCTGCAAAGAAAGGCCAGAGATGGGGACACCATTTCTTTGGCCCGAGCAGCACTGCCCCCCCCAGCACCCCATCCACTGGGTCCCCCCACCGTGGGGGGAGGCCTAGCAGCCCCGACATAGAAAGTGGCAGCCGGGCAGCAGCACAGCTATCATTTTGTGCTGTCAGGGCCTCCTTTCGCACATCCAGGTAGGGTGGGCAGTGCCAGGACCACCTCTCCTTGCCGGGACCCTGCGAGGTGGTGGAAGCAAAACCAGCTCCAGAGCAGGGGACAGACGAACTGAGGCCCTCACCCAGGGGCGCTGACAACAAGGAGGGAGGGAGAACACCCCCCGGGCCCGCGTGGGACCGTCCAGAGTAACGGCAGAAGGCACGAGACGGGGCTCTACCAATGCAGGGCGGGGGGAACCCCCCAACCCCACCCAGGCAACCCCACTGCATTGAGGGGAGCGTCTCCCCCACCCCGCCCAGACAGCCCCGCTGCAGGCGCGGAGACAAACCTAGGCCGGAATTGGGACGGGGGAAGCGCTGCACCCTCCCCACAGCCGCCCCCTCAGCGCCTCCTACCTGCCTCCGTTACCGGCGCTGCCGCCGACGTGCCGCCGCCTGAACCCCACGTCCGCGCATGCGCGTCTAGCGGCCTCCCGACCCCGCCCCGTGCCGTGCCCGGCTCCGGCCTGAGGCCATCTTGCGTCCTGGCAAGTGAAGCCGCGCCCTCCCAGCCGCCATCTCGTGTGAAGTCGCTCACCACCTCATTTGCATTAAACTCACCCCTCAACGAACAGGAACCACAGAGGAAAAAGGCTCCCCGTGGGCCTTTCTAGCCAGAGCAGGCCGGCTCCTCTATGGTCCATCCGGGTCGCGGCGCGCCTGTCGCCATGGAAACGCTGCCGGGCCGGGAGGACTTCTCTCTTCACACTTCCCTCCCAAGATTCATTTACATTATATATTTCGGGAAATAGAGACTGTTGTTGTCCTTTATTATTTAAGATCTCTCTTCGGAGCTTTCAAAGAAGCAACTCCCGGTTTTGGCGTACGCATCGCCTTCCACCTCGCACTGCAACAGTTGCTCCTGTCCAACCACTCACAAATTTCACCAGGGGAAATTGAGGCAAAAGCCTAATTGCTGCGTTCAGAAAAGTATCATTGCATCCTATTACTTCCCAACGTTTTTGTGTATTATGCTTACTAGCAGTTTCCAAAACACGTCATTTTTATGAACTCATAGAAACCAGGCAATCTATTGCAGTCAACAGATTTTTGTAATTAAAGAGCAATTTGTAGGTATTTAGCTTCAGCTACGGAGATCGCCTGCAGCGGAGCAAGGCATTAAGCCTTAGTGCAGCAGTTGTGCTGAGCAACGACGAGCTGACCTTGCAGACCAAGTCCCCCCTTTTTACACCTGCGTGGGGATTTGTATCTGCAAGGGCCCATGACAGTGCAGGTGCTTACAATAAGGTAGTGCTGATGGGAGCCATTTGTATGGCTTCTTGCTTAATTACAACCTACTGAATGAGCAGTGAGTATAAATATCAGCTTAGTTGGTGGTAGGTGAGTGTGAATAAAAAGCTTGAGGGAAGTAGAGCAGAGGAAAAAAAAAGTAGGGTTTATTTCCAAGCATTCAGTGGTGAGCTCTTTCCCATGTTCTTGAGTCTGTTACTTTAAAATTTGCAGCTCTCCTTTGAGTGTTGCTAATAGTGGTTTGCTGCTTTGAGGAAGAACCTGGAGTTTTGGTGAGTGCTTTTGAGTTTTTTTTTTTGTACTGGCTTCATATGCTGCCTTCAGCTGTTCCTTTGCTTGTGACCTCTGTCCTTACTATGCCTGAGTTTTTATGTTCAATGTTTTTGTTTGTTTTGGTTTTTTTTTTCTCCTGTAAGGCATCTCACTAGCTAAGGCATGTACCTTGCATTAGCTTTAGTAGTTTTGTTTGTAGGTAGCTAGGCTTAAAGCTCCCTATCTGAGTATGTAATGTAACTGCTGAAGGAATGAGCTCCCTGTTGCATTCCTTAGCTACAAGGGCATGTTCAGGCAGGTATTGCAGCCCTGGTTACTATAGGAAAGCTTCTGTAAGGTGTGATGTGATATCTTAATGCACCTCCTGGCTTTGTGTGTGTCATTAAAGTATGTTGGTAAAAAGAGAGTGCAGAAAGCAAGCTGCTTTCTTAAGATTAGGTTGTGTACCCTACTGTTTCTTGCTCCTTAGTTAAGTGAAGGCATCATCTTGGATGGGTTTTTTCAGGATGTGAGTACACATACCCCCAACAAATGTCTGTCTCTTTTCTGTGCTTGTGACTAAAGACTTGTCTATGTTGCAATGTTTTACCAGTTACAATGGCAAAACAGTACTAGTGCTAGTTTAAATGTTTGTAGGAGTAGTGCACAACTGGGATATTCTGCACTTTGCTTGGCTCTTTGAAAACATAAATGCTTAAATTCCCCTGGAGGCAATGTCTCATCCTGGCACATCTGCTCTTTTATTTTGTAGATGCAAGTCCACGTAGGGTAGTATAACTCAGTTGGGGTATTGATTCATGCCAGCACTCCTGCCTGTAACTTTCCTAGCATCTTCTGCTTGTGAAAGATACTAATGTAAATTGTTATTGTTGTGTGATGATAGGCTTTAAACACTTTAGTTTGGAAAAAATGACATAGAAGGGCTTCTCTGAGTGATTGTGTTCTTGGAAACATAAGACTGCCTTTTGATTCCCATTAAAAAAAATCAATAATGTTACTTGTTAGCTATGTTCTGTATTGTCTAAAGACCATAACAGAAGGTATTTGGTTTTTTTTCTTAAAAACCGGTATTACAAAGTTGTAGATCAGCAGACACTGCAGCTGTTTGCCTTGGGGGATGCAATAAGAGTGGTACTGCTATGGGTAATTCTAGCTCAGATGTTTGAACTTAAGCTAGAAATACAGTATGTGTTGCTGTTGTAACAGAAGGTATTTTTATATGCTAAAGAGATTATATGCAATACAGGCCCCAAAGTCTGGATAATCTGTTTCCTGCCCTGTCCCACCTTTTGTGGTGCCAATCCCATGGGAAGATCTAGTTCAAGTGCATAAGCAGTTACACCTTCCTTGCTCCTTAACCATATGCCCTCAATGCAGGATGCACAGGAATGGGGTCCAAGTGTACTGAAAGCACAAGCAGTTAAAATGCAAATGGCTGGTGTGACATTGGATGCTAGTGTGTGTTAACCATTAGAAGAAATGCACTGTCAATGTGAAGCCCCTTTGGAGAACCATGCTGTGTAACCGGCTATGGCCTTTGCAGGGCACCAGGAGACTCTCCCAAGAACATCAGAAGTCTCTGCCCTTGAAATCAGGCAGCTGAGGGAGTGGGATGCTGTGAAAGCACAAAAACAAGTGTGCAAAACATCTTGCTCTGCTATGCAAACTGCCTGTGTGTGAGATAAGTACCTGTAAGTAACTGGAGCAAGGCAGAGGACTGAAGGCCAAACCAGAATTATTTGACTTGGAGTGTGAAAAGTAAACATGTAACCAGGAGGAACCAGATAATTATAGAGGTGTCTGAAGCAACTCTTGCAGGGTAGAACCTTGCAAGGCCACCCGTACCATATCAGTAATACCATGTAAAGCTGAGATTGTTGAAGTAACGATATCAGAAATGCCACACTTGGTTATGGGTGTAGCAAAACTGAGACCAATGGGGAAGAAGTAATGAGGGGTGGATTGTCTGTTTGGGAGGAGACTGGTGGGAGGAAGGAAGGCATGAGTGTGGCAGAAAAGTGGATCCTGAAATGATAGAAACAGAGAAGAAGGTATAAAATGAGATGAAGGAAGGTGGGATCAGCTGACTGGAGGAGATATCTGCAGATGGTAGTGAAACCTGAGGACCCAAACCCAACTGGGATGCTGGATTGATGTTCTTTGGACAACTTGCTGAACTCTCCATCAGGTCTATGTTGGAAAGACTGGGTGAGGGAGGGCAGAGCAAAGAGGGCTACACTTGCACCCTAGTACTACGTGGTGTGGAAGGGAAGGGTGACAGGCCTGTAACTCAATAGCAGTTGTGTGGGGTTCATAAGACTTGATTAGTAGCTTTGTAGTTGTGTGCAAAATGATGAAAGATGTGATATTAGGGGTGTGTTAATGAGGTATTGATCTATTGGTGTGATTGATAAAAGTTAGTCTCCTGAGTCAGTTGTCTCAAGACTGCAATCTGAAGGAGAACAGCTGGGCAGAAGTGACAGCTGGGGGCCTGTCCCATTTTGGAAGCTTGAACTAAGTGATACTGATATCCTCTCTTTGAAGAAGAGTGTGTGGATGGAGATGATGGATATCAGATGAACTCCTGAGGGAGAGGAGGAGGGGATCTGTTTGTGCAGGCTGTGTCTGAACATGGAGGGGATCATTTGGACTGTGAACACTATGAAATGCAGATTAAAATATGCTTGATTAAAGCAAAAAGTAGTGTCTAGATACACCACTGTCTTGGAAACGGTTTAGATCAGAAAAAGGTGGCAGCTTCTGGCAGGGCCAACTGGGATCCTGAGACACGGAGCACAGAGATTTGAACCTCAGGTGGGGAAGACTTCTGATGGAAGGGTAGTGATTACTAGGAAGATGAGACTGGTGGGAGCTTTAATAACACAGAAGTTAAGCTATGCCAAACAGAGGATATGTCAAGAAAGCTTGGAGTTTATCCAAAAGTTAGACCTTGGTGCAGCAGACATCTCTACCCAGGGAGAGGCTGAAGGAGTGATGGTGTCAGCATCACCCTGGCAGCAAGCAGGGGTGGCTTCCAGAGCCCTGCCTGCTGATGCAGTGACCCTGTGGTCACACTCGCCACGTTTTATTCTTGGCAGTGCAGCTGTTTCAGACTTCTTGTGTTATCCAGCAGCTGCAGTGAGAGTAGGAGGAGTGGTGGCTCCAAACATCTCTGTTAGCAGTGAGTAGCATTTTCACTGCTATTTGAGCAGAGTTATGCAAGGGGGTGGTTTTTAGATCATCAGAGTCAAGTAAAGACTTGCTCTGCAATGACTAGGGCTTTTCCTGGTGTTGTGACCTCATACAGAGTCTGGGCTTTGCACAGACCTCAGAAATAAATGCCAAACCCATACTAGATGTCAGTGTTTTCTGGGAATGCTGCTTTGAATAGCTGAAACAAATCTACTCCTTCAAAAGGCCTGTGTAAGGGGTGACTGTAATACACATTAACTGCTATTTCCACAGTTACTGGCGCCAGCTGGAGCTCTTTGCAGTGCGCTAGTAACAGCAGAGTTCATGGGTAGCAGGATGACTGGGCTCTTCTGGCTTCAGAACTGAAATCCTCCCTCTTGGTTGAGCTGAAGGGGTGAGAGCTGGGAGTGGTTCTGAGCCCACCTCTTGGAGGGGAGCATCAAGTGCCGTAAGTGTTGTGTGAATGTCCTCTTGGCAGGGTGGCAACTTGTTCCCTGGAGAGGGAGTTGGTGTGTCTGAGGCCCTCCCAAAAGGAGAGGGATGGCTGTCCATCCCCAGAGGAGGTTTGGTATCAGCTGTGCTGATGGTATCTTTTCATTTGGCTTGGGCAACTGTAAGAATTTGGACAGTAAAGTAGTTTACTGATGGAAAGGTACCCCCTGTGGTGTGGGGGAGGCTGGGTCAGATCTCCAGCATTGTTGGGGAAGTTCCTTGGACTGGGTGAGTGGTTTGGGGAGGGAAGGCAATGAGGCTGCTTGCAGACCTTCCTCTGGTACCAGCTGTACCATTCAGTGTGCCAGAGGAGCAACTGTGCTTCTTCCTGGCTGAAGAGCCTCGTGGACCAGCAGTTTTTGCACTCTACAAAGCCTATAGACTGGTGCCCTGCTGCTAAGGGCTGCTCCAGGCTCCTCAACTTTTGTTCAGTTCAGAGATGAACAGGTGAAGGAATTGGTCCAGTCTGGAAACCTGGGGTGCTTGACCTGCTGCCAAGGTGAAGGTGTCACCCCTCAGCTGCTGCTCCTGACCAGCTCTGTGCCTGGTGGGGGCCCACCCACCTCCATCTGTCTGCTGTCCTGTGCTGCTGCTTTCTTTGATCTCACAAAAATAGCTCCTTTTAGCACAAATGTACAAAACTAACTGGATTAGTGAGTTTCTCATGTTTCTACTAGTCATGTGTCATACTTCTAACCTATCTCAAACCCTTTCCACCTTGTAGCTTTACTCCTCTTTGTGGAATCATTAAGCTTTCATTCACAGTACCTGCTCTTCTCTGCAAAACCTTTTTTATCTCGTGGGCTGTTCTCAAGCTGCTTTCAGTATCAGTTATCTTCCTTTACTGTTGATACTAGACAGCACAAGGCAGTGTGGCAAACAGCCTTATCCCTTTGCTGAGAAGCAGAGGCTGTGTGTTCTCCTCCCTTGCCAAACTTTCTGTCTAGAAATATCTGAGAGGATCAGCATGAGGAGATGTTGGTGTGCAATAGTGGTCCAGTTCCTGGTATGCAGTGCCAGCAATGCCTACAGGAAGCTGGTATTGCTCCATGGAAAATGAATTGCATGCGGAAATCTGTGACCATGGTGACACTTGGGGATACAAGTCTGAAGCAGAGAGCTCCTCCTGAGCTGGCCTGCTGCGCAGCATGAGCGTGGGAACTGGCAGGCTGCTGTGCTCTGTGCCACCGGAGAGGCCACAGGGGTGCAGTGTGTAAGCAGGAGAGGGACAGAGGTGGCCCTACTCCATTTCAGCCCCCACACAAGCATCTTTCTCCCTTTCTAGATGCTATGAGATTTTGTCTCTTCCATGAAGTTGGTCCTCCCCTTGGGCTCTCCTGGACTTTGCCTTGCAAATGGGAGGCAAGACCTGTTCTCTCCAGGCCTAGTTAGTACTGCTGTTAATCAACTACTGTGTTGTGGTACCTTGTTGTACTAGCATGATGTAGTAACCTTGTGGAAGTATTTAAGATTCCTTAGAGTGCTTTGCTGGGACAGCATGGGTTTGCTTTTCTCTTGGAGAGTGCAGCAAAAACCTGTGGTTATGTTTCACCTTGGGGGGGTGGGTGGGTGCAGGGGCAAAATCTAAAAGTGCTTCCATGATTAAGCAGCACTGGTGTGGAAAGGTGCTCCCCTAAATGAAGATTAAGGCCTGTAAGGATCCAGCTTGTAACAAGCTATTGCACTTTCCTTGAATTCCTGTGTTGCTGCCAGGCAAGTCTGGTTGAGTGACAGCATCCCCTTTAAGAAGGCAGCCAAGTGCCTGTGTCCTAAGGATCAGTACTGGTGAAGGAGAAGCAAAGCTATTGTGTTGTACTTGGGAGTCTTCTCCTGGGTAAGTCTGTCTTCAGAGACCTGAGCAGAGCATGACCCTATGTTGGTAATAGGGAGAATGGAACTGATAAGGAAAAAGGAGAAGGAAAAAAAACCACACCAAAACAACAAGCCACCTTATTTGTTGTAATTCTCTCCTATGCACTGTCTCCAGCTACTAGAATGCTGGATAAGTGTGTGGGTCTGATAGAGCTGCGGAGGACAAACCTTAAGTTTGGGTTTAACTTGTCACTTCTAGAACATTCCTTGAAATTTTGGGTTGATTTTTTTCCAAGAGAGGTGTTTGCAAAGGCTTTGTCAGATGGCAACACTTTTGCAGAGTCTGCTCAAAATGGGGAAACTAACTGGAAGTAACTCATGACTTCTTCATCCCCTTGGTTAGGGGAAAATACTGTTTTGCAGTATTCATCACTGTACCCTTGGGAGTTGCTACAGAGCAATGGCAATAGATCTATGGGTTTTGTGGGGTGAGGAGAACAACAGGGCAGGAAGAAAGCCAGAAAGAAGAGTCTGAAAGTTTCGGTGATGTAACAGCGGAAAAGAAAAGGTAGCAAAGTGGGATCATAGAATTGTAGAATGGTTTGGGTTGGAGGGGACCTTAAAGATCATCTAGTTCCACCCTGTTCTCTTTGGAAGCTGATCACAGGGCAATGGCATGAGGAAAGAATAGTCTTGGTCAATCCTTAGAGTAAAATAGATGGCCATGTCCTCCCCTTTGGGCTAAACCTCTCTAGAGCTGTATTTCCTTTTTGGTATGCTCCCCAAAGAGGCATCTAAATAACCAGTTCAAACTGCTAGCCTGACCTGAGAAGCCCAGCTAACTTTGGTTGCTGCTTCAGGTGGACAAAAGACTTGGTGAAACCAATCTCTCCAGACATGTGAGATATTTGTATGAAGTTTCACATGTTTGGTACTGTCATACCTCATATGTTGGTCTGTGCCTAGTGAGGCTCACTTTAATCTTTCTCCTACAGACTGTGCTGTCTGGCATGGACCTGAATATTTATGCCTTCTTGTGCTTTCTGGAGCTCAGTGAGTTTTGTGCTCCATGATTACCTAAAGAGAAAGCTCCCCAAATTCAGAGCTATCTGGGGTGACAGTAAAACTCTTCTGCCCTGAGACTTGTCCAGCAAACCCATGTTGTTCTGTAATTACTAGGAAGTAATTTCTGTTGCTTTAGACACTAAACAGCCTTACTGGTCTTGGCTGTTTCGGTATTAAGTAGTGGTGGATTCATCACCTTTAGTAACTGCATAATAGAGGGGTGAAACAGAATCTGCTCTGTACTTGAGCTATCAAGTGTACTCTCAGGTCTTGTATTGCAAACATTGCTTGATTGCTCCATAGCTACTCTGTCTGGCTTGGCTGGCACTTAAGCATGCTTTGCTTGGCAGATTAAGTATTTTGGGAGCTGTGGTGTCAGTCTTCTTGACCTGCACCAAGACATGTGAGGAGGCAGAGGCCCTGCCAGATGGCTGAGCAGTGGGTGAGGGAATTGCTGGAGTCAGCGCTGGCAAGCCCAGGAAGAGTCTGAAGTGTCATGTTCTCACCAAGCAGAGATGATCTTGTTTCAGCTGGCTGTGACCTTAGGATTTTTGTCTCCTTCTCTGTGCCTGGCTTCTCATTCAGCTCCAGCCAAGTGGGGCTGAACCCTTTTCCAGCAAGGCCAAAACTGCTGGAAAGGCTTGCAGGGAGAGGCTGCCTTGTCTCTTGCTGTGGCTGTTCTTACTAGGTTGGTCCCTTGTTGCTCCCTGCTGGCAGCCACAGCTCCCAGAGCCCTGGTTGGGGAGGCTTGGCTCCCAGGCACAGCATGGTACATGCCCATCTGCCCTTTCAGTCTGGGCCACCAAGGAGCTGGTGGATATTGATGGCTGTCAGTGGCTTTCAGGAAGACAGAGGCATTCAGCAGAGCTCAGCTTAAGCTTTAAGGACAGTTTTACCCTTTCCTGCTTGGGACATCCTGGTGCCAGACAATGGATGTGGTGATTCTTCCCAGGGCATAGCGGAGCTTGGAATTGGAGCAAGGGAAGGAAGTGGATGGTAGCCTAAAGAGACAGGTCAGCCAGGATCCCCTCTGCCCTTCTGGTCTTACAGTTGTTCCTGAAGAGCTGGAGGCTCTTGGATGTTTACTTCCAAAGCCAGGGCAGCCCCTGGCTGCTGGCACTGGACAAACAAGAGAAGTAGGAGCAGGTGAAGAAGGGGAGAAGAGACTGAGGGCTGGATCCTTTCCTCGAGGGATACCACTAAGTAATGCTGGTGTTTGGGAGTTGGTTTTAAGCATCTGGGTTTTGATGCCTTCTGGCCATCAGATGGTCTAACAAAATTACCCTTCTGGCAAACCCTGTTTTCCCTGAAGCACTGCCTGCTCTCACCTCCTGGGACAGGGTCAGGCAGGCTGGTACTGGTGCTATCAAAGCCTTCTCTCCTCCTGTTCACATGGATTTGTCACACTGTAGCTCAGCCCTACAGAGTCTAGCAGGGCTTTGCTCCAGCTGTGGTCTCCCAAAACCTGCCTCTGGAAGCTGAGGCAGCCTGAAGGTCAAGATGAAAACAGGAACTGCTATAATGGGGTAAACCATGTTGTCTGCCCCTGGGAGCACAAGGCTGCAGCTCTGGAGGAGCAGGGCAGGGGCCTTGTGCTTCCTGCATACCAAAACATTGCTGCAGCACACCTTGTGATTCAGAGCAGGGCTGTGCCTGCAAGCCAGGAGTGGAGATTTGGGCCCTAGTGCTTGCAGAGGTAAGCCTGTCAGAGCAATCCTGAGAGCTCTGTGCTGGGGAGCAGGCAGGGACTGGGCAGTGCCAAGCAGTGGTGCAGTGGAGAGCAGGAAAAGCAAAGCCAGCCAGAGCCCTGGCAACTGAGCCAAGGCTTGCTCTGATGGATTTGCAAACTTCCTCCAGGGCTGTGAAGTATTGTCTATGCTGTGTTGGCTGTCAACACCCTTCTCTCTGGGGATCTGCTTCCAGGGAAATGTCTTCACTTCTGTGGTCAGGCATGTGACAATACTGCCTTGGGGTGCTCCCAGCCCTGCTTAATTGTCATCTCATTCTCCCTCTTATCTCTTCAGTTTGCTTCCTCTTTTGTGCCATCCTGCCTGGCTGAGCCACCAGCTTGTTCCCCTTTTTTCCAGTGCAAAATCAAAGCAATTAATACTTGTGCTGCAGCTGCCTTAGTGCTACAACATGAGTGACTTAGCCTGTTACCCCTTCTTCCCCAGCTGCTGGGAAGGCTCAGGAGCACTGCTACTGCCAGCCAAAATGCAGGGTGCTGCAGCAGATGGTCAATGGTCACATTTGTAGTTTCTTGAGTAAGAGCTGGTCTTCAACTATCTGACATAACAGCTTCCCCAGGGCTGTCCCAAACAGGCAAGAAGCGGCACACTGTTCCAGTAGGAGGGTAAGCTGGGCTTGCTTTGGTTTTGCTCAATGCATGTGAGAACTGTGTGGTCTCTCTGCAGATGATGGATCTATGGAAGTGATTCTGTGGATCTCAGTAGGGGTGCGGGGCCGAACTGGATTAAAAGAGATACTGAGACTGGTTTTTAAGAGGAGATCACTTAGTCCATTTACCTACCTCATGCTGCCATTGACACACAATAGCCCTCTGGATTTTTGTAGTGGTTCTGGATAAGTTAGGCAGGCAATGTGTTTGGAAAGTAGCTAATTGTTAGACCTTTATTGAAAGGAGACTAAGTGTGCTCAAACCGGCTGCAGGAGGCTCAGCTCTAAACCTCTTCAAAGTGGTCAGGCAAACTTGAGAAGAGACTTTCAGGAGCCCTCAAGCACAGAGGGGCATCCAGCCCTGTCCTTGCCTGCTAGGTGCCTGAGCTATGCTCTGTTTTAAGCCGGGCTATATGCAGCAAGCAGTGCAGTGCCTGCTCTCCTCCTCCCCAACACCTGCTAGTGAGCTGTGGAGACCTCTGTCAAAGATGTTTTGAGCTTTATCTTGCTTAAAGCTGTTTGGGCCATTCTCTGTAAGGGCTTTAATGAAGTAGGCTGAACTCTTTTCCTCCTCTCAGGGGAGGTGATGGTTATGATGGACTTTGACTCCTAAGCTGCAAGTCTTATTTAAGGGTACTACTTAGCCTTGTCTAAATACTCTACTGCTGTTCCCCTGAGCAGGGGCAGACTTCTAGCTCTGCACCCATGGCAAAAGCAGGCTTGAGCTAGTGCAGATTACAAACCTCAAGGGACAGGAACAACTTGTGCTGGTTGGAAAAAAAGAAACCTGCATTGTGTAGTACCTGGCATTGCTTGTGGTGGCAGGTTCTTAGAGGACTGCCAAATTTCTGTTAGGCTGTAGTAGAGCACTGGACTGAGGGATGAGTTTAATCTTGCCTTCCTGTCAACAGCTAATGTGAGAGGCAAATCTGTAGTTAAGACCGAAGCAAAAAGAGCCTACAGGATCTGAACTCAGAGGGGGTGTGTGGGGTGTGGAACTGGCTGCCTTGAGTTTTGTACATGGTCTTTCCCTGTCTCCTCTGGTAGCAAACTTAAAAAAAAAAAACCAAAACAACAAACACCACCATGCTATATACAGCTTTCCTTCCTGCCCTTGGGGAGAAGATAATGAGTCACAGGAGAACATTGCTTAATGCCCTGGAGGGTTCTTGGCTTGTCTGGTGAGGGCAGGCTAGGAACAAGTTCAGCTGGGAGTCAGAGTAGCTCAAGCTAAATGCACATGTAAATGTGACTGGTAACTAGTGAGACCAAAATGAAGATGCTTTTACGTGGGAACTTGAAGATGTGTAGATGCGTCTGAATTTTGCTCTAGAAACAAATGGTTGGCATAGCTTTTGTTTGCTTATCAGAGTACAAACAGGGCTTTGGGAGGATGGGGAGAAAGTCAAGGACAGTTGAAGACTCTTTTACTTGATTCCCTTGTCTGGGCAGGATGGTAGCTAAAACAATTGCAGCTGGGCTGTATCCTCTTTCCTTTCTTTGCCTGTTTTTCTTTATTTTTGGACTTCTTTCATTTGTGCTTGCCTTCCCCATTTTTATGCCTGCTCAAGGGCCTTTAGCTTCTCGCAGTGTGTTTTGCTGCCTCCCAGCAGTGCAGAGCCATGCCATGAGGATATGAGGCCATCTTTTCTGCCCTCAGTGGGTTTTATGCCAGTTTGTTCCCATCCTCATAACTCTGAGATCTGGGTGGGTTAAATGATGAGTCTTGCTGAGCAGGTAACAAGTAGTTGCTGGCAATGGGGTTTTGCTTGTGCTTGGTATGTAACTGCCCCTGCAAGCTGCAGATGTGGGTAGCTCCTTTGATTAATTAGTTGGTATGCTTACAGTGCTAGGTCTATCTCCTTATTCAGCCTGGTTCTGGAATGTATATAACCAATGTAAATTGTTTCTCTTCCCCTCCTGTCCTCACAGCTTTTGAGACTCAGCAACTGCTCTGGAGAAATGTCCCCTGTGTAAAAACCCCAGCTCCTGTACCATGTACCAGTCTGGCTTTGTGCCACGGGAGTATTACCCAACTGTGATCCCACCTTCTGCCTACGCCTACCCACTGCTGCGGGCTGGGAGAGCAGAAGACGCAACCAACTCCATGATGTTCCCTCCCATCCATATGCACAACTTCTACAGCCGACCTATCACCTTTGTGGTGGACCGGAACAGCTACCCTGACTATGCAGGAGGTCAGGTGGAGTATCATCATCTCTACAGTGCCTCCAATCCCTATTTCCGTCCATATTACACCTGGCACTTCCCTCCTGTGGTCCCCATCCCTCTGTACAATCCCTATGCAAACTACAACCCCTACACTACCTACCAGAGGTCAGATCAGTATCGAGACACGTGGCCAGAAGGCTTCACAATGAGAGGGGAGCTTCAATGGGGGAAGCTTGGAAAGGTGTTTGGACCAAGGAAAGACCTCCCAGAATTTGTGAAGGATGATCTCAGGAGGGTTTATGGCACCTACCCGCGAACGAATGTCTCCATAACCTACCGTAAAGGGGAGTTCTTGGTCAAGGGAGACCCCAAGGTAGGAGAACAGGAATATACAGTGGAAAAAAAAGTCATTCAGCGGGTTGTGACCCCCAGTGCCAGTGAGGCAGATGACAGCAGTGAGGACCGGAACCGTAAGAAGAAAAAGAAACTGAGACATTGATGTAGTCAGTTGCCCAATGGCCAGATGCTCCAGAGCCCTTGTGGGAACCAGTTGGCAGCTGTTCTTGGTGCAGCTGGCAAATAGCACAAGCAATGGATTCCACCACTCCCATTGGCTTTTAACTGCTCCCCATCCTCCACAAGCTTACGGCAGCTTTACCCTGTTTGATGCATGATGCCCATCTTGTGAAGCAACCACGTGGCACTCGACTGTCTGTTGGATCAGCTCTTTGGTCCTAGTTTTGAAATGAATGTTTACTTTCCACTGGTTTGGTTAAGTGGCCACAGTCTGGTGGGGGGAATTTCCAGACAGAAGCCCTTGATTAAAAGATGGGGCCTCTTCCTACCCTGTCCAAGGGAAGGTCCTGGAAGCTGGCTCCTTTCCTGGCACTCAGTTAAGGAGATCAAAGCAGGATTTCCTCCAGGCTGGGGGCAGTGCAGGTGTTGGAGAGAGGGGTTCTTGAACACTGTAAAAAGCAATTGTTTGCATGTCTTGTCACTGCTGTTTATGACCATACTATTGTTCTTAATCACTGTGCAATGCCTGTATGCAGCACTTCCCTACACTGGCAGAAGATCCTGGTGTCCCCATACTCTTACACTTGGTAAGCTGGTGCTCAGTTCTCCTGGCCATGTGTCCTTGTGGAAATAGCTGTGTGAGGCCCTGCTCTGGGTCTGACTTGGCTCTGGTTGGAGGTGCTGGCTCTCTGGCAAGGTTACTGGAGTTGTGTGAACCATAGCATTGCCACAGCTTGGTCTCTTGGAAGGGTGGACTTCAGAGTTGTGCTGGAAACCTGGAGGGTTGTGAGGGTCTGTGTCTGACTTGCTTGTAACCTTCTCTACCTTTTAAATGATTATAAATAAACAATAAAAAACCCCAAATGCAAATGCTTATATTTCTGGTTTTTAGCTATCTGACAGCAGTCTCTCCTGTGAACAACTTGTGACCTGATCTGACACCTTTTTGCAGAGCTGGGGATGACTTCTGATAAATTCCTGGTGGCTGTTTTACACTGTTATAGTGGAGAGTGTCTCCCAAAACTTAAGGCAGGCAGCCAAGGTCTCCCAGAGACCCAGACTTGCTCTTGCCTAGCTGCAGTGGGTTATTCTGCCAGCTCTGCTTGGCAGCACTCTGCCTTGCCCCAGTTTGGCTGTTGCCTGACAGTTTCCTCCTTGGGGGCCAGTGGGGACTTTCTGAGCATAGAGGAGAAAAAGGGGACCTGCTCTGTCCCCCCGCAGCCTTCCCCTGACATGCCATGTGGGAGAAAGTTTCCTCCTGCATTAAGCAGCCTGGGTGCTCCTCATCTGCATAGCAAAGGAGAGAGTCTGTGAGGGTGATCTTGGAGGCTCTGAATTGCTATAAAGTCAAAGCAAGTGGATTTTTAAGTTAATGCAACAGTTTTTGTTTAAGCAATTGGCAGAATGTCTTGGCAACTATCTGGATTTCCCCTTCTCTGCTGAGCTTCTTGGAAATGGGTTAACTCTGCTGCCACATAAAGCTGCAAGAGGGCTGAAGCAGAAAAACTGCTGCAGAAACCTCAGACTAAGCTGATGTTCCTCGCCTGTGTTGCAAGCAGTGGCTGTGGGACTTACTGAATGGGTCAGAGAAGGCCTCCACTAATGACTGGTGGCCTTTGGTTATCCAGTATAGGAACAATGCAGCAATTCCTGACTCTTTGGCTGAGCAGGGCATCCTGTGCAGGTAGTGATGTGCACTTAAATTCAGCTGTCCTGCTCTGCAGCAGCCTTGCTGCAGTTCTGGTGGTGTGCTCCCTGTCCTTCCAGCAGCAGCTCCTACAAGCAGTGGATCAGATCCTTATGTGGGCAGTGCAGCACTCTGATGGGATGCTGGAAGGAGTTTCTTCCTCACCCCCTCTAGCTGGGACTTCAGAGCTGGATGCCACCTGCCATGGGAAGGGTGTTGGGAAGGAGCTGGTCTAGGTGAGATTCTGGAGCAAAGGTGGGGGGGCAGGGGCATTGGGTTTGCCCTATGGTGATGATCAGATGCTACATTAAAAACTACCAGGACTTACATAATTTATCCTAAATGCCATTCCTCCAGCTGATAAATTCCTGGTGGTCGTTTTGCACTGTGTTGTAATGGAAAATGTCCCCAAAACTCAAGACACACAGTTGAGGTCTCCCAGAGCTGTATGATAGATGGGTGGAAAGAGGCTGTTGCCTCCACAAAAACTTAGTCTAAATATCTGTTCCTGCTGGGGACATCTCTGGGGACTGTGGGGAGAGAGCAGGCACAGCCCTTAATTTTACCTGTCCTGTTTATCTTCTCCAAAGTTTTGTTTGGTTTTGTTGCCTGGACTCTGAACAGGAGATTGCTGGGCACAGCCAGGATGTTGTTCTGACAATGTGTATTTTTAGCAGAGGTTTACAATCGCATGCAGTACATCAGGAGGCAGCAACGTATTTATTTTCTCAAGTGCCATTTCACTTCCAGACAGATGAAAACATGTTGTAGTTGGGCTTTTTTTTTTTCCCTTGAAGGAAAGCCTGCCACAAATGGCCTCTGCTTTGAGTGGCTCTGTGAATGCAGGGTTTCCTGTGGTGGCTGTAACTCACCTCCATCCCTGCTCTGGTCTCTGTGTGGGAGCAAACATGTATGTTCCTTGCAGAAACAGCTCACAGCCGCTCTCTCTTCCTGATGATTTGAGGCTTATTTGCTGCCCAGCTGCAGAACTGAATCCATAGGGCATTTTTGGAGGCTTTAACGCCTATGGAATTCAGTTCTCAGAGCCAAGCAGCCAGTACGAGTCAGCTTCCCCTGGCCTCAGCTGGCTGCATCTCCATCTGCAAGGGGGGAAAAAATAGCAGAGAGCTCATCATGTCACTGACACAGTGCAGGCACTGAGCTGACACAGATTTCTGCAACAGGGAGCTGCTGCAAGGACAGGACTCTGGCATCTCTTGCCCCAGAAGCAGCACACAAAGCCACAGCTTTCTTAGGAAACTTTGTTCAAGCTGGCTGCTATTTTTTTTCCACTGCTTCCATGTGTTATCCTGTCCTTCAGAGCTGCAGCAAAGCTTTGGGTCAGCCCTGAGCTCTGTAAACCTGCTGGAGCTCTGAGAGAAATACCATTTCTTCCAGATGGGGCTGGTATTTGCAGGTGCATTGGAAATCCCACCTGTGTGTTTGTCCTGTGTGGGGGTGGTAACACATCCCTCAGTCTAAACTGTTCCTCTGCGTGTGTGTCTGAAAATGGGGCACAGCCATGCGGGGGGCAGTGGGGGGATGCTTGGTGCTGCAGGAGCCGTCCAGCGTGCTCAGGCACCAGCCCTCTGCTCCATTTGTACTGAAACCAGTGCTTGCAGGAACCCCTTAAACTGGGATGTGCCAGCTGATGGATGGAAATGGCTTGTGCACCAGGTGGTGCTGTGGGTGGACCACGAGATGCAGGGGAGCCTGTCCATTGGCGACTGGAAGGGACAGAGGGTAATTCTGCAGCTTAAAATGAAATGGTGAAAGGCCTTTTCCATGCAGCTCAGAGAGCAGATCCAGGGAGGGACTGGTCTCGGTCCGGGCCATGCTGGTGCATCCCACAACTATGCATGTGCCTTTTGCTCCCTGCGTCCCCCAACCTCTGGTTTGGGCTGCAAAGCTCACGTACGTGGAGGGGGAGATTCAGGGGACACTTGGAGACCCCCAGTGAGCAGCTATGGAGGTGCTGATGCTGCTGGCAGATTTGGGCAGCGTCGGTCTTTCAGCAGGAGATGTTAATTTTCAAACCCAGGGTAGCTGAAAGGCAGGGAGAGGCTTTTTTTTTTTTTTGGCTTGGCAATAGTTTGACACAGTTGTGACAACAGCGGCTCAGGGTGGCTCAGGCAGGAGTAACTGCTGGGAGATGGTCACAGCCTTTTGCCTGCACACCGGCAGTGCAGAAGGGGGGCCCTCGGGTCTGACGGATCAGCAGCAGAGATGGGAAATGACACGCACCACTTTGGAGCATGGGGGAAGCATGGAGCAACTGTCGCACGAGAAGCTAACTCTGATTGCTCAACAGCTGGCCTGGGGCTCTATTTTAATCCGTCCTCGGGGAATCGAAGTTCAGCCAGGGCAGTGTGAACTCACTATCCCAACAAGCGTCTCAAGGGAGCCAAGCCCCATTTCAAAAGCTGTGGGGTCCCAGCCCTGGCATATCCCAGGGACCATGTGCAGCAGTACTGCAGGAGCTACCTGGAGGGGCAGCAGCAGAGGGAGGTGGGGTAAAGCAGAGCCTTACACCAAGATTTCCCCCCCGCCCCACCGCAGGTGGTCGTGGTCAAAGTGGCGGCTCAGGGACCTGGCTGTGCACTGTGCTGTTTTTCAGACCAGCGTGGCAGAGATGTTTCAATAGCTCTGAGCACCCTGAGCTCGGAAAAGTGGAGTGATCTCCCTCTTCCTCCTCCCCCTCCCGCTCTGCAGGCAGGCACCTGTGCAAGGGAGCGGGGCAGGAGGCAGCCTGCCAGAGATGCTACAGCCGGGTGGGAGCAGACCTGCCAGTCTGCGATGGCTGGTAGGGATGGGGTGCTTTGGGGCTGCTCCTTGGCCAGCTCATGCCATGGAGTGGTTGCCTTGCAGTCTCTGGCTATTTAAACACATGGAAAGCCTTTGAGCTTCATTTTTTAAGCTGTAAAACTCCTTCCTGAGGCATTTATCCCCAAAGGGTTGAAGGACAGCTACTGTTCAAAGTGCTGGCCACTCGCCTTCAGCCCTTGGCCACCCTGAGCAACCACCAATTTCAGGAAACGAAAGGTGGAGGCGAGGGCAAAGCCTTCCTCCCCATCTTCCTCCGTGGGCTGATTTGCAAAGAAAGGGGAAGGGTTTCAAGGAGACAGGCAGGCGAGCAGGATGGGGGTCCACCCAAGCAAGCCCTCCATGATGGTGCTCTGGGAATCAACCCCTTTCCTCGCTCCGTGGCCCCAGGGAGGTGATGTGGGTGCTGGGGCCACGTGGGATGGCTCAGCAGCTGCCTGGCATGTGTCCCACCATGCCCTGTGCCCCTGCCCTCTCCAGGATGGGGCAGGGACAGCTCCAGCAAGCTACTTTTGGCATCCTGCCTGCAGGTGCTGGGGCAACTCATCGCCAAGAGGCACCAGGGGCAGTTTGACTCGGGTGCAATGGGAAGCCCACAGGCTTCATGCAAGTTCCTATGTGCTGTGTGTGCCAGGCACGTCTCCTTCTCTGGGCTCTGCCTTTGCTCCTTGGTGTTCCCATCTCCAGCTGAGCAACTAGGGAGGATTGCATCAGCCCACCTGCTGCCATGCAGCTGGGGGCTTTGTAGCCCCACTGCAGTCTGCCTCCCCTGCCTCTGCACTGCTCAAATCCTCCTCTCTGCCTGGCTTGGGACATGCAGCATCCCCATGATGGTTCTGGTACGCATGCCTTTCTGGTGCTGACTGTTCTGGGCTTGTCCTGCCTCTGGGAGAGGTCTGGATTTGAGACCATGATGATCCCAGCAGCCAGGTGATGGCTTGTAGGAGCTGACAGACATGCCCAGGAGCAGGTACCGGAGAAAAGATGGGCTCCAGCGCAGGACCCAAAAAGTTGAGAGCTCTGCAAGGCTCCTAACCTCAGCCTGAAAATGCTGGTCAATCAAGAGACACCGCAGGCAAGCAGGTGCCCAGCAGGATGCTGCTGCTGTGGGGCTTTCTGTGTTGCGCTGAGTTAACCTGCAGCCCCTCACAGCCCCTGCTCCTGGGGCAGGAGGCTCTGAGGCTCCACGGCAGCAGTGATCTGAAACAGCCAGCCAGGAGCCAGGGACAGCCGGGCCCTGGAGGGGACCCACAGCAGCACCCATGGGTGCATTGAGCCGCCGCGAGAGCCACCCCAGGGAGGCATCCCCCCAGCCCCACGTGTCCAGCACCCACCTCTCTGTGGGGCTGTCTGAGGTACACTTTGTCTTCTCTGCAAAACCCCCATTCCCTTTCTCTGCAACGAGTGCGGGAAATAGTACCAGCAAAGACGAAAGACCGCAGCTGAGCAGCCTGGCCCAGCCCTCAGAGCACAGCGGAGGTGGTCGCACAAGCACATTTCCCGGCAGCAAGCCATGTCAGGAGGTGATGGGAGGACACAGGGAAGCAGATGCTCATGCAAGGCCAACCCCACCACTTGGAGATCAGCACCACACCAATTCAGGCCTGAGCTGCTGGTCGCATTCAGCCCTTTCTGGCTTTCACCCTCCCTCCCTCCCGTGGGGGGCACGGGGCAGGCTGGAGGGCTCCCCTCTCCCTCACTCATGGGGGAGGCAAAGCACGAGCGGCTGCTCCAGGAGGGGATGTGGTTGCCTTGCCAGGACCCCCCAGGTACCACCACGGCTCGGCAGTTAACAATTTATTGCTTTATGTGGCTAAAAGAGCAGCAGCACCCTCCTTTTGTTGTTGCCAGCTAATTAGCCCAGGAATTACTGATTATCCAGGACGCGCCCAGGGCCAAGCAGCAGAGTCGCGTGGGTGTTGCACAGCCACTGGCGCCATGCTGACATGGTGGCTGGAGCGTTAATCCAGGGCGTTTCACTTTGTCTTCCCGGGAAGTTTGCAGGAACAGTTACATGCCTCCTGCCCCCTGCCCTTTAAAATATTAGGAGGTCCGGTTTTGCAGATTACCCAGAAAGCCAGGGATAGAAGCGAAGATGCTTGTGCCCCACACGCAGGGTCTGACACCTCCTCTCCTGCTTCCCGCAGCTGGGAGCGAGTGCGTTGCCGTCAGCCACGAGACATCACCACATCCCCGCTGCTCGGCATGGGGAGAGCAGCACTCCACAGTGCCCGGGCTGTGGCTCCCTGGGGAGAGCAGCAGCAAAGAAATCACCCCACGCCAGCTGCACTGTCCCCCCAGCTCCGATGCAGACCCTCCCGCAGTGGCAGCGTGACCCCAGCACTCACCCGACAGCTCCGGCTCCCATCGAGGCAGGTCTGCGAGCAGTGGGGCTGGAGGCACTGTTAAATATTGCAGCCGAATTACTCACTTCTCTTCCTGGACCGCAGCGTGCAGAGTTTCCACCCACTTCTTTCACCTTTGGTTTCCAGGCTTTCTGAGAAAAGGGGAAGCTGTGGGAGGGAGCGACCGGCATCCCCGTGCCAGGGCCGTGGCCCCCAGCAGCCTCCCCGGCGCGAGCCCCAGCAGGCTCTGCTTCCCGGGAAGGGGCGGAAGCCAGAGAGGGGGCTGCTTTCCCTGGAAGCTGTGGCATGGCCAGGAGCATCCTGTGCTCATGCTGGGCTGCCCAGCACCCCATGACTCTCCTGGGTTGTGGGGATTTTCCTCCCCGGCCGAGCGGAGGGGGTGCCTGAGTGCTGTCTCCCTGGCACAAGCTCAAGAGTGGCTGCCAGACTGGCTCAGCCTCCTCCTTTGGGAGTGAAAATCCCCCCCCGGGACTCAGATGCATCCCGGCCTCACCGTGCCAAAGCCCATCCACCTCCTGCTTTAACGTAGTGCCTCTGCAAGTGCTGGAGTTGGGGTCACCTCCACACCTGTGGTGAGCGGTGTTCGTCCTCTGACCGCAGAGCCCTGCCCGCAGCAGGTGCTGCCATGGGCCAGAGTTCTATCCAGCATGCCCGTCAGCACCGCAGGGGGCTGGTTGCCCTCCCCTGGGACATCAATAGATGATGTCCCCTGGGACATTATAGCCAGGCAGGTAGCCCCCGCTGGTTACTACCAGCTCTAGTGGGGCAAGCACATGTGCCTGGTGGGACTCCTTTTCTGTAAGGTCCTGTTGGCCAGCGTCCTCTTCCCGTCCTTTCCCCCCCCCTGTGCCGCTGAATGCCCGATCATTGTTTTTGCTCAGAAATGACGTCAGGTCCCCCGGGGTTCCCCTCTGCTGGTGGTTTGGAAACGAGAGTCTGGGGCCCCGGAGCAGGCTGCGGCGCTGAGCTGCCAATGGGGAAAGCACCGCCACTCCTCCTGTACCACGGCAAACAAATCGATAAATAAATTGGCAAATAAATTGATAAGGGGATGGTCAGATGCCTTGGCACGCCTGTCTGCCTGCACTGCCCCTGCCTACACTCCAGAGCTTCCCTGTGGGTTTAGATAACGTTTACAAAGTGGTTTTGTCTTTTGGAGGCTGCCGAGCATTTCTGGAGTGGGAAGCACCTGGACGGCTGTGCCACAGAGATGACCAGGCTGGAGCTGCAGATTTATCCATGCAAGTCCCTAAAAACAGCCAGCATCATTAACTTGGGGGCCTCAGGGTGTATTTTTGGGTGACCAGGCACGGGCATGGCTGCTGCTTTCTGCCCTGTGTCTCCATCGCGGTGGGGCCAGACAGGAACTTTGGTGTGTGAATCAGAGAGCTGAAATTTCTCCTATTTCTCAAGGCTGGGCTGCCTTCCCACCCGCAGCAGGTTCCACCCAGGCATGACATGGCTTACGAGCACCCACGGCATCAGACATACCTCCAACCGCTGCTTCTGATGCCTTCCCTGGGACAAGGCTGGTCCCCAGAAGGGTTTTCCCCCTTCTCAGTACCACGGCTGGCCCCCGCCACTGCCTCATGCCGTCCCCCTTGGCACATGGATCCCCCACCCACCCACACGCCCCAGCCACCGTGGTTCCACACGTCTCTGCCTGCTTGGAAGGGTCCAGTGTGCTCCTGAGTTGGAAAGGTGCCGGGGAATGGGGGGAGAAGCAGGCAGGAGAGAGGCATCAGTGGGGCAAAGAGGGAAGCCACTGCAGGCCTGATGCCAGGGGGATGGGCTGTGAGCAAGGTAGCAGGGCAGCTTTGAGCCTATATGGGTGGGAGGGAGGGGGTGTACAGCTTCACTGGCTCCCCAGCTTGATGCAAGTCATGGGAGGAAGAGGAGGAGGAATGTGCTTGCATTTGGACCACCCAGCTCCCAGTTTTGTGGGTCTCCCGGGCAGAGGTGGGTGAGCAGGAGCAGTCCCCGGGGCTCACCCTGCAGCACATGGGACCTGTCCTTTCCCTGCCACATTAGAGCAGCCGAGGCTCAATGCCGTCTCTGGGCTGCACTTCTCCAGATTCCCCCTGGTTTTCCCCTCAGCCAAGGGCAGCGGGTGCGAGCGAGGAGCAGCCTGGCCCGGCTCCCTGCGGAAGCGCAGCGGCTCGGCGTTTATCGGGGGGAAGCGGGAGCTTCCTGCAGCCTTGCTGGACTGGGAACACAGGTGGGCGTGGGGGGTTTGTCTTCGGGGTTCCCGTGGAAGGGGAGGTGGGGGGACAGCCCGCCTGCAGGGCTGGGGCTTCATTCACCCTGGGGGAAGAAAATCCACCTTCCAGCTCTGGGGAGGGGGCATCTGGATTTTCCTGCCCATCCAAAGAAAGCCAGTTAAAAAAAACCCTTCCAGCTCCCACAACTGCAGAGAAAGTTGGCTGGAAGGACTAAGGTGCATTTTAGGGCTCAGAAGTTAGCCAGCAAATAAAACATGTCGCAGTGGTGCAGCTTGAAGCAGCCCGTGGCCTTAAGGGACAGGCTGACACGTGCTTTCCGAGTGTCTGAGCCCCGCAGCACTGCAGGGTTTTGGATGAAAGCCGATGCAGCTGCCCAGCGCCCCGGGGAGGACCCTAGAAAGGAGAACGGTGAAATGCCTGCAGCCTGCAGGACTGTCCCAGTGGCCAGCCACAGCCTCCAGAGCTGAGGGGGACAAGGGCTTCCCCAGCTCCACCGCCGGCTGAGATGTGGTCCCCTCCCGGGAAGGGGCAGCGGGATGTGGCCCCAGGCTGTGCACGGCAGGGAGGCTGCAGCTGGAGGTGCTACAGGGCAGCAGTTGCTGCTCAACCCTTTAGTAGACACTAGAGAAGCCCAAAGGAGAGCCCAGATCCAGGGTTGTGCCCAGCCAGCACCAGCCACCCCTTCCCAGGCAAGATTTCTCTCCGGTGTGGACTCGCAGGTGCCTAATACAGAGCTAATGCCACACTTCAGCCTTAGCTGAGGCTCAGTCCATCTCCAGACCTAAACCTACAGACATGGGGCGTTGTGTGATTCAGTGTCTGGCGCTCATGCTTCTTTCCTTTTCTCTCTCCTCTAAGCCAGCAAACTGCCTGCACACCCCCGTTCCTCTGCCAAAAAACGTAATACACGGGGGAAACCACATCTTTCAGCTTTGCCCTTGGGATGAAAGATGTGGTGTTTGGGGCAGTTTGGGCTCAGCAGGTGCTTTTTCCGCTGTGAAACTGTGACAGCGTGAGGCCAGAAACATCCTTGCTGAAAGAGCTGAGCAGCCTTAGCTCATCCGCGGAGCCTGATCCCTTGAAATGGGGTTTGAGGGGCCGCAGCAGTGGCCTCAGAGCCGGGGTGGCAGGACAGGCGGCAGCCCCGAGGATGCTCGTGCAAAAGGCTCCTGCCCACCAAGCGCTGCGCCGAGTGTTTGCACGGCTGCAGTGGAGCTCAGCCATAGTTCTAACCATCAGTGACATCTCACAAAAAACCTCCCCCTGTGAAGGCACGGCCAGCAGAAGGTATTTTCCTGCCATAGGGACTTGCTCTGCCTTTCTCCCCTGCAGAGTTTTCTGTACACAGCCAGTGTTTCACTCGGGCTCCCCCTCCACCTGCCTGGCTATTTTTATCCCATGTCAGATTTTCGCATCCTTTGAGACCTTCTGCTCTCTACCCAGATGGATAGAAATCGGGTGAGATTTCCTGAATTACCAGGACAGGGGAGAAATGGAAATGAACGGTGGACATGCATAGGAGTTCGGCTGGTGCAATTGCCAGAGATGGCATTTACCGCTCTGGACCTCCTTGTTCTGCCCCCAAAGAGATGCTGAAGGCAGCATGTACCCCACGCAGCTCCCCGCTAAGTGTGCTGTGGCAGCACAAACCAGTCCCCTCCACAGTGGCGGCCCCAGAGGAAGCGTGGCCAGGGGGGAAGGGAGTTTCTCGGGTTTTTTTTCCCCTCAGGGTTCCTGTTTCCCCTCCAGCCCTGGTCCACTGATGCTGGCAGCTGGCCCCCCAATCCCCACGTACCTTTGCAGAGGGAGCAAAATGGATGGTTGGGGCTGAAGGAGACCAGGAGATTGAGAAGGGCTGGGAAGAGGGGGGCATGGGGAGGCAGGGGTGCCCCCTCGCCCCACTGCCAGCACAGCCCTGCCTGCCAGCAGCCCTGAAACTCTTTGGGAACCAAATCTGCTGGTGGGGAAGGGAGGAAAACCACAGGGCTGAGTCACTCCTCTGAAGGCATTTGCATCTGGGCAAGTTCCAGTCGAGCCCCCCTCCCGCTACCTCTGCGTGGGGTGTCATGGGCAGCTTACAGGAATGGCCGCATCCTTTTCCCTGGGATGGAGCCTCCCTGGCCGGTCACACTCAGCCAGCAGCCGGGCAGCATCTGCCAGAGGCTCTGGCGGGTTTCCATCGGAAGGCAGGAAGGCTTCCCAGCGGGGAAAGCTGCGCTGGTGAAGGAGAAGCGAGAGTGAAGGCGAGTGGGGCTGTGAGGAAGATGATCCTCTTACCAGAAGCAGCAAAGCAGAGTGCTGGCCGGGCATCGCTGCCTTTCAGCATTTCCCAAAAGCGGGCAGGCTGGGGGTGTTCCCCTCCAAGCTTTGCATTAGCAAACAGGGCAGGATTTGGGGTGATGGTTTGCAGGTGGTGGCCCCAGCCCAGCGGATGCTGCTTGGGGATTTAGGCTAGCGGAGGAGCTGCTTACAAGGAGGATGCAAGGCTGAGAGCACCCTGAATGCCGCCCCTGCACCAGCAGAAGCCTGTGGTTTTGGCAGGGGTGGTAGAGGGGTTGGAAGGAAGGTGGCAGGGCCAGAGTTTCCCACTGGTGGTGGGGGCTGGGCAGAGGTGGAGGAGCAACCCCAAAGGTTGCAGGGTGGAAACAGCTTCTCCAGGAATGAAAGCACGTGAAAAGGGTGTCTCTTCACGCTCAGAAACGTCCTGGGGAGCTGTAGGAGGGCAGGGGTAGCCCTGGTGCTCCCCCATGTCCTACCTCACAGCCCCCAAATTGCCTGGGTGCTGCCAGTTCCAGTGCCAGAGGGAGGCCTGGGTGCCCAGCAAAAGCACAAGGTGCAGGATGGGTCCCAGACCAGGGTTAGGCTCAGGCATCTCAGGGTGAGAGATCAGTACCCGTGTCCGGATCTGAGACCCATCGCACAGTGCCAGAGCTCTGTGCACCGTCTTGGCAGCGTCCGACCTCCTGCTCCTCCCTCTAGTGGCTAAAATCCCGGCTGAGCCTGGGGCTCCCACCGCCCCCAGCATCACCCGGGGCTGGGGCACAGGGGGACCCTTCCCCCCCAAATCACCCCCACTCTGGGACACTAGGTAGGTGACCCCAGTCCCTGCCAGCCCTCCTTGGCAGGGATGATCCTGCCTGGCCCAGGTCTCATCTGAGAGGAGATGGAGCTTTGCGGGGGGATTTTGGATTAGGGACCATGTTACACATGACAGGAAGCTTTTCCCTGGTGTGGGGCAGGATCCGTGCCGGTTCCCACACTGCTCCATGTCCACAAAATGCCCAATGAGGAATGCCAAGGGAAATGTCAGCTCATCTCTTAGTGATTTCTTTCAGCTATCCTTGCAATTAGTCCCTTGGGTAAAAAATAAAGACTTTGGGCTTACCCAGAATTTCTCTTTGTGAACAGTGCCCTCGTCTTGTGACTAGGACACAGTGGGAGGTGAGAGCTGGTTAGCTCGTAGTCAGCATCAAGCTTTTTGCAGACAGCATGAGATGGATGCGATGAACCTGCCGTGATGCTGGGCTCCTTCCCGGGTGGGCTGCTCTCCACTGGGGTGGGGAAAGGAGCCTGCAGAGGCCGGGTGGGCAGCGAGGTGTACATGGCAGCGAGGGATGCACAGCAGCTGGCTTGGGGCATGCTGGGGCTTTATTCCCCCCTGTAAGCATTGTGCAGGTGTGCGTGGACCACAGGTTTGCTCCTGCACTGGTGCTTTGCTGCAGGACAGGTTGGGAGGAGGAGGAGGAGGTGCAGAGCCACAGCTCCCTAAGCCGGGAATCGGTGCTGTGTTGCTCCCGGAAATCCAGCTGGGATCCACCCACTGTTTATGGAGGAAAGTGCAGTGAATCATCTGTGTGGGGAAGGAAAACACACCAAGCTTGGGCCTTTTTAAGCTTTCCAGGCAACTGAAAGCTGCCCAGAGAACACCTGACAGGGATCAGGCCTGACTCAGTAACCCGGGCGCCCCAGGGATGGGAGCGAGGGCTGGCGCTGCTTGGAGGGGTCTGTGGCTTGGGACAGGGCACTCATTTCTACCCCAGCCCAATAAGCAAGGGTGGCTAAACCCATCTCAGGCCACAGCGGCAGTGCTGTGCTCCCTGCAGGGCAGCCCGGGGGAACTCCCAAAGTGCGGTTTGCCAGGCAGATGTCCTGGCTGGTGGGGAAGAGGTGACACTTAGAAATAAATGCTTTTCTCTAGACATGGGAGAAGGTCAGGATATAGATTTGCTATAGCAAGGACTGGGCTGCTACAGCTGCCCAAGCACAGGGGTATAGAGCCCTTGGAGATGGTCTGGGGTGCTCTACTGGCCTCCAGAAGGACACGGGTCTGCTGGGCTCCTCTGATGTCTCTGCCAGCCCCGTGGACCTTCTCAGGTACCCTCTGGCGTTAGGCAGAGCTCAGGCAGCTAAACTCATCCCTCAGCACCCCAGCACAATGCACAAGGAAAGGTTACTTCCATCTGCAATAAATTACAGATGAGAAAAGTTTCTGTGTCCATAAAGAGCTGCGCTACCTTCCAGCTGTGGCTCTGTAGCAACCACTCTCCCCACAGATGTGGCCTTAAACCAAGCTGCCCGGTACTGAGACCTGTGTGCCGTGCCCCCAGGGCTGCAGCAGAGGAGGATGGTGATGCTGGCGTTTAGCACCTGGAGAGCATTTGGGATGGGGTTTGGGCCTGGTTAGGATCTGCCAATGGAAGATGGGAAGGGCAGACTGCAGGCACCTGTGGTCGGCAGATAAAGGTCATGGCAGGCAAGTCTAGCAGTTTGCTGCTGGATCCCTGATGTGGATCTAGGGAAAGCTGGGTCCTTCCCAGAGGTGTGCTCTGGGGTCTTCAGAAAGTCACCAGGAGCAGAAGGTAGAGGTAAGTGGGGATACAAGGGGGGAAGACCCTAAAAAGCCACCTGGGACCCTAGGTGGGGGTGGTAACAGCTGCTGTGTGAGTGGTAAAGGGCTGACCTTGTGCAGGGGCTATGACTGCAGGGTGTCTCCAGTTGCAGCCCTGATGCCACCCTGGTGGCTGGCCCAGCTTTGGGCCCCTTTGGGGTTAGTGAGGTTACATCTGCTGGAGGTGACAGGAGCAGCTGGATCATGTGCAGAGTGTTGAAGCGCAGCAGTAGTGAAGCTGGGGCTGAGACCCCAAGGAAGCCTGGGCTTCCTTGCATCCTAAGCCAGAGTTCATGCCCCAGGTGAAGGGGAAATGTTCAGTGCTTATGGCTAAGTTAGAGGAATTGGAAAAAATTGTGGGTTGAGGGGGATGTTACCCTTCAATACAAACGCAGGTGTGTTGGTCCTGCATGCTGAGGTGCAAGAGCGGAGAGGTCCTGGGCAGACCTACATGTGAAGGGTGCAGCTGAAAGCCACAAAGTTAGAATTTTTTAAAAAAAAAAAAAGGTGCCATGGGCCTCAGGGTGCAAAGCTAGTGACCTGGTGCACATCAGGAGTGGTTTTAGGAGTGACAGGCCCTCCTCGTGGCAGAGAGGAAAAAAGCTGTGGCAGTTCCGCAGGGACACGGCCACTGGTGTTGGTAATGTGGTCATGCCAGAACATGGCTGGGAGCAGACACTAGATGGCTGCACACTCACATTATTGCTGTCAGGGGTGTCTCAAGCTGCACAGCATGGTCTGGAAATCCTAATTAACGTCTGCTAGACTCAGTGACCTGACAAAGAATAACTTTGAAGAAATAGCAATTGCCTACTACGTGGCCAAGGTGGTGATTTTTCTTCATTTTAGTTGCACTTTTCCCAAGCTCTGCTGCTGCCTAGGCAAACTTACAAGGTGAAAAGGAGCAAGTTGTGCATGGGCTTCATGCTGAAGGTGGTGTAGGCATGGCTGATCCTGCCTCTGGTCTCGGTGATGCACTGGGTTCTCTCCAATATGGATTTCTAGAGAACCTAGCAGCACTGAAAAGGTGGAGAATTAAGGTGCACTTACTCTGAGTCATCAACCTTGAATAATTTTGGAGCAATGTTTGCATGACCCCTTATGTCCACTGCTCTCTTTTTAACCTATTTCTGGCCTTTCTGTTCCCCTGCAGGAAGTCCCTGCTGCTTTGGGGGCAGCTGTGGCCCCCTCCACCCTGTTTGCAAGCTCTTGCCTGGTTATTTGCTACACTGAGACCTTGTGGGAGCTCCCCCTTGGTGCAGTTCTCCTGCATTTTGTTCCCAATAACATTTCATTGTGACCACACTCTTGTAGGTGGACCTTCCCTGGCATACCAAGTGTTTTCTATGCAAGATGAAAGCTTGGCTGCAGTTTAAGCATGCTGTGAGAAGTAATCTCTAGATCCTGCTGCTTGAGACCATGCAGCCTCACCCCATCTTCAGGGCAGCCTTGTGCTCCATGAAGCGTTGTTCCTGTCCAGGAGCAGACCATGGAAATCCTGGTGTCTTCATTAATGCACCTCAAGGTATGTGAGATGTTTGCTTTTTTAGCTGGGTGAACACTGTCTCTGGGTCATTTTCCTGCTCTGCACTGCTGAAGGCAGAGGATGAAAATGCTCCCCTTGGTGCCTGCTCTTGCCCTCAGCTGTAAGTACTGAAAGCATCTCGCAGCCTTCCCTCCTTTAAGCTGGGCTGTTAAGGTCTTGCTTCTTGTCTCCTGTCAAGGCTCCTGGCCAGGGTACTGTATCATATGGCAGGAACAGCAGCAAATTTAGCCTGCTTTCCTTTCCTCAGTTTGCCTTGCTGTAATGAACCAGCTCATTTTGAAGCTGAGGTCTGTGCTGTACAACGCTTCGGAGACCTGCTGGAGGCACCAAACCCAGGGAGAGCCATGCTGCTTTTCTGACCACATCCCCCTCTGCGAACGCTGCTTTGGGAGCATGGCTGGCTTCTTTCACATAGCACGTGGATAAATCTTCAGGTCCCTGGCAAGAGATGTGGGTTATACCCAATTATACGGCAGTGACAGTGTGAACGGATACACTCTGCACATGTTTGTACCCTGGAGGGGGAGGACGAAGTAAAACCTCTGTCCTCAAAGGTGTCAGTGGTATGGAAGGAAGGCATTTGTCAGAGATGGTCTCTGTATGAGCTCATCAGGTTTGAGTCCTGTCTCATCCTACTTTGTAATAACCTGGCTGGCCAGGGGAAAAAAGGAAAATCAATGGGTTTTGTCCCCAGAAGCCTGATACAAATGGAGTGTGGGGAAAGAGCTGCAGGAATAGCTGAGGATGAGGGAATGTCTGCAGATACTGCTCAGGGTGCTGATAGAGCATAAAGGTAAGGGAAGAAAAAGCCAGCACTTGCTTGGGAGATTAGGTAAAAATCCACCTCCCCATGCTAGGCTCATGATGTCTTTGGGAGGATTCATTAATACTTTTGTGAGTTAAAGCCTACAGTTTTCACAGCATCGGTGGGTGTTTGTGTTCCTCCAATAAAAGAGTATTTTCAATTTCATTGTACTGTTGGCACAGGCTCATTGATGAGTACACAAGCAACCTTAAATCAGATTTACTTGATGTGGTGGGTTGACCCTGGCTGAGGGCCAGGTGCCCACCAGAGCCGCTCTATCACTCCCCTCTTTCATTAGACAGGGGAGAAAAGGTACAATGAAAAAAAAACTTACGGGTCGAGATAAGGACAGGGAGAGATCATTCTCTAATTATCATCACAAGCAAAACAGACTGAACTTAGAGAGGGAATTCATCTTATTTATTACTAAACAAAACAGAGTAGAGGAATGAGAAATAAAACCAAATCTTAAAAACACCTCCCCCACCCCTCCCATCTTCCCGGGCCCAACTTCACTCCAGGCTTCAACCTCCGCCCCCCCCCAGTGGCACAGGGGGACGGGGAGTGGGGGTTACGGTCAGTTCATCACACGGTGTTTCTGCCACTTCTTCATCCTCAGGGGGAGGACTCATTGTTCCCCCGCTCCAGCGTGGGGTCCCTCTCACAGGAGACAGTCCTTCACGGCCTTCTCCAACGTGGGTCTCTCCCACGGGGTGCAGACCTTCAGGAGCAAACTGCTCCAGCGTGGGTCCCCCACGGGGTCACAAGTCCTGTCAGCAAACCTGCTCTGGCGTGGGCTCCTCTCTCCACGGGTCCACAGGTCCTGCCAGGAGCTTGCTCCAGCATGGCCTTCCCATGGGGCCACAGCCTCCTTCAGGTGCCTCCACCTGCTCCAGCGTGGGGTCCTCCACGGGCTGCAGGTGGAATCGCTACACCCCCTCATCCTCCCTCCATGGGCTGCAGGGGACAGCCTGCTTCACCATGGTCTTCACCACGGGCTGCAGGGGAATCTTGCTCCGGTGCCTGGAGCACCTCCTCCCCCTCCTTCTTCACTGACCTTGGTGTCTGCAGATGTTCTTACATCTTCTCACTCCTCTCTCTGGCTGCAAAAGCTCTCTCTAACTGTTTTTCTCTTTCTTAAATATGTTATCACAGAGGCACTGATTGGCTTGGCCTTGGCCAGCGGCGGGTCCGTCTTGGAGCTGGCTGGCATTGGCTCTGTCAGACACAGGGGAAGCTTCTAGCAGCTTCTCACAGAAGCCACCCCTGTAGCCCCCCCGCTACCAAAACCTTGCCACGCAAAACCAACACACTTGATATAGTATCAGACTGGGTAATCCTAATTATTGCCTCTTTGAAAACTGAAGCTTTCAGTTTAGATTAAGGACTTGTCATCTCTGATCTACACTTCAGTAAATGGTACGTGGGAAGAGCAGGCCAGTCACTTCAGAAACCACTTGTTGTACATTGGATCCCTAGGATGAGCATCATTTTCCTCTCACACAAAAATAGGAATGTTGCTATGCTTGCAAAGACTCTTCTGAGCTTAATTGCTTTCTCTTAGCAGTGTTTAACTTGTATCAGTCTTCTGATGAGAATAAACCCATCCTCTTTGGTTGTTACAAAGCCTTCATGAAAGTGGTGTGATGGGGGCAGCATAAGAGAAAGTACCTGAACCCCATGCAAACAAGTGTTGGTGGGGCACTGCAGGTGTGATTGCTGGAGTTGCTCATGCTGGGAGAGTCCAGGGCAAGTGTAGCTGTGTCAGGTGGGAGAAGACTGGTTTGGGTTTTTTACTGTTTGGTAGATGAGTTGTGATGTGGCTTTCTAGAAGTACTTGACCTGTATTTTCCTGAGATATGGTGACCATATTTACTTGGCAATGCTGGTGTTGGTGGACAGAAGTGAATCTGTGCACACCCCAAAGCTAAACTGCCCGGGAGATGGGCTAGCTGATATAATAGCAATGGGAGCAATATGAGCTGTGATTATCCTCTCATACAGAAGGCATTTGACTTTGCTAGGTTAAAAACTCAGGTTTATTGCCTAAATTTGTGTGCAATATTTGAAGTGGACGGAGTTCTAACAATGTTTGTGATCAGAGTATTTTGCTAAGACATCTTGACAGATCACTGTGATCTGAAAGAGGCTGTTAACAGTAATAATTAGCAGTGTGTAACTGAGGCTTAACTGCTGGAATAGGGTCCCCAAAGGCACTGCTGGAAAGATTGCTCTGTGGGGCTGTAAAGGAATATGTATGTTAGGCATGCTGGGATTCAGGGAAAAAACACATTTGTGGAAGGGCTGTTGAAACCTTTCCCAAGCTGCCTGTACCTGCTGCCTGTTGGTTACCTTGTCCCACCAGGTGAGCAATCAGAGAACTGTGGGGAAAAATTGCTAGTCAGGTTTTGCTTTGTAAAAGCTTTGTAAGCATTAGTAAGAAATGAGAGGCAAGGTTAATATTTTTCTGCCAAAGGAGACATTCTTAGGTTCGTATAGTGGTCTAAGTGGGACCCTAGAAAGTGAGAAGTGCTTGTGGGGTCCTTGTCAAACTAAGTAAGAAATTACAGGAAACTTGTGTTGCAGTGAAAGGGACAATGGGGTATGTAGGACACCTAGGATATGTTCTGTCTGGGTTGATTACTTTTGTGGAGCAGGAGGGGAAGAACTTGAATTCCTTTCATGTCCTGGAATGAGAAAAGGGGAAGGGCTGGGAGCTGGATGTGAAACAAGCTGGCACGTGCCTTTGAACATGCAGCGGACCACTGCGCGTGGATGTGGTGGTCAGCAGTGGAATGCCTCACATGGGACCAAATACCAGCTGCCTGCCTGTGGGTACTCTGTGGGCGCAGGATGCAAGCGGATGCAAAAGAAACTTTTTATTTCTTATTCTGGAGTTCAGCTCTGCAGAACAGGCAGAAACCAATTAGACCCCATAGACTGACCTCCCATCTTTCACAGGCCATGCCATTCCTTCATGTTTCTCTGACATTAGCCCATTGATTTATGCTAAAGTAAAGTACATATTTTTTCCAAAAAGACAGATCTGAAGACACCAGGAAATGAGAAAAAACAACACTTCCCCTGATAATTTATTCTACTAGTTGACCACTGGCACTCTTTTCCTGTTTCTTATTTCTCATTTCAGTCTGGTTTCTGATCCTAAACATTAGCTCCTGTTATAGATATCAGGAGTAAATCAAAACGCCCTCTAGAATAGTACCTGCTTTCTTTTCAGAATGTGGGGTATGGTAATTAAATCTCTTCAATTTGTCTTGATTTTGCAGAAGGCTGGGGCTTAGTGCTATGGCTGCTGGGGAAAAAGCAAATCCAATCCCTTCCCTCACAGCTGGTTCGTGCCCTCCCTCTCACACCCACATGTATGCAGCCCTGTAATGATTCTGTTGAAATATATAAAATTTCTTCTTCTTGCCTCTGGGTTACATTTAGTTTGCAGTCTGCTCACCCACAGGGCTGTGTGGATGTTTGGTGGTGTGTGCTGACCCCAGCGGTGTTTCCAGGTGGGATGTTGCTGCAGTTGAGCCCCCTTTCAGGGATCAAACTGCCACCAAAGCCTTTTGCTGAGGGATGCTTTTCCAGTTCTCAAATTAAAAGAAAAGCAGAAGGCTGATGTGTTTGGCTGGTGCCTAATGCAACCAGCCCTGTCTGCAGTGCTACATAAGAAACAGTAACAAACCAGTTATCGATAATGATAAAGCAATAAGCTTTCCTGAGGGTATGAGAGTGAAAAATGCCTGATGAGAAAGTGGTTTTGCTTCCTTTGAAGGGTTACAGCTACTCTGAGGGCAGAAATATGGGAAGAGCAAGCACCCACTGCAAATGTACACCCTGTTCCTCTTGAAGGGCTCGGCTGATGGGGAGAAGGACATGCACAAACCGTTTGAGATAAATATGCCTGTCAGGATCAACCCAACTGAGGCAAAGGGGAATTAACTTATGGAAACTCAGTTAAACTAAAGCACATATGAGCTGGAGCTATTAGTGGGAAAATGCAGAAAGATCTTTGTTTCTACACACATGCACTCATTTCAGTCCAGACAAGCTGGGTTAGCAAAAAGTCTGTTTAATAAGCCTGGAAAAGCTACATGGATGGAAATCAGTGAAGGTGCACTTACAGTACTGGGCTAGGAGGGCTGAAGCAGTGGCAGTTTTTAGCAGAGAGCAAGGAACTGTCTTGCCCAGCTGTGGCTGATAGGGAACATGGATGAAACTAACTCACTGAACTGGTTGTAGTCTCGTCTTTACAAGTTAAACTCTTCCCTAAGAAGGAATTAAAGGGAATTCCTTTGGCCCAGCTGAGGAAAGTGTAAGAGTACCTACTAAGTTATGAGCATCTTACTTTTTTTGTGGCCCATTTAATGAAGCTGTAAATGTTTCATGCTTTGTATGATTTGACTTTAGTTTTAACATAGGAAATGCTTCCTAGGTGAGTTCGTGCTGTATCATGCTTTGTATATTAAACCTCTCAATTTCTTCAAGGCTATTATGTGAAAACAAAGGTTTTAAAGAGCCTTTATAACTTTTCTATAAACAATATAATTAAAAAGTTAGTAATTACAAGTTAATTATAAACTGGGGCTGTCACGATATAGAGTTAAAGGCATAGCTGAGCTCCAAACCATTTTATTATCAGAGATGATATTCAGATAGTCAAAGTCGGCTAGCCTGTAGAAAATACTAACCTTGTACCTAGAAATGGAGTTTAAGGCATACAATGTCAAGGATGGTTTTAGAAGGTCACTCATATTTTCCAAGGTTTATTTTGAAACTGTACCAGTTTGTCTTAGCTCAGGGTTTGACCTGTGGATCAGCACAGATTGTTTGTGTAGATGCCAGAGTAACAGTTGATCATTAAATGGCAGATAAGCTACTGAGAAAACCACCTATGAGTGTCCCAGAGTGGCTCTGCAGTGTAACTCTGAAATTAGATAGAACCAGGGTTGGCTGGAAGCAGGATGTTGTAGTGGAGGGAACCTGTTTTAGTAATGCTCAGTGATGAAAACATGGAGTATGGGGACACACCCCCCAATTATCTCTTCTTTAGCCAAGCTGGGGATGCTGTATGTAGGAATTGAATAGTAAAGAGAAGCAGGTGAGGAATAATCCAAGAAGAATTGATTATTTTTAATTTCCTGAGACAATACGCTTAAAGATCCTTGTGGAGAAATGACTTCTTGCAAAATTGTCCTGGTTTTGTCTGAGATAGAGTTAGTTTTCCTCCTATCAGTGGGTACAGTGTTGTGTTTTGGATTTAGGATGAGAATGACGTTGATAATGCACTGATGTTTTAGTTGTTGCCAAGCAGTGCTTACACTAAGGCAAGGACTTTTCAGCTTCTCATGCCCTGCCAGAGGGGAGGCTGGGGGTGCACAAGAAGCTGGGAGGGGGCACAGCCAGGACCCCAACTGCCCAAAGGGATGTTCCATACCATATGATGTCATCCTCGGTATATAACTGGGGAGGTGGGCTGGGAGGTGGTGCAGCTTTAGAACTAGCTGAGCATCAGCTTTGGGTGGTGAGCAATTATGCTGTGCATCTCTTGTTTTGTATATTCTTTTACCATTATTATTGTCTTACTTTTCTGTTGTATTAAACTGTCTTTATCTCAACCCAGAGGGGAAAATCCTAGGTGTGTGAGCAGTTTACCCTGTGGGTATGGGGATAGATGCTTCTGCTCTACACAGGGCTGCCGTGGGAGTACTGTCTGCAGGCTTGCACTTTGTTCTTCAGGAAGGCTGTACATCACTCAGGGAATTGAGAGGACAGCAATTAGCGGTGTGCTGTAGTGATATCTGACCTTTCTTAGGTGGAAATTGTTGTAGCCAACCCTGTATGCTGCCCAACTTTGCGTTTCTAGCAGTGCTTTGGCTTTAGATCCAAGAAAAAGCTTATGACTCATCTCAGCTATCTGTGACATGGACCAGTGTGGGGGGAGCTTGCTGGGGTGCTAGACTGGGAGGGTGTAGAAAAAGATACACAACTCTAGGAAGATGACACATGCTTCACTTGCTGCCCTATGCCTGTAAAAAAAAAAAGTGAATCTTTATGAAAGAGGAAGTTTACTTTCAACAATACTTATTTAACTCATTGTCACATATGTCATTCGCATTTTCACACCCACATAAACATGGGCTCCAAGACATGTGTCAAAGGTTGCAGGGATCACTTGTGTAACAGAAAGGATGAGGTGTTGGCTGTCAAATCCTTGCTCCATCTTTTTAGTTCCTCTTGATCATACCAGATCTAGTTTTTTTTTAGTTGATTTGAACCAATTTTTTGGAAGGTCTTTTACTTCCTTAAAAAATCAGAAAGTTATTGCAGTGACTTTTTTTTTCCTCTAAGAACCTTGCTTCTTCCTCCATAAGTCTTAGACAAGGTGGTTGCCCATTGTCTTTTCTCATGTGAGTATCCTTATGGCCAGTTTGCCTTCCTGTTTCAAGAGCAGAAAGCAATGGCACATACAAGGTGACACAAGCTTGTCACCATTCTCCTGTTATTGGAGCACAGGTCTCCTGATGAGTCGTTTCAGCTGTGGCCTCATCAAAGCACAGGCTTCATGATGTAAACATCTCTTCTGTCAATGTTTCAGTGTGATTGCTGTTGATCGTGTTCTTGGTTGTTGATACAAGCCACTTTTCTAGCCCTTGCTTGATTAACAGTTTTTGCTGGTGCTTTCCTTCATATTTCTGCTATGAATATCTGCATTTCTATCTGAACACCAGCCTTCCTGGAACAGGTAGCTGTATGGGGTCTATCATGATTTGCAACATTTTGTAGATGTGCAGTGACTCTTAGAACAGGTGTAGGAGGAAGAGGTCCCTTCATGGGCTGTCCGCAAAGCTTGCTGACACCCTGGGGTTGGTCATAAAACTGAGAGACTCCAGATAAGCACTTACAGCTTGATTTGTGTTAAGTAGACGTTGGTTTTTGCCAGTTTGCTAAATGTGAGACTGATCTGACTAATCATTCTACTAGACTAATTATGGCTGTTCTGTGAAGGCCAGCTGGTATCCCAGGTGTATTTGCGATATTAGTGACCAAACAACTTCCTTGTTACCAGCACAGATCTGAACAGCCCAGCCAGTTAACTTGCTGGCCTAACCTCTTTTTCTATTAACATCTAACTCTTTTCTGTTTTTTCAAAGCCTGTTCCTCTCTCTGAGCTGTGATGATGTCATCCACTGGGCTTTTTCCTCACTGAAGTGATAACTGTGCAGTCCCTGGCTTCTGGGGGAAATGGTTGGTCCTGCAGACTTAGCTGGTTAATAAAGAAAAAGTCCTTTAAAAAAAGATTTTTTTGAGTACCTGACACTTTTGATATATCGGCCTTCTATTTGTTCTCACAGACATGGAACTTGAGATTAAAAATAGTAGTAAGGCAGTGTAAGGGGTTTTACTGACTGCATGTCTTGTTTTTGAAATATAACAAATTCTTCACTCACTTTGACTAGACATCAAATGTCCTGTATCTGCTTACTTCTGATGGAGGCTGTGATTCTTCTCCTGTCCCAGCAGGCATTTCACAATTAACTATTTTTTCAGGCTGAGCAACCCCTGACTTCATTAGATCTCTGCAAAAGAAAGATAATGCTTGAGGCTGATGCAGGGATTCCCTCAATGTTTCCAAGAGAGATTTTAAGAGTTTGGTCAGAGCATAACATGTAAGTGGAAGAAGAGGAGGGAGGTCTGGCAACTTTGATTAGCTGGCTGAACTTACTGAATAAAATTTCTGTTCCATGTTATGCTGAAGGCAATGTGTTCATGTTGTGGAGAAAAAGCTGGAGAAACATTGATAAGCTGCCAAAGGAAAACCCTTTTCATTGACTGCTAGCAGTGGCTTGCCCCTCATCACTATATTTTGTTTGAACTTTGTGTCAAGAGTGATTAATCTTTGCAAAAAGAATCAGCAATGAACAGGATGTTGACCAAGAATGTAACACTGCTCTTCTCCAAGAGAGAGCTTCCCTGGAAAGGGACCTGCAAGGATGGGAACTGGCTTTGGTGAATGTTAATGTGATAGATGGTATCGGCTGAAGAAGCCACAGGTGAAGGCCATTTCCACTTTTACTTTAATTTGCTTAAGCTGTAAACAAAGCTATTTCTAGTGCTCTTGATAAGGGAATGTTGTGTGTGTGGTTATATAGCTCTTGCCTGTGAAGTTTAAGCATTGAGAGTCCTGGCACTGACAACTTTGAAAGGCTCAAATAAGGAAAAGATAGGATGTGGGACAAGTAGAATAGGTGGAACTTAACTGACCTAGATTGATTTGAAGTTTTCCATGAAAATGATTGTGGGAATGGATACATGTCAGGAGAATGATTGGTGTGTGTTAAAGGTGTGAGCAAACTATGTAGTGATTAGTAAATGTATATTAATGTAGTAGAATTATTATGGTATACAAAGCCAGGACAGATGATATTTTCTACACAGTGTCCCCTTGACACATCAGTGCAATGCTGCCAGATTCTTGCCCAGTCAAAAAATGGGAACTAGTGTGCTAGCTGAGTTCCTGGCTAGAGATGCCAATTCCCTGGTTGAAGCAGGCTCTGAAAGAAGAGCAAATGCTTCACAATCTTGAGATATGAAAACTCCCCGTTGATGAAACTATTATTACAGTTGAAACCAGTACCATAAATATTCTCTCCAGCTGTTCACCTAAATGAAAGTGCAATCTTCTGCTCTGTGAGCTGCATGTCAGGATATCAGTGTCTGCTTGGTAAAGGAGGTGTAAATTGGTCCCTGGAATGCTCAGAAGGGATTTAGCTGAGCAGCTGATATGGTAACATCTGGGAATTAGAGTGGGAAGGGAAGAGGTTCTCCAGAAAGATGAAAGAAAAGGAAACTAGGAATGCCAGGGAATGTCTGTATCTGTACTGTAGTTTGTGGCTGTGCTGAAACCACACAGCAGATTGGTGGTGAAGGTAACAAAGAGCAGCTGGGGCTGCAGGTGCCTGGGAAACAAGTACATCAACTTGATGAGCTTACACAGTCGTAGCTCAGACACATTCATGGGATCTGCAGCTATGCTTCTAGCTATATGCTCAGGTATACATTTCAGTCAGAGGAAGCCAGCCTAAGTCTAAAGAAAACATCTTTATTCTGTTTTTGTGAATGAGAGTTTTTCTACTTTAGAAAAACCAAACTGTGTAGCATTCAGCAGTCCCCTGTACATTTGCACTGCAAAGAGTAATGGCTGTCAATAGCAGAACACTTCCACAAGTGTGGGGTTTTATCCCTTCCACCAGCTCCACAACTTTTTTCAGCATCTCTGTTCTCCCAGGAAAAACATCTTCTAAACATTTCCTGTCTCTATCCATTCCTTGCCATCTACGTGTTCAAATCTGTCACCTGTTTTCTATTGCTTCCTATCTTTCCTCATATATGCCACATTAAATCATATATAAATGGATGCTGAGACAGAGCTGGTCTTTGCTTCTTGTCCCACCCTGACTCTGCTATTGTTGTGTGCATAAAACAAAGCAAAGCTGTGAAGGATGAGAAACCTCATTATTACAGCTGTTTAGCCAAAATGAGCAGCTTGAAAGCATGACTAATAAGCAGCTAGGTGAGGCTAACATGCAGGTATCTGCAGCTATCAAACATAACAGTATTTGTCAGAGAACAGCTGTGGCAGGATATGATAGTGTCATATATGATAATGTCTGAATATAGCACTGGGACATATAGCATGAACTACTACTAGCTAAGCATTAGATATAGCTTGAAAGTGTGATTAAATGCATGTGTAATGAAAATAATTGATGGAAAAGTATGTGGTAGAAGATAATCACAAGCAGGAAAATATATCATGTAATGTATAAGAAATTATTTAAATGTCTATAAAGGAGAATAATGGAGAGAATCTTTGGTTTTGGGGTGCTGGAGAGTTGAGCTCCTCCCAAAGTGCATCATTATATTGCCAACACACAATGTAGTGATTTCTGCTACTGAAATAAAGGAAATGCATGACTAGAGTGGTGGCATGCTGAGCTTTGTGGGTGAGCAGCCTTCTGGAAGATCCAGGTTTGGAGACAGATTGGGGAATCTGTGCTGCCAATTGTGACCAACTGTGTTCATAGTGGTTGGAGGGAGAGAGCTGCCTGCGCTGTGCCTGGGAGGCACAGCCTGCCGTGTACCTGGGGCACTTGTGTCTCAAAGCCCCCTTCTGAGTTTAAACAGACTCTATAGGTGCATATGGATGGATTAATAGTTACCAGAAAACAGGAAGCTGAAGAGACAAAACATACATGCTGAGAGGCAGTGTGTGCAAGCGTCCCAGGAACCAGAGCCAAGAGGTCTTGCTGATTCCACAGGAGCTGATGATCCCAGGACCCAGATGAATCTACACAAGGCCACCAGCACACATGCCATCAACAATGGGTTGTATCCATATCCAAGAAGGTGACGGTGGCTATATGCTGACAAAGATTACAGGATTACATATGCATCTACAGAAGCAGATTGACTTTCTGGGCATTGACCCTGAAGCCACTGGCACATCAGTATGAGTTTCTGTATCTGAGAAAACAGCTGTGGTCAGCTTCCTCTTCCCCACTGGGTAATGATGAGTGATTGCATGTGTGTGAATCATAAAAGAATACCTGAATTTATTGTCTGGATAGTTATCTGATATTAAAAAGTCTATTATGGCTTAATAAAGGATATGCTAATAAATATTGTTTGATTGGTTTCTCTACAGACTTGATCCTGTATCAGAGAAAAGGTGATTTATAACACTTGAACTCTGAGGGGGGAAGACTTGTGAAGATACCAGTCTTTGCCTTTACCTGTTATTCTACATTGGTTCCTTAGAGAAATCTTCCTTTTGCAGCCTCACCGCTTGTTTCTTTGCTTCTGTCTGCTTCTGTTCTTGTACTTAATGTTCCAGGAGAGTTTCATGGTCCTCTGCCACTTCAGAAAACTACCTTATCTCTTCAGTCTAATTCCCTTGAGATAGCATGAGGTCAGTGTTTTTGCTGTGCCTTTGCTCAGGTCAGTCACATTAACGTGACTGCTCATTTCCACCTTGTTTTAATGAGACAGGAGGTCCCTAGAATTTCAAAGAATGTGGTTAGGGTAAATATTCATATGGAGCTTTGAAACAGTCATGTTATAAAGTGGATGGAGGTGCACGGCCATCCATGTGCAATGCCCTGCATATTGTACACTATGTGACTTTGCAACCTGCAGGACCTCCTCCTCCATTTAGATCAGGGCTACAAATCACCCCCTGGAAAACTGCGTTCTTCTCACAAATTGTTTGAAGAGGAAGTTGGAGTTAATGGTTGAATGCAGGTTATAGCCTCTTCTGACTGTTGAGGGTGGCCCTATGGCTGTGAATGGCTGATGGCCCATATACCTAAACATACTTTTCCAGGAGTGGTCTGCTGTGTCAGCCATGCGTGGCCACTCTGGTTGTTCCTTTGCAACAAAGCAGAAGAACCTACTACAGGCAGTGGTTGCAGTTGTTGGGAGGGCTGGAAGCTGCAGTCTGTCTAAAAAGTTCTCCTCTGCCAGAGGAGCAGGTGTCTCCATGCAGAACCCCTTGGGTGAGGGATCTATGGGGGGAAAGGAACAGCCTTCTTCCTTTTCTACAAATGAATTTGAGGTATTAACTCTGTGGCTTCTGAAATTGAAAGCAAACAAAAACTCTTCAGGAAACTGATGTGGTTGGGTTGGTGTTTGGTTTTTTTTTTTACAGTATGATTTCAGCTGCCATTGTAAGACTTCAGAAATACTTAGTTTCTAGTGTTAAAGTACGGTAATTCTGTGGTGATGGGTGGTTTTCCAGAAGAAAGCCTGAAAGTACCGATGTATTTAAATGAAAATTGGACAATCTTGAAGTCCGGGTATGCTTTCAAAAGCCTAAAAGCAATTTCTTCACAGACTAGAAATGGTGCTTTGATTTCGCCTCCTTTGTTTCTGTGACAAAAGCATACGTGCCCTTTCAGATTCAGGGCTTTTAACTCTATTTGGAAGATTTACATTAAAATATTATAATAAAAATCACATGGCTGTGACTGATATGTTTCAGGTGTTAATGGTCTGTGCCCAAATCACAGTTGTTCTTCACGATAGAGCTGTGCTGGGGAGGCAACGCATTTCTCTGGGGATACTGCTTCAAACCTCTGCACTCTGGGATACTTCCTGTTTTTGCTTGAAAATAAAAGCATGCGTCATTCTGGAAGGCAATTAAGGAAGAGATGAAATAAATAGCAAAGAATGACTTGCATAATACCCCCAGTATAGTTCCAGATCTACTTGTAAGACCTCATCCAGTTTCCCAGATTTGTACTTTTTCAAAGTTTCTGGTTATTTTTGTGCGTTCAGACTGTGTGATGGGAAGGACTAATAGAAATGAAAATCAATAGCACGGGATTGGGAAATTATTTTCCAGCTTCTTTAAAGCAAGGCATGAGGTAAGCGTCTTCTAACTTTTGCTGCATTTGGAGAAAGGGAATTGCAAGCAGTGAAGTGCTCCCAAATTGTCAGGGAAAGTGAGATTCCCTCTTTCTTGGGAATAATTAGTATTTATAGTGATAAGAGTTATTCTAACTAAAGTAAGTTTAAAAAGTAGCCTGAGTATTAGGACTAATTACTGGTAGCTATACTTGTGTGCGTAATGAGTGTTGTTGCTATTTATTTGAAATTAAGGCATGATGTAGGGCACGTATTAGTTTAAACAGCACGTGTGTATGTACAACTCTCCTGTTTGGGGGGGGACATGACCCAAACAAGCTGATACCATTACAGCTGTTGCACTTTTTTTTTTTTTACTTCCCCCAGTGTCTTCAGTGCCACAATACCCTACCATTCAGACACTTGCAATAAGCAGTTTATCATAAGCCATGTTATTACTTGGGTAATTAGTGGGTTTTGTGTCCTTGCTGTCTGCTCCTTAAGAGAAATAGCTTCACCTTGTCATCACCAATGCTGGAACGAGACTTTCTGTAGAAGCTGCTTGGTACCTCTGTATTTCCTGCAAATTTACGGATGCATTCTGTACCTGACTCTTTTGTTGTGTTTTGTAACTGTTTACATCTCCAGGTCATGTAACTGTAAAAATGCCTCTAGGTCTATTGCAGTTTTGCAGGGCTGAAGTATTAAACTGAAAGGTAAAGCAAATGTTTGTATTATTTCAATTTTATCTGCTCCTTCAATGTGACATAAAAATATTTCTGGAATTCCTGGCTACCACTGGGTGTGAAACTTTGCTTTAACACTTTATTAGACAGTAATTCAAATACATGCTATTGTCTTTTCAAGCAAGTCTGTATGACAGCAAGCCCAACTGTTCTTCATTTGTTGCTGGAGGAAGTTACACCAAGCATAAACATGAATGGATTGTACTGTTGTTGTGTATGGTGGCTCTTGAAGTGTGTTGTCAACCAGCGGGATCCCCTCCTGGTAGGTTTCTTACAAACTAATAGCAAGGGATGGTCCCTGGGCAGGGAGCTTGCAGCTGAAGACAGTATGTGTAGGGTGGGTTAAAGCAAGGAATGAGCAAGGGATGTGATGTGATGGCAGCTGATGTGTTACTCTTTTGAGGTTGAGTTTAAGGTATTGTCAATTACATAGATGAAAGCTTTTGAAAAACAGACTGTGAGGGATGGGGCGGGATGGGGGCGTGTGTTGGAGTGGCAGACTCCAAAACCAGTTTCCTATTTTGACTTGTGCTTTCAGTTGTGCGTGGCTGTTGCTTCTGCTTTGCAGACTATCCCTAGGCCAGCCTACCTCGGGCAGGGTGACATCAGACGGGTCACTTCCATTTGAGTGAATTGCCTCCTGGTGCTTCTGGATCCAGGAAAAACGTTAGGAAAAGAGTGGCCTTGGTCATCTCCACTCTTAGGCCAAGTGCTACACAAAACCTCAAACAAAAACCCCAACAAAACAGATTTCAGCATGAACTGTCCCAGATAACCATCAGGGCGCTGTCGGGTTATCTCTTATTTCTGCAGACCAAGGGCAGGGACTAGCTCGTATCTGTGCAGCGCCTGCTCTTAACTGTTAGAGCAACCAGTGGGGAGACATTTTGATACTGCTAATTTTTATAGACACTAATTATGTAAATCCATGCAGAACATTACAGGTTGCAGTACTGGGCTTCTCCAGGGTTGCAAATCTGGTTCTTTAGGTCGTCTAGTCTGGGTTTTTGACTCTGGGCTAAAATGTTTGAAAGGCGGTAGTGCAGGACATAGTGCAATCGCACAAGGGGTGCGGTCGGGGGGGGGTGCGTAAAGCAAAGCCTAGAGTGAGGCTTGGGCAGCAGGCTGTGCTTGGGAAGGCACAGGATTGCATGATGTTTTGGTGGAGATGTAGGCGATTTCAGAGAAGTTACTCTCTTCCCAACTTTTTACCCTTGTCAAGTGTCTACGGAGCTGATGTGCAGTCTGCATTTCCTCACAGCCTGCGGCTCATGGGCTGTCCCTGCCCGCTTTCCTCTCGGGGCACTTCTGCTTGTAGAGGAATCGCCCTAAGCGTACCCCAAGCCAAGGGCGCTCTCTCCGAGAGGAGACTGGCAGCCGCGGGCTCCGGCAGGGAGGCGGGTGAGGGATGCCCGGGGCCGCGGCGGGGCGGCCGAGAGGCGCCGGTCAGGGGGTACGGACGGAGCCGGACGGTGCCTCGCGTCGGGGCTCGGGCCCGCCCCCCCCCGCGCGGACCAATCAGAGAACGGGAACTTCAGGGGGGTGAGTGGCACGAGACCAAGGCGCCAAACAGCCCTTCCTCCTTCGGCCGCGGACGATGCTCCCACCTCCCGCTTTCTTCGCGGCCAATCACAACCGCGCTCTGTCTATCAGTCCCGCCCCTGGCACCGAAGAACCAATGGGAGGTACTACTCCTCCAGCCGCTGAGCCAATCAGCGACCGAGTAAAAAAAAAAACCCCACACCATCCCCACCGCCTCCCGCCTGCAGCCCCCGGAGGCGAGGGTCGCGAGGGTCGGCGGCTCTTGCTATGGTGCCCGGTGCCGCCTGTCTCCCCATTCCCCTCCGCCGCGCGGGATCAGCCGGGCAACCCTCGCCATGACCCGGCCGCTCGGGGTGGGCGTGCCGTCGCCGGGTCCGTCCGTCACCAGGTCCCGACGCCATTTTACACCGGCGGCCGCGGCCAGAGAGACGGCCCAAGACTTCAGGTACCGGCGGGGAGCGGCTGAGGGGCGGGGAGCGGCGTGGGAGGTAGTTGTAGCCGCCGCCAGGTGCTGTGCCCGCCCAGCGGGGCGCCTGGGTTCCCGGCATGCACCGCGCCTCCCGGGGCGGAGGGGTGCTCCCAGTGTGCACCGCGCTTCCGGCAGGGGGCGCCCCCGGCGGGCGGCGAGTGGAGGCGCCGCCGCCATGGCCGGCGGTCGGGGCCGCGCAGCGGGGGGCCGCGGGAGCTTCGCGGTGCTGTTCCCAGCGCTGTTCCCAGCTCCGGCCCTTCGGTCCCGGCCAGGCTTGGCGGATGGGGGTGTGAGACTGTCAGGGAGCACGGCGGTGTGCCAGCCGAGAGGGGTGGCCGAAGCCCCCCTCATCCATACTGGCAGCACTGGGAGTTCCATCCCTGAGCCGCTGGCCCTTGTTTCCATGTGGTGCTGGTATTTTGTTGGCTAAGGTGAAAAGGGTCTGTCTGTTAGCCAGGCGACCTGACAGCATGCAAAGAAACTGAAGAAAATGGCTAAGTGCTGACTAGTGTCTTCAGCACATCATTCAAAATATGTGAGTCCTCCCAGGTGTACCCATCCGTCCTCCCATCTCGCGTCCCGGTGTTTGTTAGCAAGGCTACCTGTAGAGCTAGGTAGCTTCAGCACTTGGGCTCTGCGGGGAGACTGCCATTGATTCAGCTCCCAAGCCTGTTCCAGCTGTGAACCCTACTGCTAACGGTGCTGGAGGGCAAGGTCTCTGGTGAAGGCGGTGGCCATCAATGACAGTTTTTAGATGTCATGAACCTGCTTACCAACTAGAAATCCAAAGTCTGCTAAAGACCTGGTGAGGTTTTTCAGAGGCTGGCAAGTTAAATAAGTTTTGTTTCTTGCAGTATGAGACAAGTCACAATTTTTTTTATGCCATTACCAGCACCTTATTTTGTTCATTTCTGCTGATCCTCTTTTTTGATAGCCCTGACATATGAAGGAAAGGGAGAAGGTAAAAGTTCAGTTTCTCTTCTGCATTGCTTCTTGCTCAAGAAAGCGAAACTACTTTGTGCTTTGGTTTTGCTGCGGTCATCTAAAAGATAGTTGTGAGGTTTTACACGTGACTTTCTTTTCTGGTTTTTTTGGTTGGTTTTGTTATTTCTACAGTGCTTTTCAAGATGTTCCATTTCATCAAAGATGGCATAACATTTTGTAGTTTATTCCTGTTTTGTGTTGCTTTGCTTTCTCTGAGCTATTGCAGGTGTTTCCAGCACTGATTTTTAAAAATACAGTTTTTATCCAACTGGAGATAACCACTGATACAGCTGTAAACACTCGTTACTTTTAAGGAATACTCAGGGGTTTGTCTTTTTAAACAAGTGAGAGAATTTCTTCTCTCCCTCTTTCATGCAGGTTGTGCTTTTAATTTTGAAAAACCTGAAAGGTCTGTTAGGTTCATCTCCTGGCTGTGTAGCTTTTTTTCTTTGTCAAGTGAGATCATGTATTTATGGATTTTGCCTTTTCTTATCGGGGTTTTTAGGGGTATTCCTGGTGTCTCAGGTAAGGTGAGATTTCACAAAAAGTGATGGAGTAATTTTTAGTGGGGATAAATACGTTTTGCTGAATTGATGTATTTTGCTGAAAAGCGTTAACCAGAGCTATATAGTTGTTGACAAAAATACGTTAAGCAACAGTGACTTCTGTGTGAGGTAAAAGAGTGAAACCCAATAATTATCATTGCTTCATCAGCTCTTCATTCTTTTAGGGCTGAGTATTTGACCTCTTCTTAAAACAATGGTGGAAGTCCTCCTGTGAATAGTCTTAGAACAGTTATGGTCCTGTTCACATAGAAAATCGTGTTCTTTTTGTACTTGCATATATGTGAAAAGCAGGTTGGAAAGCCCAGAACGTTCTCATGTTCCTCCTTGTACTGTATCACATGCTTTCTTTTTTTTTTTTTTTTTTTTTTCCCCACCCTTTGCTTTTTCTGAAGCTTATAGTTCACTTCCTTGTCTGAGATACAATACAGCACTGGAGAAATTATTATTCTGTTTTAGTTGGACAGTTCCTATCCTTTACACTTTGAAAAAGCAGTAGAATGCAAAGTAGAAAATATCAGTGGATAAGCACTTTAAAACAAATAGTCTGAGACAAATCACTCTCCAGTCAAGTTAAACTTTTATCCTAGAAAAAATAGCCTTTTTTTTTTTTTTTTTAAGTGGTGGTGCTTCCAGTCTCTCAGTTACGTTATATAAGGCTTTGTATAAGTATGGCACAAACATGAATTTTGTTACAAAGCTATTGCACTTAGAATAAAAGACAGCAAAAGGATACAACAATGAGGTAATGGCTGTGGGAGGGAAATAAGCAGTTTGAAATCAGTGCTTGTGGGAGGGAAAGAAACAGTTCGAAATCAGTGGCTGCAGGAAGAAGGCAGATGATAGCAGATGGGTTTGGTTTGTCTTCAAGATTTAAGTGCGGAGAGAAATCTGAGAGGTAACTGAAGATGAGGTTTGGACAGTAGACAGTGGTTTGGTATTGCAGATGGGGCTTTAACCTGGAAGGAAGAAGAGCTTAGTTAGGAAAACAGAAAAGTTTTGGAAAGGTAGGCAGTGTAGGAAGCTGTGGGCATGGGATGGTTTTGCGAGAGTAGCCACGAGCAAGCACTGGGAGTGCCCTGAGGAATGCAAGGCGGGGAGAGCCTTGCTGTGAGAAGATGAGGTCACAGTGTCAGAGTGGGAGGTAGTCTAGGGCAGAAAGACAAATCAATCGGCAACAGCATCGAATAAACCTGCAATTTAGCCTTTTGATTCTTCTGTTGAACTGAAATTTGGAGACCCTGTTGCTTCAGCATGTGGGAAGAATGGGTGTATTTTGGCTGCGACAGGTTGGAGACAAGTGGTCTTTGACAAGGAGTTTTTCAGCTCTCTTTGGTAAGCCAAAAAGTTTTATGCACTCACATATTCTGATTACAGGTGGCTTTTCATTGAATTACAGTATTCTCAAACATCACTGCTTGCCAGTAGCCTTATTAAAGAAGTATCAATGTATTATAAACAGCTCTTTGTCTTTGTATTGGTGCTAAAAAGGCAGAAGCCATGTTAGAAAATGCAAAAGTGAAAGTAACAAGCTTACAGAAACGTTCAAAATTAAATCCAAGTTTACTTTGAACAAGTGAGCAGTGGGTTCTTTTGGCTTGAACTTCAGAAATGGTTGTTGAGTCTGTGAAAGCACAGTCATATATGACTGCTTGAATATATTAGCTTCAAATCTGGAATAAATAAGTTTTGCCTTTGTAATCACTGTTACACAGACAGTAAAGCTATAGCTTTGTTTTGAAAGGCACAGAAATATTACAAAAGATGGAAGATCTTAACAAATTGGTATTATTCTTGCTTTCTTACATCAATATCTTGTTGGAAGTTGAAGAAACACTTTCAAAATAGGCATAAGCATAGCCTTGAAGTTGTTAGTAAACTTCCTTGTTGCATGGGAGAAGATGAAGATAGCAAGTTCATAGTTCTTGATGTATTTTAATGTTCATATTTGTATGTTACTCAGCCCATTTTTAGAAGCGATATTCTCTCAGAAATGCCGTGGTGTTCTGATGTCCCACTTATTCTTGCCAGAGAAAATACCTCTGATTAAAGCTATTAATTATCCTGTTGTGTACATGTAAAAATGATATGGTTGTAGACTGCTGTTTCTGTTGGAAGCCAGAAGATGCCCATAACGTGCTGGGAAGTAGGCCACCAACGTGTGTGTTTTTTAAGGGGCAGTGCTGGTAAAAGTTCCTGCTGAGAAGTCTGGTAATAGTGCAGATAGGAATTTGCATCCCAGCCTGGCACCAGATGTGTGAAACAAAGCAACACACAGTGGTGCACAAGCAAGAAGAAAGTTACAAGATTAGCTGAACTTTACAACTTGCAGATAGAATTTTGTCGTTAGACTTGATTGCAATTCATAATGCATTGAAGAGGGTTTGGTCACTGATGGTATTGAGAAGGCCAGCTGCTTACCACTATAACACCTTAAAAAAAAAAAAAAATTACAATAGGAGTTACCAGCTGAAAGTGTTGACAGTGGAAATGGGGAGGTTGTTCACACCATCACATGAGGTACTGGTGAGGTCTCATCCGGAATACTGGATACAGGTGAGGTCAGTACCATTTAAGAAAACTTAGTGTAAGCTGGAAGGGTGGTTAAGACTTACTAGGATGGTAAAGGAAACAGTTTGAGTGAGGAAACTGATGGGTTGGCTTCATTAGCCAAGCAGAATGAAGGCTAGAAGGCAATGAGTATGATGATGCTTTCTCTGATCTATCAGAAATAAGAGCTGCTGGCATTAAAAAAAAAATCTGTAGAAATAAATTACAGCATTTAAATTTTATTGCTATTCACTGTATGGGCATTTAGACATTGTTGTTTTAAAAAGATAAAGTTATGTTTTCTCTACAGAAACCAGACCATTACGGAGTTCTTCAAACCAGTTTTAAACCAAGGTAAATATATGGGTTTTTAAATGGAAGGTATTTATATGAGTTTTAATTATGTAAGTGTGCAGAAGTATAGTCCAATCTCATTCCAAATTGGAGCAGCAATATAAGGACTATAGCTTACCAAATATGTCAAAATGAGCACATTTAATTTTTTTCTAAAAATGTAACTGAAAACATTAATTTCCTATTAAAATTAATTTCTTGAAATAGTGATGTAATTATTATTTTAAGTTATTGTCTTATGCTTAAGCTAGATTGTTTATAACAACTGCAGCTGTGACATAGATCGTGCAGTTCTTTTATATGAAAGAAATCGCATGGCACTAGCAAAACTAAATGATTAAGTAAATTAGTTTTAGATTGCATGTAAGAGAGATAAAATATCAAGTCATACAGTCCAATAAGATAATTTTTTTTCCCTAAGTTGAGACTGTGAATAATTTGTCTTTTCTTTTCTCTCTTAGACCTTGGCCATAAAGACAGAACTGTGTTGGGCTCACCAGACAGAGGAAATGTAAAAGATGCAGGAAATGGACTGTCAGTTTTACGTGCTGAACATTTTGAAAAGAAAATATCTTCTCCAAAGAAGGTCAGAAGAAAAAAGATGCCAGACCAAACACCAAACACAAGTCCTGTGATGGATGCCTTTCGGAGAGGAATTAAGGAGAAAAAGGATAGTGTAAACTTCTTAGAGAATGGCAGAGCATGCAAAGCACTGGGTTCATTGTACCCAAAAGTTGTGATTCCAAAACTCCGTGTTACTGCAGGGTCTCGCAACTGTTTCTTGGCCAAAAAGGATAAAACTGTCAAGTCAGAACAGGGAAGAAATGAGAAATGTCTGGGTGTAACAAGAGCACCATTGTCTTGTGGAAATAGTTGGGAACAGGAAACTGACTATATGGATCTAGAAGACGCTAGTTCAGACTCTGACAAACTGATTTCATCATCAGAAGCTGATACTCTAAAAGCCTGTGCTAGAAATAATGGCACTGCGAATAACGCATCTCTGTGCCAAAAGCCAGGTCTTCCCATGAAATTGCCCTGCGCTCCAACTGACTCTGAATTCAGGTTGTCACTGGAAGCTCTCTGCAGAGAAAGGAAGCAGAAGAAACACAGAATGAAACCATCTAAGCCACATCCTGTAAAGCCATTCTCAGGAACAAGTGTATCACATCAGGTGTGTTTAGAAGGGTTGTTAAAGGTGGCGATCAGTGCATGTATTTTTTGGTTTTGTTTTTTTTTTTCCTTTTTCAATGTAGGATGAGATTCTTGGTGCTGCCTTTTTCAGATGTAACAAAAGTTTATGCTCTTCTGCTATTCCTTTGTAAATTTTAGATCATGCTTGACTAAGCTGATTCTTAACTATTTTACAATAAATGAGAAATCCCGGTTTAAAAGCAGGGCAGATATTCTGGGTTAGATGCAAGCATGAAAATGCAATGGAAATTGTAACTTTAAATTGTATTTTGTAGAGAAAATATCTTCATCTTAAATGTCATATAACCTTGTGTTTTCTTAACAGTGTAGTGTAGGGAATAGCCTGACCAATTTCTGCTAGTTAGAAGTTGCAGTTAATAGCAGTTCAGATTTATGCACTTAAGCCACAGTATTTACACAGAGGTCGAAGTGATCCTATTAAGTATGTAGTATGTCATTACAGGTTGAATTATGTTCACTTTTTTAACAGCCAAGAAAAGCCTTTAAAAGGTTGCTGGTTGCTTGCAAGGAAGGTCATTATGTGTGCCTCCATAGTGTGCTATGAATGGAACAAAAAAGATTGTTTAGCTTGTGTTTCCTTTTCTCCTTAGCACCTAGCCCTCTGTCTGTGCTTCTCTGAGCTTTCTGTTATTTTGTTATTGAAGTTCCTAATGACTTGTTTGAGGAAAGCCAGCTGGGCTATGTTGCCATATAGCCCAGGTACACAAGTGGCTAATGGCCCTAAAAGTGGAGAAATTTAGAACCAGAGGCCAATCTGAAGAAAAGGCATAAAATTTGGGTTGTGGAGAGTCCTTTTGTTGAGATCTTTGCAGCTGTGTTTTAAGTTTATCTTGAAATGAAGTATATTATGGTATTTCTGAGGGTGTGTAGAACTAAGCCTGTGCTGGATTCAACACTTGGTTCAAGATGTCAACATCCTAGTTTTAAAAAGTATGTGATTAACTTTTTTTATCTTCTACATCTTTATTTTTAGGGAAATGGATGTCCTTTAAGAAAAATACCACATTCCGGTTCAAGGGAGACTGCCTCAGGTAGAAGCAGTGCTGATAATATGGAATTAATTAAGTGATCAAGTTCATCACTTAGTGTCTCTTTTTAATGTGGTGGAGTTTTTTTTCTTGAAGTTATGTGGGGTTTTTTCCTCTCTCAAAAAAACCAATGCAGTATGGTCAAGTTTATTTCTAATATATGGCAATTTAGTCTTTTGATTCTTCTGTTAAACTGAAATTTGGAGATCCTGTTGCTTCAGCATGTGGGAAGAATGGGCATATTGCAGTATTTCCAAAATACTTTTCATACTGTTCATTATTTATAACCATATATGTAATTACAGAAACTTTCTTCCAGTCCCATACTTCAACTGGGCTGTTGTCTGTTTCCAAAGACTGATTGACCCTAGTGTATAGGAAGAGTCTTCTATGGTGGCTACTGATCTGCTTTAAAATAAAAGGATTTAATTTCATTTCCAAGTTAGTTACAATAATAACGTAACAGTACAGTATTAGCTAAATCTTAATTGTGAACCACTGTGTTCAAGCAGAATGGAAGTACTGTAGTTTCTGATAAAAATTTCAGTCATAGTTGACTTAAAAACAGAAGTTAGTTTTAAAGGGTAAGCTGTTTTGATTATTTTTTTTAAACATGACAGCAATGGTTTACTTTTTTCTTAAACATTCATAGATAATGCATCTCAACCAAAGCCGGTTTCAAAACATGAGGCATCTTGTCCAAATGTACTGAGAACGTCATCTGAGATGGCTGCTGGTATGAGGAAGAGCCAGTCTGTCCCTTCATGCTACCTTAGATCTAAGATATCGTCTGGGCGATCCAAACAAACAGACTTTCCTAGGAAAAGAAAGCGCGCTGCTGTGAGCGTGGATGCAGACAGTTCAAATCAATCTGAACTATCAAGTTTGAATGACGCTGCTTTTAGTAGATCATCTGCAAAATGCAAAAATAGGAGGTCTGACTTTGTAAAAAATATCCTTTTAAAGTCTACTTGTGGTGATGTTGTGCAACTAATGGAGGCTGCTGCTCTACCTGGACATGATTCTACTCTTGCAGAGGAATACCTCAACTCAAGTGATGAAAATGAGAAAAATAATTGCTCCTCTGTAGGTTTGTCATCTTCGTGTTCTGTACACAGTCCTGGTAAAAATAACCATGTTTCTGTTGTGGATACCAAAGAGAATCAATTGCAGGTGGCTAACTCCTGCATTTTCTTGGAAAAGTCCCGTCCTTTTTCTCAGGAAAAAAGTACTGCGTTGCCTTCTCTCCACCACTTAACACAAACAAAAGGTGTGAGGTCTCATCTCCAGAAGGCTGACTTATCTCAGGTGTTGGATGCTAAGAAAGAGGAAGATGGGAAAAGAGCAGAAAGATGTGCACACAAAGTTTACAGTATTCAATCCAGCAACAGTTTTTCAAAAATAAAAGAGAAGACTTCAGAAAATGCTCCTGATTCTTGTTCAGTGGAAGGTTCTGGGAAACTTGCACTCTCAGAAGACAGTGGTGAAAGTGTTCCCTGTTCATTGTCTTTTAAAGAAGGGTGCATGGACAGTGGCCATACATCTTCACAACTCTCAGGAGAGTTAAAAGTTGAAAGCGCCTATACAGACAAGTCCAAGTTGAATGGAAAATTAAAAAGCAGCTTTGACAGTGAAGACGAGAGTTTGGAATGCAATCTAGATGATGACGACAATGATGAAGAAGTATTCATGCCACTGCAAGAAATTCTCTCCTCAAGTCCCAAGCCACAGGCAGGAACCCTGGAGAAATCTGGTCTTGACAGTTTTTCTGAGGACACCGTGACTCCATTACTGAAGCTTCGTGTAAGTGGCTATAAAAAAAAAAGTGTTGCATCAGCTTTTTTATGTTGTGGGTTTTTTATATGATTTTTATATTTATTTTTTTTTTAGCTGCATGCCTTTTGGTGGTTTTAGGAGTTCTCTTCTTGATTTTTCCCCTTAAAGAGAGGCAGGAGGTTACATTTAGATGATGTGTGGGGTCTAATGTTTTAATTTTCCTGATCAAGTAAGATTTTTATGAGTTGAAGTTAACTAGAGGAAATTGATCTAGATGTTAAGAGATCTGTGCTAGACTCCAGTCATATATCTTTGTCACAGTCTGTGATGGTCAGAAATCTGTGTATGACTTCTTGATCTGTAAGCGTGATGTTTCCTTTGAGGTTGAATTTAATGGAAATTGAAAGTATTTTAGAAAGGATTTCAAAAAGGGATCCCTTTCTCATAAGGGATGGATGAAGAAGTGTTTGAATCCCGGTTTACATGATATTATAGTGATAAATTGATCTATGTTTTTAAAAGCCTACTTGTTCAATAACAGCTTGTCAAATATGTAGTGATTTTGAAGTTTTATTGTAAAATAATGGGTTAATTAGGAAATTCCTGCAGTAGGACTTAGTGTGGCATTCCTGACAAAGCTGGTAAAGGTTGGAAATGACTGCATTGAAGTAAAAATATTTTGTACTGAGACTAGCTGGGATGGAGTTAATTTTCTTCATAACAGCTGTATGGTGCTGTGTGTTTCAGACACAGCGTTGATAAGAGAGCAGTCTTCTGGCTATTGCGAGCATGCGTGCACAGCATCAAGGCTTTCTCTTCTTCCTGCTCTGCCCCTGCAGCGAGTAGGCTGGAGTGGACAAGAAGCTGGGAGGCAAGACAGCCTGGGCAGCTGACCCCAGATGACCAAGGGGATATATTTCAGGCCACATACTGTCATGCTAAGCAATAAAAAACAAGCAGGGGTAGTTGGTCTAGCTGGGCATCCTTCAGCTTGTGGGAGGTGCTGAGTGATTGCCTTTGCATCACTTTTTCTTTTCCTTCTCAACCTTCACTTCTTAAACTGTCTTTATCTCGACCCGTGAGTTTTCCTCACTTTTGGTGCTCTTATTCACTTCCCTGCACCACTGGGCAGGGAAATGAACAAGCTGCGTGGTGCTTAGCTGCTGGCTGGGGCCACCCCACCGCTGTTTTCTACAGTAGAAAACAAACAGCAGAATACCTGTATAAATACTCTCCTACTCCTCCCCTCCTGTTTTTAAATGTCTGAAACAGTTTATTTGTTGACAGATTCTCTCTCTGTAGGCAGCTGTTGAACAGCCATAACTATTTTACCTGTCCTTACGATTCATTATGCAAGCATTTTATAGATCAGACTTCTGTGGTTCCATACGTATTCCACAGTCTTAACCAAACACGTCTATGTAATTACTGGTTAAGATTGATATACAGATGCAGCCTAGATCAAATGCTTGTGAAACATGTATGTGACCACAACACTTGGCCTACCTTGTTTCTGCATAATTAATGTAAGACAAAACAAAACTGTCCCAAAATTTCCATGACCATGGTTTTTGCATATACTAGCATTCTTCCCTTGTTTGGTAAGAAGGGATATATGTGCACATTGGAATACAGTCTTGCTTCCTCAGTTCAAAAGTTGTTTTAGGCATAGTTATCAGATATAAGGCAAGAGGTCTTCAGCTTTCCCACAAGATTTCCCACACAAAGACATGCTGCTTGTTACATTCAAAAGGTATCTCTGAGTACCAAAAATTAATGCTGTATTAACTGGCTTTTTTATTAGCAGGTGAATGCTAACTTCTTAAACTAACTTCTGTTACCTTTGGGTAACAGAAAATCCCCAATGAAAGGGTATGCTCTCAGTGAATTGTGTTCTCCTAAAATGAAGGAGCTCATAGAACAAGCTTTGTCACTAGCAAGAGGCTTGCAATTTAAGGTGGTGGTCTCAGAAGGGCACTGTTTGTCCTAAGAACTGAACCATGGCCACAAAGACTTCAAATCTGTGTTGTCTGCTACCAGCTGAATAAAACACTGGCAACTGAAAAACAAACTAATTTTGCTAGCAGTTAAGACTTTATTTGTGCATTGTTTTGGTTTTTAATTCTATTTATTAGCTTCTTAATTTGTGTTTGTATTAGGATTTTGATTGGAAGCTTTGTTTGATGATTTTGGAGGTAATTTAGCAAACACTGGTGCTTTGCCCTCTAGGGACTCCTGAAAGTAACAAAGAGGTACTGAATCATTTTTGGAGTTTCTTGTCTCATGCATGAGAATGGGGATTCCCAGTGGATGATAATAATAAAGCTGTGAGGTAAAAAGCTTCTGATACTAATGCTCTTTGTGAAAGTTAGATGGAGGTCAGGGAGGGAAGCAGAGACTTGCTTTGCTGTTCAAATCCATTGTGAAGCACAGTTATTTCTAAATTAATCACTGAGAGAGATTTGACCTTTATATAAAAATGTCAAGGGACTGAGAAACCTAAACTAACTGTTTTTCAGTCTCCTTTGAGTTTTTAGGTAAAATATCATTAAAATTGGAAGAGGTTTCTATTTTGATTATGTTTATTATCTAATAATGAATTGATAGCTTGTGGTATTTTTAAAAATTTCTTACTATTTCATTTACAGCTTTCTAAGCCTCCTGTTGTTAGCCAGGTGTCATATGTGAACAGCTTAGAACATCTCTTGAAGGAGAAAGAAGAATCTAAAAGGTTTGTTTCTTAAAGATGCTTTGAAAAATTTGGGATGGATTTACAGAAGCTTAGACTTACTCTGTCTCCCCAAAACTGATGGAGTTTGGGTAGCAGTAAGCTAAGTTTTGCCTGCTGATGCCACCAAGATACATCTGATGGGACCTACAAGTGCAGCTTAACTGTGAAAGCTGAATGACAGGCTTCTTCCAAGCAATGATGAGTGATTTGCGATACATCTGTCTACCCCTCAAGAGCTGGACTAAATTTACTGATGCCTTCGTTGTAGGTCACTGAGCCAGCTAGCAGCTACTAGTCAGGCATGAAATAGAAGTATTTATGTAGGCTAACTGTACTAGTTTCTTCAAAGGCATTTGTAGCTCAGTTTTGGTTTCCAAAGTTGTGTAGACTATTGGTATCTGAGTAGTTGCACAGTTCAGTGAACAGAACTAATGAGTGTTCTTGCAAGAGATCTTTTGGGTAGAAAGTGTAATGTGGTATATGTACTAATGGCAAGTGGTGGTGGTGGGTATATATGCGTGATTGACTGTTTTTATTAAAGAAGCTGACACTATGGGTTGACTGACTATGGATTAGTGAATGCTCCTATAACTAATACTATTTCATAAATAAAATACAAGTAGGAAGTTTTTAAAAAATATATCTATGCAGAAGATTGAAAGTTTTGTGCAATTACAAAAAAATCTGAGTGTATTTGTCTCTGACAAACTAGTGATTGAACGTGCTGTTGGAAATTCATTAGGCTTTGGGCTACATCCCCTTTGTATCTTGGAATAAAGAGATGTTTGTTTGCTTTTTGCGCTGGCAATGTCTCACATGCTTTTGCCATGCGTAATTGGCTACTGACTCCTGGGTTCACATTCAGAGCTTGAATTTTGTTGTCTTCCATAGTAAATACTAAACAGTGATGTGTTCTGCTGCTACTGTTCTTTCAGGGTAGATGAACTAGAAAAGCGGTTACAGGAAGACATACAAGGAAGGGAAACTGATTCTTCAGATGGAGAAGATGAGGAGAATGCCAGTGGAGATGAAGATCTCTCAGAAGAGCACAGGTCCTTCCAACTCCAAAAGCCATTAAATCTAGTTCTTCACTTTTCTAGCCTTTTTTCTAATCTCTCTTTCCATCAGTTGTTAATTTGTGTAATGTGAACCATTTTTATCGTCTTTCAGGGCTGGGTGGATTTTCTTGGACATTAGTGTATTTTAACAATTCAACTTTCATGTGAGGCTGATGTGTTCATCATCTGAAAATAACTGTCTCAACCAGCAAATAGCCTCTCAATGTTTAAATTCATAAAAGCAATTTTAAATTTTACAGGGCATTTATAAAGAGATTTTCAGTGATAGCTCATGCCATACCTGACTACCACCCTGGTGAAGATATATTTGATTTATCAGCCTCTGGGAAAGTCTTCAATCAGCATAACCTTGACTTCAGGAATTTTCACTTCATCCCTCAAAATCCTATAGAAAAGCTACTTCTTGGGTAAGAATATCCTCTTCACTCTGTGCTTACTTGTACAATTTTCTTCAGTGTTGCAGTTTTTAAAATAAAAATAGTATCTTTGCATGCAAAAGAGCTCTGTCTTACTAAGTAGGCAAGACTGACTCCCTTTCCCTGGAATTCTACTTTCCAGGTTAGCTTTACAGAACAGTGAATTGTTACTTGAAGCCTCCTTATTTCCTTCTCTAGAATTCTTGAAAAAAAAATTCTTAAATGAGACATAAGATAAAAAATAGGTGTTCTGGCCTCTTCCCTATTTCTACTGTGTTGGGCTATCATTGATAATCTGACCGGTTTGTGGAAGATAAATGCAGAAGTGAAATGTTACAATGAACAAAAGCTTAACTATCCCAGAAGAGGGTCTTTGTGGTGAACTGATTTGTGACCTACTAATGTTGCATTATGTCTGCTGAAAGACTTTTACATGTTTTCGTCTTGAATGGGCCTGGGACTTAGGGCTCCACTTAATGAGGATTGCAGAAAATCACAATTTCTGACATCTGCTAGATTCAGTCACTGAGCTAGCAGTGTGTCTGTTTGTATATAAACAACTGTTCTGTAACTCATAGGGATTTGTATTCCATTTTTGAGGCCGTCAGGCTACAAATAGTTGGACATATATTGCCTAATACCACAAGTGCAAATCCTTAAAAATTCTGGTTATTTCAGTTGGTGTTTTATTCCAAACTTGCATCAGTGAAACTGAGAGAATTCATTTCATCTTAAGTGATTTTGTATACCTATGTATGTGCTGCTGTGGGTGTGAAGAGGAGGGTGGCTTCTCCTTGTCTCTTGAGGAAGTGATGTTTGTGATATACTCCTTTGGCTTCAGGCTTCTTTATTAATAAATGGTTTGAAGATCACAACAATATAAACTTCAAAAGTATCTTGTAAATCAGTGACTGCAGGAATGAGAATTAAAGAAATCATCCCTTGCAGAAGGCAATTATGATTTAATTGCTTATGCATTCTGCCCAGTTGGCACAGCTGGTATATCCTGGCCATCCAGTTGGCATATGGATGTCTTCCTAGCCACTTGCTCAGTCAGACAGCTAGAGGGTGTATGGAGAAGTTAGGACACAGATCTCTCAACAGAGCTACCTGTTTTAGTAGATACTGAGAATAGAGGAGACTAAAGAAGGGTATGTGTGAAACTGGATATCATTAATTCAGCTGCTTCTGACATACTGATTTTCTAAAGAAGACTAAAGCTAGAATAATTCTGTAATAAAAATTACATATTTTCTCTTCTTCCAACAGCTACTTTTTGCATCTCACAAATTTGCACAATAGGATTGGACTGTTTGATTTTAATTGCTTTAGTTTGCCTCCAGACTCTTTATTTAAAAGATTATTTTAAAAATCTCAAGCTCTTTTCTTCTAGAAATGCTGGTAAAGGTCACTGGACAGTAAAAAAAAATCTTACTGATCTCATTGAGCGTAGCAGCCTGTCTGTGTAGACAGGCATAATGATTCATAGTACAATAGTGTAAATCAATGTTTGTTTGAAGCTATAATTCTCTGATAACACAAATGTTTCCAAATTATATAGTACAGCATTCTGGAGAAAGAGATAGTTGTTCTAAATAACAAATAAGGTTTAATTACTATAGTATTTCATATAGGTAAGAGCATAAGAATAACACCTGTTCTGGACGTTCAGATCTTTGTTTGCTATTGATGATGATCTTAGTAGTGGGGAAGTTCTTATGCTTTTGTGAAAGTGCTGATTCAACCACTAATGGATTTTTCTTCTCTTTCCCCACCCCCATCTTTGTCTTACAGCTCTGGTGTAACGCAGCAGCTTTCTTTAGCTGTTAATGGTTTTCTAAGTTCTGCTTACAGTTGTGTCTTGTGTCCCATACCAATTCTAAAGTGGCTTTTCCAGGTAAGACTCTACTATTCATGTACAGACGGGTACTATTCATGCAGTTATACTCTGTGCAGGTATAATATTCTTCCTGGAATCCAGCTGTACCAGGAATAATCAGAACAAGTTTCTGAATCTGTTGCATTAGGTTAACAACTTCTAAATTTAAAAAAAAAAAAAATCTTTCTCTCTGTGTTCTGATTTGTTCTCCAGTCTGAAATACTTAGATTGTCACTAGAGGTAAAACACTAGGGATAGCTTTTTCTCCACACTTTCTGAGTGACTGCAAAGCTGCATGTCCCTGTCCATCTCCATACATGTTACTGCATTTGAAAAGAGCTCAATACATGCTAGGTGAGAAGAGATTTCAGGATATAATAGCGTGGGCTAAATCACAAGCAAATGTTAATCTTATTTCCTTCCACCCTTAAAACAACAACAAAAAAACCCCCAAACATACTGCAGTATGCAAAAGTACCATTTATGCATGTATCATAAATCATAGAATGGTTTGGGTTGGAAGGGACCTCAAAGACCGTCTAGTTCCACCCCCCCTGCCATGGACAGGGACACCCTCCGCTAGACCACGTTGCCCAAAGCCCCATCCAGCCTGGCCTTGAACACTTCCAGGGAGGGGGCATCCACAGCTTCTCTGGGCAACCTGTTCCAGTGCCTCACCACCCTCACAGTGAAGAATCTCTTCCTTCTGTCTAATCTAAATTTCCTTTCCTTCAGCTTAAGGCCATTACCCCTTGTCCTATCACTCCATGCCCTTGTAAACAGTCCCTCTCCAGCTTTCCTGTAGGCTCCTTTAGGGACTGGAAGGTGCTCTAAGGTCTCCCTGGAGCCTTCTCTTCTGCAGGCTGAACAACCCCAAGTCTCTCGGCCTGTCTTCATAGGAGAGGTGCTCCAGCCCTCTGATCATCTTTGTGGCCCTCCTCTGGACTCACTTCAAATGTCTGCACTGCTTGAAATAATCTATATTCACAATATTCTGTTCTAGGTATATCTTTGGATTGTGGGTTTTTTTCTGTTACTGTTTCTTATTTTATCAAAGAGTTGGTTTATTTTTTTAATTAAAAGAAAACTGATGACATCATGCAACTTGGTGTTTGACATGTACCTTCTTTTTCTCTCCACAGATGATGTCTGTTCATCCTGACTATTGTGTTTCCACTCAGATTTTAGACAGATTGATGGAGATAACACTAAAAAATGGTGAGTATCTGAAGGATTGAAAGCTGAGCACCTGAGTGAAGGCATTTCCCTCCTATTAAGTATAGGAAGGTGTTGGGGAGGAAGTAAAAAGCACTGGCTCTGTTCTGTGATTCTGGTGTGAATTTAGGTTCTCTTATTTATGGAATGCACAAATGCTAAGAGCTGGTCTTCACTGAGTTTATGCAAGATGTACCACAGAATCTGGTCCTGGCACGTACTGGCAAAGCAGTGTGTCTGGTACAGAGCCTTTAAACTGACTTCTGTTATTTCACAAATAGAATTGACCTGAAGAGGAGCCCAGTCTGCTCAAAAGTTTACTCTCCTTTTCATCTTTGCTTTAGAAAATGCAGACATTAATTTCATACCTTAAGGACTACAAGATGGTTTTCATGTAGTCATACCCAGTATGTAGCACTACATAGTTTACTTTCCAGATAAATGGCAAAAGTGAAAAGAATCATACACCTCCACAAAAACACTTTCAAGGATCTGCTTCAGCCCACGTTGCCATTCATGTCTTGCGTGTTTTGCCTGCCTTCATCTGTACTTTCAAATATTTCTTCAGTACAAGTTCTTTTGTATGTTCTCCATGTCTTCACTTTATTCAGATCCATCAAAAGTCACTAATTCATTTAAGCCTGCCAGTTAACATAGTTAAAGTAATTCAGTTCTCTTGAAGTACTTGCTCAGGTCTGTCCAAATTGCACCTTATATTTTGAATCTTGTTTGAAATAAGACTGTGAGCTGGTAGGAGAAGGAACACAGCCTTCTTTATTTTGTGCTTTCCTGGCATTAAGCTTGATTCTGAATGAACAGTTCAAGCTGATCAATGAGCCTTGAAAGAATTAAGGCTGGGAGACATCCCAGCAGATCTGACCTCAGAGCAGGATCAAATAGGCTACCGTTGCTCCTGGAAAGTTGCCTAACCACTTTAAAATTGCCAACTTTGGAGCCTTTAAACCTTTCTGAGATATTCTGTTGCAGTGCTTAACTAAGGATGCATCTATTTTGTTGTTGGTTTTTTTTACTGAATTGAACACTGAGATCTGAACCTGCAGTGTCTTGAGTGTTATCTTCCATTATATTTGTTTTTCTTTTACAGACTTAACTCTAAGACACAAAATTGACCCCATTCAGAATTCTAGTGACTTCTGTCATTGTTTGGAAAACACTGCAGCTAGTTTGATGTTACTTTGTTAATTTAGTGTCCTATAGAGAGTCCTCTGTACAGTTTGCAGACTTTCAGATAAAGTTGTCATGCAAATCAGCCCTTTTTGCAATGAGCATTGTTTCTTGTTTCTATCAAATAAGTGAACTCCATCTCTTTAGCACTTCTGTTCTAGAAGCCTTGCCTGTTTTCAAATCTTACGTAGCTCCACTTTCAGTCCCACTGTGATAACACCCTCTTACCTGTGTCTACGCAGAACAGTAACTTAGGTATTCCTTAAAAGTAAATATTGCCTCCTTGCTTATTCTGCTGTTCGTGATGGAAGAGAGCTGTGAGGGAAAATGGGTGGAACTTTAAAGTAATTCACCTGTTACATAGGCAGATGTTTCTCTAGCATTAGACTACTGTTAGACTATTTTTTTCCCCCCTTGTGGTTCTGAAAAATAAGCGTATTGTTCAATGTTCCAACTCTTCCGAGGTGAGAGCTGGTAGAATTGATGCAGGCTGCTGAGCTTATTTGTTTCCCTTAAAAGGAACTAATGCTAAGAACTAAATTTAAAACTAATCCATTCCATGTCTTTTACTTGTAGCTTCCATCAGTGATGAACAGTCTAAACCATGGATTCCTTCACTAGCTGATGTGTCAGCTGTTTTTGTCAATATGGGTGTTGCGTTTAGATCTCTCTTTCCATTGCAGCATCTTCAGCCCAACTTTAACGAATGTGATATTTTGTAAGTGTTTTCCTTTTGATATTTATTACTTAGATCCTGTGAAAGCAAGCCTTGTGCTTAGAATGTAGAATCAGAAGATTCTCTTTTATTTCTCCTCCCATCAAGCCATACCCTTCTTTAAATTCTCAGCTCAGGTCTTAATAGAGTAAATAAGCCAGAACTTTACACAATGCCTGCCAGGTAAGGATTCAGCAAACCAGAGCATTGTCCTTTGTCCTGCACCTTCCTAATGAAAGTTACAAGAATTGTTGCCTAAATAGCTGGGCAGAATTGTAAGTAATTAGTTATAAGTTTAGATAGATATGTGTGCTCTGTAACTGAAGATTGTTTTGATTTGAAGGCATTTGGAAACATGCAGGGTTGTTTTTTTATCTTCAGTTTGATGCAAATAAGCCTTTGTGGGCTTTTAAATTGTTGATTTATTGCTCAGATTAGTGTGTCTCTCATTAGAAGTCAGATGCAAGAAACAGTGAGTAAACAACAGCCAAGAGGAGACCTAACTTCTGCCAGTCCAGCCTTCTCCAGTCTACCAGAAAACAATTTAATTAATGTGGTTAAGGTGAGAAGACTCCAGTTAGTGTGGGAGGGGGTTTTTTTGGGGTGTGTGTGGTGGTGGGGTTTTGTTGCTTTGGGGGTTTTTGTTAGCAAAAACTTTGGTGTCTCAATCTAGTCCTGGGCGCGTTTTGTGACTAGATGCTATCCTGGAGTTTCAGCTTCACATTCAGCAGATATTATTGCAGGCTTGTTGCAAACTGTAAAGTTTCCTTTCTCCATGACTTCTATTGGCTTCACTCACAACTGCACAGTTCTGCTGCCTCCCTTTTCCAGCTTGTGGCACTTTATCAAAGGTCTTTGCTCCCTTGCGTAGAAGAAATACTCATTTCTGTGTCCCAGGGGAGATGGGAAGGGGAGTTGATGTTGGGTGCTATGTTTTGCACTGCCCCAGTGTGTTAGTGCAGCTCTTGGAGGTACGCAATCAGTCCCTGTGCGGCACGCAGTGAATGAGGTGGGAGCTCAAGGAGGGCAGGTGGAGCTGTGGCTGGCTCTTTGTGGAAGTTAGCTGTTAGATCCATGTGCTGCGTCCTGTGATACCATAGGCTGAATGAGTGCTGGTCACGCTTCACAGACTAGTTCTCTGTGATTAAAGGTGGTATGGTGAAAATACTGACTTTATAACTGATTTCAGAGTTCCTTGTCAAAGTATTTGAATCCTTCTAACATCGTCTCTTTAGAGATCTTTAACTATAAAATCACTTAGTTCAAGAGGAAGCACTCAGAGCATCTCCAATGGAGGCAGAATACACATCTCTTGATTAATTTGTGTTCTTATTTTCACACACATCCCATATTGTAAGTAACCCATGTGATAGTACTTGGGTGGGGAAAAAAATCTCTTGATTTATGTTTTCAGTATTGTGTATTTAGAAGGTCTGTCAGTCTTTCATTTAGTTAGATGAGGATTATCTGTGCAGTGGAAAAAGATCCTTCCTACTCCTGTAATGTCCGGGGAGTATTGCCATTGTTCAAAAGATAAGCCTCCAGCAGGTATTAAAAAAAACAGAGTGCAGTTACTGGGAGATGAGATGTCAGTGCACAAGTGTTGCCAACGACAATCTATGATTTGAGGTGTATATTAATGTGAGGGTAGAAAACTTAAGTTCTCATCATACTTTAAAATAAGCTAAACCAATTTCAGATTTTAATGCTTTTTATTTCTTTTAAAGTTTCTAGGTTTCTGTTCAACAGTAATTCAAGGTGGATATACTGATCAAGAAATATTGCTGCTCCTTCTATTGCTATTTAAAATAAGCTTGGAGAAACAGTTAAAACAAATTCCTTTGATAGATTTTCAGTGCCTTTTCATAAAGCTTCTGATAAGTGTAAAAGACTGGGATACAAAGGTAACTTCATAAATAATTTTCTTATACTAGATTTATGAAACTGCAACTCAACATTCAAGAAATTTCTCTTTTGAAGTCTTCATTTTTTCTTGACGTATCAGAAAAATACTGCTTGAACATGTAATATGAACAAATTGGGAGCTTTGGATTTGTTCTGAGATTTAGGAGGTGGGTGGGTATACTGAGAGGGATTTTGTTGCATGACATTATGCTTACCTGTCTTTTTCTGCAAGAGGACTGTTGTATTGCACTTAATCTTACATTTACTAAAATAGCTGTATGTTTAAAATGGCTCTCTGAAAGAATGAAGAAATGATTGCACTAATTTGATATAATGTCGTGAAAAGCAATCTGATCTCAACTACCCTACTGTGAAATAGTATTTAGCATACTTAAATACAGGTGCAATGCAGAATTATCTTTCTGCACACATCTCTTACTAGATCAATTCGTTTATGCTGTGTATGTTTCTAGGGAGTAGATGTGTACTCCTTTGCTAATAAAACAAATCCCCACCGTATCTGTTCTTCGGTACCAATGTTTTTTGTTGTTGTTGTTTTAAAGATGCCTGAACTCTGCCTGGCAGTGAGTGAACTCTCCAGTCATCACCATAATCTCCTCTGGCTGGTTCAGCTGGTGCCTGGCTGGATAATACGTGGACGGTAATGACACCATAATACGAGAAATACGTAGTATCATTAATAGCTAATTTATTTCTGTCATTAACAGTCGATTTACTTGTATAAGCTCAAAGTCTGATAAATGCAATAGGTCTTACATGGTGCTTTAAAAAAATAAATTGGGGTTTTCTCATATGTTACAGATAAATGTGCAATTCTCATTTTGTGTACATATATAGCTTCTTAATCATCTCTGCTGTGAAAAAGGATTATTTTATATTTTGTGTAGTTTTCTGGGCTGTGGACTTCCTGCTACCCTGTAGTAAAGAAAGACAACAACTACAGATTCTGACATCCATCACCTATTCTAATTCTTATCTGAATGACCAAAATTAAATTTTCTTTGGGTGATTCATGTGCGCTTTTAAGCATCAAATCTGTTAGGAGTTCTGTGTCTTTGAAATTAATAAATTATAATGTATTTGAGGAGAATGAATTGGGTTCTCAGTTTCAGGCTTGGAGGCAAGCATTTAGCAGTGTTTACTTGTGCAGAAGAAAAGCTACCATGTAATAAGAGTACTTATATTTTATTAGCCTCTTTACTAGTTTAATAGGACCTGTACTCAGAAAATTCAGTTTAATAGTTGTAGGCAAGTTTATGTCTAGGGAAGCTATGCATAGCCTCATATACTTTGTAGAAACTGTGGATTTAAGAAATTCTCTGGGAAAGATTTTTTTTTTTAATTGTTTTTCAGGGAAGTAAGAAGACGTCTTAGCCTAGTGATAATTTCAAAGCTTCTTAATAAAAAGCATATAGAAATACCTGATGACAGTGACAAGCAGGTACTGCATATATGTGTTGTGTGTCTATATTTTGAAAGTTTAGAAAACATGCATATTATTGTTTGTGTTTTATGTTTTAATACTGTAAGCCTATTTTCAAGAACCTTGCAAAATGACCAATTAGTAATTTTTAGTTTAGATTAGTATTAGTAGTATATTTCCACATGTGGGTAACCTGTATGTGCTGCACCTTGTAAGTGCAGTATTGTTTATATGCCAAAACATTCATTTTGAACGTTGGAAAGAGGTCTATGTTTCTTTCAGTCTTCCTTTTGTGTTCATGTAGTTACTCTGTTTCCGTAGGGTTGAGCATTTATTGAGGCAATGTACAAACACTTTAGTTTGTGAATAATCAAAAATTACCCAAACCAGAAAAACTTCCATTTTAATTAAAAATTCCTTTTATATTCTTGTCTTAGTGGGCAAATAATATTGTAGTGGCACTTGGTTTCCAATTTTCTGTTGCCAGTAAACCAGTCCAATTTGTTAATATTTGTAGATGTCTCTTCTGTACCAGTTTCTGGTGGTCATGAAACCTTCCAATCTACTAAAGAAGATGAGGGAAGGACTGGGGCAGCAGAATGCTGATGGAGACCACCTTCATACAGCCCTAGAACAGGAGGTATATAGCTGATAGTGCTTTTTTGCATTCGTCGCTTTATGCATCTTCTACAATTTTGAGAATGTTTCTTTTGATTTCTGTTAACTGAGGACAGTTTTGTACGTGGAAGTGTACATACACTATTTTGTTGCTGTTCATCTGTATAATTAAAATATTATTTGTGTTCGATTTTTGATTTATACTCATGGAGGAAGGAAAGGAAGTAGCATGTGATGGAGGAAGCTGTATTAGGCTGTTTTACAAACAGGGAAATAGATTTTCTGCATGGCTAAGTCACATGGATATCTTGAGTCCTGTCTTCTGTATTCAGAGGACCATCTTCCCTCCCTTCTGATGTAATCAGTGAAAACTGTTTGATGCTGAGACAGATCTTCACCTGCAGGCTTCAGAAACAGATTTATGAATCTTTTCTTATAAACAAGTATTAGAAAGATTCAGTATTTCCATCCATCCAAAATTTGAATAATGGTTTGGTTATTTGAGTCTGTCATGGAATCCTTAGCAAGTATTTTGATCTAGATGTAGATGGTGGAAAATAAAGCCAACTGCTGAATTTAATTTTCAGTAATTAAAACTACAGAAAGTTTTGTACAGTAAGTTTTACTTAGGTAACTTAAAACGGTGTAATACTGTTTTAAAATGTTTCTAATATATGAATGTACTGTTTCAAATTAGTTATTTGGGCAAATGCATAGACATACTTGTCCATTGATCTGGCTGTTGGAGGAATCATTACAGAAAACAGAGATAGTGCTGTATCAAAATGTGAAGAGTTATGATTGTGCTTTGACTGCTAAAGCTCTGTTGACTTCTCTCCAGGCATACTACCTAATCTACACCCTCCTTCATCTAGTCAGTGAAGCTAGTTTCTTCGACGTTGTAAATTCTAATCAAAGGGTAAGTAACCTGAGTGGCTAGATTTTTAGATTTTAAAGGAGTACTTATCATGCACTTTTGGTCTGTTTTAGTAAGAACTATCATGTGATAGAAGATCACCAGTGGATAATAGCACTGGAGGAAACTTCTGTTCTGGGGCAAAGTAAATGCAGGTGAGCTTTCTCTGCACATACTGCAGAGAAAGAAACCTCTTCTGCATTTCTGCAAATGGAGCCACCTTCAAACATAAGGCTGATTTTGTTAATCTTTCTCAGACAGTAACTGGAGATGAACCCGACACAGAAATTCTGAGTAGTCCAATGATCCTATGAACTTTTGAAGTAGAGTTGAAATTTGTCAGATTAGAAGAAAAACACTTTGAAAATATCTAGTAAAATATGTTCAAACACTTCATGGTTTTCTGTGCTGGACTGCAGCCATGCAGCAATTGAGAGCTAGGACTCTGTCTCTTCTCTGTAGCGATAGTTCCCTTGTGCCATGTGATGTGAACATCTGTTAAGTAATGCCTTCTGCTCAGCCTTTCAGTAATCCTATTTGGATTTCTGTGATCGTTTCCTGTGAGTTGCTTGCTGCAAGGTGTTTGCGTACACCTTCTGCCCCGTGAAATCACTCTTGGCTGTTAAGAAATCTGTCATATGAACTGTTTGAGAGAGGCAAAGAATAATGTTTGGTGACATTTCGGGGCTTAAGTGTCTCAGTTTCCTGCTCAATGCAAAAAGATATTTTCCAAGTGTAATCTGAAACAAAATCATATTTGGCAAAGAAAATAATTATTTTGTTACGTATCTTTTGAGATTTGTTTTTTACAGTTGCCTTTCTGAAGATTTGTGGAGAACTTGATCTTTTTTATATTTTTTTTTAATTTCTCTATTTCTAATGGCCTGTTAGCCATCAAGTGGCAAGAGTGGTGTGACTGAATATTGTGCAGGCTAGACTTTGTATAAAATCAAAATGACTATTTCATTTCTGGCCCTCTTCCAGTTAGATGGGGTAAACTGTCATGGTCTTGAGACACCAGCAAATGTTTCTAAGTAGAATTTCAGCATGTCTCACCGGTTCTGCAGAGCTGTTCAGTGAGGGATTGAAAACAGGAATTTTATGAAGAAATTCACAGAATGCGGACGATCTTGGGACCCATTATCAAGAGATTATGAAGTTGCAAAACTGCTTTATTAGGGTAATCAGAAATTTAGAAATAAAAGATGAGTGCATAAACCTTGGATATGTTTTACCTGCTCAGCCAATTCCTGCAAAAGAAAATTACCTGAATTATCATTACTGAAAAGGTTATTTTTATCTATTGTAATTTCAGAATTATTTTTTTTTGCTGATAAAAGATCTGAATGGCGCTGCACTTGCTACTTTGGGGATAGAAGGGATTTACAAATTACCTAGTAGGAACTTCAAAATTTGTGATGTATAGGTCTGCTATACTTTGAAACTATTTTTTAAAGCTCTTAGACCTGGTTTACTGGGTGCATACCAGCAACTGATAGAGGATCTTGTGATCTGATTTTCTTTCTTCCCCACGCCCCTCCTTACTGCATATTTCTGAGAAAAATTCAAACTGAAGCATATAATTTTTAAATTGAAATAATATTTGAAGAAAGCTTTTAGTTTTGACATGGAGGATTTAAATAGCTTTACACTTTTGTGTTTTTTTAGCAACATTTACTGAAGCTTTGTGGTGCCTTAGATAAGCACATAAAATGTGATATTAGGGAAGATGCAAGGCTGTTTTATCGAACTAAGGTAAGACACGTAAGGCGTGTGGGGTTATTTGTTTTGTAGTGTTTTTTCAGTGTTATGGATGTGTATTGTTCCCTCATCCCAGCCCTGAAATTATAAGAGTTCTTCATGACTTTGCTTGGGTTTTTTTCTGGTTTCTCTGTCTGCATTGTGTCTTTGCACGTACACAAATATATACCCATTTTAATGTACTGGAAAGTACTCTTTTTGCTAACAACAGGACTCTTAGCAACTGTAAAATGTGAGCTTGTCTTCCTTTTAGCCTGGCATCTCAACTTTTAGACCCACAGAGTTGCTCTGTTTCTTTTTCTGGCAGTCACTGATAGTTGCCTCCTACCTTAAGAGAAGAGGCTACTTGCAGGGCAGGATACAAAGGACTGAAAAATTGGCCTATCTTGCATGTGTCTCTGTTTTATTTTCAAATTAATGAGCTAGTTAAAAATGTTGTGGATTTAGGCCAACAGTGTATGTGATGTCGCATCAAGCTTGGATAATTGCCTTTCATTTGCTTTGTGGTGTAGGGCTACTACCGATAGTCCTAATTTTGTGACTTTCATGCTCTGCATGCAATCATAGCCAAATCAGATCAGTGATAAAGTGACTGACCTCAACTTTGAAAAGCCTTGGCTTCTTCAGGATTAAATCAAAGATTTGCACCTGTGTGCATCCTTGCCTCTCAAGAAGATTTTTCATTTTATTCAGCTAGATTAGTAAAGTGTGGATCCTTTTAACAAGTTAATGAATCTGGCCTTAGAATTTTGAATCTCGAGTTGCTTTCACTTTTGTTTCTATTGTCCTTGCACTGAGAGGGGAAAATCTTACTCTGTTTTTCTCCACTGCTTTATTTATGTAGTAGTACATAACTTCCAGAGGATGCCACTGTGCTGGGTTTTAACACAGCAGATAAAGCAAATCTCAATTCTGAATGGCTTGGCTTCAACACTTCCTTGTGATTGCTTTTGAAAAACCACAATTTTGTGTGTAAGGAGTTAATTTAAGAAGCAGACAGTGCTGCATTGTTGGCTCTTGTGACCGCAGTTGCGGGTACCTTTTCCAGGTACAATCAGACTTGTGTAACAAACCAAACTCACCCCAAGGATGAGGCGAGTGTTTGGGGGCGAGAGGCTTGCATGCCGATTCCAAACACTTAATATGGGGAGTCGTGCCTGTAATGTGTTCATGTGGAGTACGTGACTTTGAATTCAGAGTCCCAAATTACAGGGGTCTGGTTGGAGTTGAGATGGTAGTACTTTGTGCCAGCTGTAAAATTGTTCCCTTGCAGTAAACATTGGGTTATCTGGGGTTTTGTGGGTTTGGGGTGTGGGAGGCAGGGGCTTTTTAAACATAAATGGCTAAAGTAATCAATCTGAATTTGCAGGTAAAAGATTTAGTTGCTAGGATATATGGCAAATGGCAAGATATGATACAAACCACTCGGCCTACTCAGGTACTGTAATGAAATCTTTTTCTCTCTTTTCATATTGCAGGGTGCATTTAACTCATTTTTTAGCATTTGAAAATAGCATGTTCTTGTAAAGAGATTTTTCTTCATAAATGGCCTGGCTGTGGAATACCCTTAGATGTGTTAGAATAGATTTTAATTAAAATTCTTACTTTGCTGGCTTCAATAAAAGCAAGATTTCATCTTTGTCCTTTAAAGTGCTGCTTTCATAAATGGCTTGTGTAATACACTGAAAGTACAGAGTCTAGTCACAGGGCCTGTCTCTGATTATAGTTATTAGCAGATGCTTCGAAAAGGACAGGAATGCAGTGATGCACTTCCTGTGTGGTCTGGCACAGTGTGACTTCCAAGACTACTTGAGTCCAAGACTATCCGTGTATGTTTAACGGCTCTTGATAACTCCTCCCCCTTTGAATGTGTGGAATGTTAGGCAATGATTAGGAGAAGCCTTTCATGCTCTGTAAAAGTATGCAGTTGTAAATAATGTCGTGATTAGTCTTTCATTAATATTTGCCTTCATGATATCTAGCTGGCCTTGGTGGAATAGGTGGGTAATTTCTATTGATATTGGAGTTCAGAGCTGTTCTCTCCAGTCTAGAGCTGTAAGGTTCCTTTTGTAACGTGATCAGGCCAACTGTTTGAGTCCTGTCTTGGAATATAAAGCTACCTGTCTTGGAAAAGCTTAGCTTTCCAGTAACGTAGTGTATCACTTACCTAAATTTAAATTAGACATATACACTTAGTATTGATTTCAGTTAAAAATTGTGTAATCAACCATTTGTCTGTAAAGACTATTAATTGCTCCCAGCAATGTGCAAAAAAGACATAATTTGTAGTGGGCGTGACATTTCTTGTTACAGAGGGGGAAGGGAATTAGACAGTAACACGTAGCTGCAGAAGCTGCTTAGCAATTTATGAAAGTTGATAATGATGTAGCTCTTTCAGAGTTGTTTTTTTCAGAGATATTTGGAGTTGATTCCCACATACGGGGAAACTGGCAAGTCTTTCAGAATAAGATTCTAGGGACTTGCAACACATTGTGGTGATCTTAAGCTAAGCGTTTGCCTACTCTCATCTTTGGTTTTCTGACTTGTTTACTATTTTGTTTTTATTCTTTAGGGAAAACTGCATGACTTCTGGGAGCCAGATTTGTGAAATCTTGCCTAGTTCAGGCAAAATAACAGTAAAAACTCAGAAATAAAGGAAGATGTAGAATGAATGGAGCTTTGCCTTGGTCGGAGCAGAGGAAATCAGTCACCTGAGTTAGAACTTGAGTTTGAGTCAGGCAAATACTAGAAACATAAGGATCTACTTTGACTAACGTTGCTTTTACTCCAAATACATTACTCCTGAAAAATTGAAGTGGGTGAGCTGAAACCCAGCAATTTCTATAGCCCTGTCTGAATTGGGTAGAAATGTTTTATTATATTGAAAGCTGAGGGAAGTTTTCTCATTTCCATTGTTAATCAGAAGACATACTTGAAAACCATATGAATTCGTTTTCTTGCCAGCACACACCTGCAAGCATTGTTTCAGGATGGCTGGGAAAGTAGTGCCCTGTGACATGGATTGTGAGTTCAGAAACAGTGTTAGACCTCTCCTGACGTGAGCAGGTGAGGAAGTGGTTCGGAACTGGGCTGAATAACAGAATTGCTTGCACATGTTAATCTGCAAAGCAGAATTGGTATGACCCTCCAGTGTCTCTAAAAAAAATACAAAATACAGCAGTTGCACGTGAATAAGTGACTGCTCTTGTGTTCACTGAGGGTGGAAACAGAGCTTAAAGAGTGGCTGTGCCCAGACAGATTAAGTGGATGCTTCTTTGCTCTGTCATTGTGTTTTATCAAATAACAGAATATAATTTGTTATTACAGTGACGCATTCATTTTCACTTAAATTCCTCATCTTCAGGCATTAATTCATTTATGCAACAAATGTGACTGCACAGGAAGTGATTTTATAAGACCAAGTTATATGTTTCTTCAAGAAACGAGCATGTCTGTTCTCTGGCTTCAGCACTTGCTCTAAATGGAGAAAATACTGTTCGTGAAGTATCAGCTCAATGGAGATTCAAGGAGATGAGCATCTGGCCATGTATGTAAAAACTGTGAAGGCCCTATGAGGTCTGAATTCCTTTGTGTGAAGTCTTGCCACACATGCAGTATGTGCACAGAACTCCAAGAGCTGTTTGTAAAATAATCGAAGATGTGATCTCCTTTTGTGCTCTCTGTGCAAACGCCATCATTTAAATCTTAACACTGTGCTTTGTCCGTAGGATGTGTGTATGTACGAAGAGAAAATTAAGGTATTGGGTAGAAACACCAGCTGGGGCTCCCCTAACAAGTGAGATTTTTAGTAATATCAACATGTGCGTTTTATAATACTGTTTCCTTTTAATTTTTGTAGATTACCCTGTCTTGTCTTGTATGATAAATTCCCTATAACTTTCTAAGATAAGAATATAAAATAAGGCTTAAAAAGAAAAAAACAAATCCCAAAACCTTCAAATGTAAGTATGTATATTACATATAAAGGAACTGCTATACAATGGACACGTGTCTTATAGGGAAGGTGTTTTATTTGCAAATTCATATTAAATGTTTTGTCTTTCATTTCAATTTAGACAGTTAGCCTAAGATTGCCGTGTCTCTGTGCCCTTCACAGGATAATCAGCTTATCTTTGTTCAAACAAGTTATGCTTGTGGCATTTGGGGTGGGGGGGTGGGGGGGGGAGAAAATCCCTCTTTGTTAATCTCAACATGTTATTTAAGAATTGGAAGAATCTACCTCAAAGGGTATCTTTGACAATAGAACTGCTTTAGGCTAAGAAAACCTGCGTGGTGTTATATAGGTATGGCAATGCCATCCTTTGCTCTGCCTGTCTCTGATATCTATCAACCTTCCCTCTGTTAGCAGTTGCTTACTATGTTGAATATATTGTATGTAATTTTATTAATGTTTATATTTTTTTCTCACTAATGTTGTATAAAGTTTAAAAAAATTGCAGAATATGTTTACTGTATGTAACGTGTATATATTTTCTTACCATGTAAAGTTGAAGTTGCTGTCCTGTATATTTTGGAGAAGAGGAGGGGTTTAGATGAACAGCTTTTGTACTGCAGTTCAAAGCACATTGAAACTGCTGACTTTTTTTTTTCCAGATGAAATAACCACTTTGATATTTACTTTTATTTAATAGAACAATGAAAAAATAAAACCAGACATGCTTTTCTAATGAAATGTCCCTACACAAAATGGGCATGCCTCAGCTCCGTTTCACAAACAAAAGGCTGTGCGTTCTATTTTGGTCTTACCGCACACGTTGTAGTTCTTCGGTTTGCAGCTGATTAGCTTGCTATAAATGGAGAAGGTCTCAAAGTAATTCTTAGTTCAGCCAGTCCTGTGTTTTCATGCTTAATGCCTGTGTATACATTCTGGCATTTTCCTCCTCTCTTCCCCCTCCTGCTTTGTCTGGAGTTTTCATCCATCCGTTTTGTAGCCGAGTAGTAGTTCCCCAGTTGCTTAAGTCTAGACGCGGGTTGAGTTGGAGCTCATCAGCATCCTTAGAGAGATGATCCCGAAGCATCTCTGCAGCGTCTTTACAAGGGACAGCTGAGCTGAGCTCTGCTTCAGGACTCCTGGAAATGAAATAGCAAACCCGCTGCTGTCGTGTTTTGCAGACTCATTTACTGGCCCCCAGCCAGAAGTCACATGCATTGGAAAAGGCTGTTTGCACAGTAAATGTCTTAACTGCTTTGGTTGTCTTCAGACAAGCATTTTGCACTGAGGTTTATCTTTTGATATTATGTTGGCTGTATTAAGAGCCATGTTTTCTCATTTCATGTGAAATTAGGTGCACTTTATTGCAGTAATCACAGACAAAAAATTAAAGGCCGACTATAAAATATACATTCGTGTCTCTTTGTCTTTTTTAAAAACTTTTATTTTCTGACAAGCCTCTATATGGCTTCAGCTTCAAGCCAGAAGCATTTTATTTTTTTTTTTAAGAAACCTGCCAGCAAAACTCCTTGCACATCTCATATTCTCACTGTTCCTGTTGTGGAACTTGGTAATGGATGGGGATTTCGGAAGTGATTAATGGCTTGCAGGTAGGTCTGGCTGAAGGTCAGTAGGACATGCATGCTTCATTGATGTGGTGGCTGCAGGAACTCTCTGAAGTCCCCAAAGCTGATAGTCGAGCTGAGAGCATCTTTGGGAAAAGCAGATGACTGGAACAAACATGTGAAGTGTGCTGTTATCAGCGGAGCAGCTGGTGAGATTGCTACATGATTGGATTTTAGAGGTAGCATTGCAGTGTGGAAAAAGACTTTTTTAATAATGAGGGATGGATACTGCAGCGTTAATTTTCTGAGCCCATATGAGCCGGGTCTGTCTCTATCGAAGGTGTCCGTGCTTCACATCGTCCAGCAGCCAGCTCTGGGTCTGAGATGGCCTGGCCCAGGGTGGGCACGAGGCGCGTGGGCTGCGAGAGACTACGCTGTCTCTTGGAGATACAAGTGAGTACTTCCAGGTCGTTGGGTTAGAAAGGATTCTTCTGCTGACCCCATCGCTAGCAGGAATCCTTCAAGCCACAGTATTAACACTGGTCTTGTATGTTTGTTTTTCTTCTTTCCCAGGTGAACTGTAAGTATAGCATAGTGTCTCTGGGTTGGGTTGGTTGGTTTGTTTTTATTCCACTGGCTTTTAGTGTTTGTGTGACTTTTCCACTGAAAGGGGCAAATCAGGGTGCTGCTGGAGATGATCCTCCTACTTCTGGGCACTTGTTCCTTTGGCTTACCAGCTCTTGAGAAACTTCTTGCTCAAAGTTCCCCACTGGGAAACGCTATGTCAGAGGGGCAGTTGCTGGTGTTTTAGTGCCCTGAAAAAGAGAAAAGGCTCTCAGGACTGGCTGGGCACTGCGTGGGGAGCCAGCCCGGTGAGCAGAGAAGAGGCTTGATGAGCTTGTAGGAGCCTCCGCAGCTGCAGTGGGATCCACCCTCGGAGCTCCAAAGGAGCTGCCCAGAGAGGTCAGACAATTAGTGGATTTAGCTCATTCTTTGTGGTTTATCAGAATGCTCTTAATGACGTTCAAATTGTCATTTTCCTATCTTCCCTCCCCCCCCCCCCTCCCCGGGCAGTGAAATACCTTGATGTTTTGCCTTGTGGATATTTTGCCAGCTTTTCTGGTGGGGCCCCTTCTTATCTAGTGTTGAAAAGGGCTTTCGGTGTGCGGGAGGATCCTAGAGAAAGTAAATTCCTTGAAGGGCTTGTCCTTGCGGAGGTGCTTTTAGTTTTGCCTGACTGCCACTTTTTTCAGTCAGTGCTGCTTTGCCTTTGCAGTAAGGAATTTGAAAGGGAATATTTTATCTGGTATCAAAAGTAGGGCTGAGTGGTGAGAGAGGAAAACCATTCACATCTTCCCGTCATGATATTCTGGCCTGGGTGCTGAAAGCTGGTCTCCATGCTTCCAGGCTGCTGGTTAAGATGTATTTTCAGGTGACTTTTGGGCAGCATTTGGATGTGTCACACTCTTTTGAATGCCTCCGCTGTCTCTGTGGGGTGAGCTGCTGCTAGTGTTTCATCTTCAGCTTCCTGCCACCTCCCAGTTCCCTACAGGGAGGTCATAGGGGAGGGGATGGAAACTGGAATTGTTCCTTCGTTGTCATCAAGGCGTCTTTGCCATCAGCCTGGGGGGGAGACCTAAAGCTTTTCAAGGCAGGTTTGTCCCGTATGGTGTGTAGGGGAGGGCTCCTGGCCACGGGGCCGCTTTCACACACCCTTCTCCCAGTGCTTCCCTTCGGGTTTGCATTCGCCGCTGCAGCTGCCCGAAGCCGGGCGAGCGATGGATGCTCCTTCCCTCTCGCAGAGAAAAGCAGAAGGGGTAAATAGGCTTTTGCTACTTTTGTGCTACTGGGCGAGCGTCCTTCACCCGAGCAGCAAGTGCTGTGAGCTGGGGCTCAGCTTGCGGGCTCCATGGCTTTGCCTCTGGGTCTCAGGCTTTCTTTTCTCAAAGCCTGCTTGGAGATGAAAGTCCTGGCTCTTGGAGCACAGGCAGGAGGAGGGGGTCCCTTTCCTCTCCGGGCTTACCACCAGGCTGCGACTGGAATAAAAATAATAACTTAAAGCAGCTGGGCTCGGTGGTGGGGAGAAGATGGCTAGGCATTAAGTTTCATGCTTTATTCACGCTGCAGGCTTTTATAAAGGTAGTGTAAATCATGCCGGGCAGCTGTGGGCGCTTCAGTCAGTATCGTTCAGGCTCTCAGACGCATTGATTTGCCCTAACCTGAGCTGCAGGGAGAGGCCTGGCAGATGAGGATGCTGAGGTGCTGCGCTGCATATCAGCTCTCCTCCACATTTGTGGAGCACTGCCTGCCTCCCCTGTGTACTAACCTATTTTTTTTTTGCCAGTATTTTGGGCTCCAGCATTGTTATGGTAAGGTTTGCACAGCGCAACGTGTTTTTCCCTGCACTTGATTTTCTCTTAATAGCCCATTTTTTTCCTCTTGCCCTCATTCTGTTTTTCCCTGCAGTATGCGAACACCGTTTGCTGAGAAACTGTGTCAGCCTTCTTCGTAATTAAGAGTCTGGCAGGAGCTAGCGCGACAGTCATTTTGGAGATGACGCTTCCAGTTTGGAGCTGACAGTAAGCTGGGGTGCTGCGGCAGGGGCTCGGTGCTGGGGATGTGGGGATGTTCTCCAGCTGAGCGGGGCAGGGGGACCCCCAAGGAGCCTGGCGCAGGAGCAGTGAGTACCCTGGGTACATCTCAGCTGGGGTATTTAAACTGTGTCCTCCTGAAAAGTAGCTCCAGGAATAGTTTAAGTCTGGTTTATGTCACAGGTTTAGCCCATTGGGAGGGAATCTGCATGTATGTGTGTGTATGTATAGGACAGGAATAAATTGTTGTGGCCCTACCTCTGCTGTGTCTCTCCAGCTTGGAAATAGTTTTAATGTTGGAAAGTGAGATGGAGAGCTCAACAATCAAATGGCCTAAAAAAGGGTAAATAGCAAGAAGTTATTCAATGGCTCTCTGTAATTTGGCTTCAGACTCTTTAGTTCTTTTATGAGCAGGAAGGCTCAAAGCAAACAAAAGGAGACAAGAGCTGGGGATTTGCTTGCCTCAGGATGTTGTGGATGCTAAAAGCTGAGAGGTTCAAAGAGGGTTTCGTGGCAGAAAAATCCATCAGGGTCTACAAAATCAAAGCAGCCATCCCTGGCTGAGAAAGCTTTATGCTGCTGATCCCTGGAGGGTGGAGAGCGTGTGCTGGGGAGGTACCCCCGGCGTCCGTCCTGCTCCTCTACCCCCTGCGAGGGGGACAGGATTTTGGTGTCATCTCATAGTTTCCAAAACTGTCTGTCATGTCTCTCCCACTCCTGAGACAGAAGTTGCTGTTGAAGGTGCTGCCAGCCCTTTCTCGGAAGGAGCCCAGCGAGGCGTATGGCATCAAATGTCTCATGTGGCTGAAGAAAACCCAGTGACTTTTTTTGATCTTTCTAATGAGACTGCAAAGGAGACCAGGAAAACAGGTCGTGTGGTGCAGGAGCTCCAGCAGAACACAGTAACACCTGGCCTCCTTCCTCTCCCCTCCCACCCCATCCATAGATGTTTTCTGCTACGGGGAAGTAAAAATAAGGGCATATGAGGAGATCTTTTAAAAAAATCCTTCCTATGTGGTACCTTCAGAACATTCAGCATTTTCCTTCTCTAGTTGCTGTGTTAGATTTGCCTCTTGGGGGCAACCTCACCCCGCTCCAGCTGGGAGCGTGGCTTCTGTCGCTGCAAAGACAAAAGGGAGTTCAACGTGCTTGGGAGATGATGACTCACTGCACATCTCTCACTGCCTTTGCATTATCAGATCATTTTTGGCAATCGAGGTCATTATTTGCTGAAAGGATTTAAGGAAAGCGGTCGAGGTTGACTGTTTGCCACTTTTCAGAAATGATGCGATCTGTTCTTGAAGGTCCCTTTCCAGGTTTGGAGTCCTTCAAAGTTTTTCCTGCCCTGCTGTCCTTCGCAGAGAGGAGGGTGGCATTGGAAGGACGTATGTTTTGTGGCTCTGGCTTAATGGATAGAGCATAAATCTGTGCAAGGAAGATTTACTGTGATCTCACTGCTCTTCTTTTGCCTGGGATCCCTCGGGCTATCGCTAAGCCTATCAGTGCTGCAGTTGCTCTGACTTATATATAGGGGAGAGAGTAAACTTATTGCTCCAGCTCCATTTTAGCGCTGTGTTCCTGAGCAAACGTCTCATACAAACCCCATCCATAAATAACCATTTACATTTATTTAAAGGGCGTTGAGGTATACGGTGGAATAAAGGGAGTATTATTCATGCTCCGTGCTGTGGTTCCTAATGGTAGTTTACACGCTGATATGACCTACAAAGCTTGTTGTTTCGTGCCTGCAGTGCTCTGATGTTGTTCTTACCCTGAGGGGTCAGAAATGACAAGAATAAACGATCATGATGGGTGTCTTGCAAATCCCCGCTCCCTCACCTTGGAAGTGTCCTTGCAAGGGAGCAGCTCGGTGACATTGCTGGCGCAGGCGGGGGGGAGGCAGCGTGTTTGTCCGGCCGTGGGAGGCGAACGGGGCGGCCTTCATGTGAGACGCGAGGGCAGATGGATTTATCCGTATTCCCGTTTCACCTTCTCCCCGAAGCACAGGGATGCGGCTGGGGCTGGGTCGGGGGGTTGGCCCGAGCCCAACACAGCCAGGACCCCCCCAGGAAAACACTGGCAGAGGTGGCTGGAGCAAGTGGGGTTAACCACAGGCCCTGGAGCTTAGGGAGTAGCCGAAAGAGGGGTGCAGGACTCCGCAGCCTGCTTCTGCCCGATGAAGGACTGAGTCAGCCCTGCTGGGACAGCAGCTCCTGGCTCCAGCCAGCCTGGGCGCTCGGGCAGCAGCTCATTAACCCAGCCCTCCGGCACTCGCTCTGCTGGCCTTGACACTGTCCTTCTTAATAGCTCCCTCTTCTTGTCTTCTTTCTTGTTTTTTTTTAATAAAGGTAAATTAGCTGTATGGATATGCAGGAACATGAATCAAAAGAATTCAGCTGACTCTCAAACGTACCATTTGTACAGAGATGTGCTAAAGCACCAGGATGTGATGGATGCAGCCTGCTCAGAAAACACCTGAGGACAAAAACTGCTTGTAAGGCAATTCACCACAGCTTCCCAAAATCTGATTGCATAGGGGAAAAAAAAAAAATAATCAAGCTTTGGAATACATAAACTCAGTTGAACGGTACAGGGAGACGGTACCAGCAAGAAGCAAATCAGTTTCCAAAGGCTGCAGAGAAATGTCACTGATTTGGATCTTCAGAGCAAGGCTGGCTTCACTTAAAAGAGTTATGTTTCACCTGAAATATTTAACACTGTATCTAAAGAGCCCACCAAAAATCTCCTTATGAGGTCATTCTAGAGGAACCTTGGGCTCATGCAATGCTTTTGATGGGTTAACTCAGAAATCTGTTTATTTTTTTAAAAACACAACAGCATGGGAAGGGTAAGACTCTGGCCTCTGTCACAAGGAAGCAAAAATTACCATGTAATTAATGCTGGGCTGCTTTTGGGACACGTGCTGCTAGATCTGTTGTTAGGAGGGAGATGTTTCCATGGCAAAACCATCATCCTAAATGGCACTGTATCTCAGCGGAGATGCAGCGATGGCCCCAGGGACCGTCTTCCCGGTCCATTCCAAGCATCCTTCCAGAGGCGGTGGGAGCACGACGGCAGGAGGGATCGGGGCAGCTCGCGGTGATGCTCCCCACACCCTGCCGCTGTGCCAGGGCTCTGCCGGCAAGGCGCTCTGCTCAGCGTTTTTCAGTCCTTTCTGACTTTAAAAGAAAACTACAACAAAAGACGAGCTTGAAATAGCTCATTTTATCTCAGCAGACAAATAACTTGCTTTGAGCATCATTGTCACTCAGGCTAAATTACTTTTAGATGTTTTTAATGACCGGGTAACATTTTTCAGCTGCTCATTCTGCGGCACCCTGCTGAGGGAGAGTCCATCTCTAAAGACCAAGGACTCTGATATCGTGGTTGTACTTCCTGACATTCGTTTGGCTTTATTATTTGATATGTGATTCCCTGCAGTAGAGATGTTTTCAGCCAAATTTACAGCTACAAGCTCTTTTCTTTGCATAAGGGGATCTGTTTCCAAATGGGGCTGGGAGACTGGATGTGCGTGGAGCAGCGGGAGGTCAGGGATGTAGAGGAGAAACTCTGGGAGATTGAAGGTGACAGTCCAAATCCTATCTGCGCTAAGTTTGACGTTACCATAGGGCTGGAGGGATTTTAACATGTCATTTGTTACCCCTGCCTTTCATTTCACTTGTCATGCGTGGCACGGAGAGCTGTGACTTGCAAAACGATCCCAACAGAGACATGGTTTGCAACATCAGCTACGCTGGTCTCCCAAATCCTTCTTTCCGAGGTAGGCACAGCTTTCGCGTTCATTCCCGAGGGTAGCTTTTAAGCCACTCGCCTTCACCATCTCCGGGTTTTGCAGCGCTTCAAGGAGATGTATTTTTAAATCCGAGCTCATAAATTTTGGAAGCTCCTCTCCTTCCCCCACCCCCTCGCCCCTATCAAAGTGTCAGAGCCGAAGAAAAACCGTGAGTGTGATGGATGCGCCCGGCTCTGCTTGCCAGCGCTCTGCCTGTGCGCAGGGGGTTATTTACTGCGCTGCTCGGGTTGTTTCTTCTTTGGTGGCAGCGATGGCAGCACGGGGAAGGAGGTGATGCCTGGGAAGGAGAGGCACCATGGGTCAGCCTTCGGGCTGGAGCAAGGCAGGGCTGGGGAGAGGTCGCTCGGGCACGGGGGCTCAGATGGCCAAATGGTGAAGCCATGGGGATGTGGATCCTGGCCCAGAGGGTGGGTGCTGGGGGCCGTTACACCCTCCTGGCTTTAGCTCTGGGGGTGTGGGTTAGCTCACCCAAAAAGGCAGCTCTTAAAAGGCACCGGTGTTGCCCCAGGCCCCATGCATCCCCAGGGCTGTGTGTTGCCGCTGTTGGCAGTGCGTGTCAGGGACCCGACCGGCCATGCGGGGGAGAGCCCCATGCTCCCCGGCCAGGCTTGAGCCCACCTGCTTTTACTGGGAGCAGCTGGGAAGGGCGGAGGGGTTGCCTATGTCCAGCCGAGCCAGCCGCTTCTCCCAGGGCTGGAGCCACGTGTCACCTCCTGGGGCTGGAGCTGCGGCTCTGCCTTGTCCCTGCCTGCAGCCACCGCAGTCTTGCTCCTGCCCCAGAGCCGGGACGAGACCCTGTGTCGGGCCCCGAAACACCACCCTTGCCTCTCCCATGGGATTGCCAGTGGTTGCTGGTGTTTGCCCCCCATGCTGCAGGAGCATCCCGAAGCAGCCCTGGCCGGTTGAAAGGCAGGGCAGGAGCCTGCTCCCCCCCAGTCTCACCAGCCCTTCCCCGCAGGTGTGCTGCCGACAGATCCCAAGCCAGGAAGATGCTTTCCGCCAGCTCGGAGAGGTTTGCAGACGAGCAAACCAAACCCCGCTGGCTGCCCGTGTGAGCACCTGTCCTCTGTGAACTCCCGCATGTCTCTCGCAGACGGGCTTGTGGGAACAGATCGGAGGCTGCTGTGACTCAGCTGCTTCTCCCCTGAGAAAATCCGCCCTGGCACCACATTCGGCTCCATGGTTGGGGCTGCTGGCACCTGGCAGCCTTCATCAACAAATGGCCTTGGGCAAAACATCCCAATTTCCACTGCCAAACACTTACAGGGGAGAAATCCAGCATCTGATCTTGTGGGAAGTTGGGGCAGCAGCTCTGCTGCTGTACCGAGCTGGGGGAAAAGTCTCGTCCCTACCTGAAACCGAGCCCTGGGCTGGAGTGGCTGCAGCATGGGCTGGCTGTTCAGCTGCCTTCTAGCCTGCCCCTGCCTTTTTCCGGCTCCTTATAACTTTCTCAGACAAATTCTTCTGCAATTGTAATTTTCCTTGCTGGCTCTCAGCCCGAAGAAACAGTGGTTTGGAAAGTTTGCTCAATGACTCGAAGGGAAGAGGCTCCCGAGCCTTTCATACTCTGTGCCCACTGGAATATTTTTCTTTCCCCGGGGCTAATCTGTGGAGCATCACGCTTGGCTTGATGAGTCCGTGACGCTCTCGAGAAACAAAGCCAAGCCTGGCAAGCATGCACTTAGCTGCTGGGAAGCCCCGAGTACCGCTGCCGGGCTCCAGGCATCACCGGTGTGTCTTTTCTGCTCCTCTGCTTCATGCAGCGCTGCCAGCCTGGAGCCTGGGCAGGCTGGTCCTGGGGCAGGCAGAGGGGACCACCGAGATGGCAGATGCTGGAGCAGTGAGACTGACCCTGTGGCATGGGGCTGGCATGCTCCCCGCTGGCTTTTGTTCCATGGAGGCAGGCAAAGGGGTGATGCCAGTCTTGCAGCATATTTGGGGGATGGAGAGGCCCAGGGAAAGGTTGGTTTGGTCGTTGTTGCTTTCTCATGTCGAAAGGGAAAAGTACCCATTTTTCCGCCGGTGGTTTTGACGTTATAACACGCCTCTCGGCATGGTGTGGGCTGGCATGGCTTTTGCGTGAGTTTCACAACTCTTTTGAGGGTTTCATAAATCCCCAGCTCCCGGAGTGCTGTGATTTTGTAACTCCTAGCTGGCTTTCAAACCAGTTTGGAGAGCAGCTTGAAATGGTTGGCTGCCTGCTGCCCGTCAGACCACAGAGGTTGGCAAACCAAATCCCAGGCATTGGGGTTTTATCTCACTTCTCTTGCCCAGGGACAGGCAGGCTGCCTGCACTGCTGGGGAGGAGCCAGACCTGCCTCGGGAAGCAGTTTCCTACCAAAGGCTGCAGATCCTTGTCAGCCCTGTGGGTTCAATAAGCACTGACACCCCATCAGTGCTGCACCCCATCACTGGGAGCTTTGCGACATGCTGCTGCCATGGTGTGCACCCCTGCCAGCGTATTTCCCATTTAATGCTGGTTGTTATTTGATCCTGCTAAGCTGTTTGCATTTAGGCCGCTGTGATCCATAATGAAATCCTCTTCCCAGCAAAACCTGGTTCTCAGTGATGTGAGCGGGGGCACGCAGCAGTGGGGAGGGTGGGGGTCCCCTGCCAGTCACCCAGGACACCCCCATGAACAGGGCATCCCCTATGGTCCTGGCCATGTGGGATGAACTTGGGAGGGGACAAGGGAGGAGATGGAGCCTGGGGGCTGGCATGTTTCGGGGCTGCAGGCAGGGTGGGGGTCCCTTGGGGCACAGGGTGGCAGTGGGTGCTGAGATACAACCAAACCAGATAATGCTTCATCCCCAGCAGAGCCTGAGGCACAGCGGTGTTGTGTATTAAGGAACTTAATGCACGTCATCTTGTGCTGCGATGGGGTCCCCTATGTCCCCCCAGGAAGGCTGCAGGCTGGCAGCAGCTGGAGAAATGTCTCTGGCTGGGGGTCCGGCAGGGAGCCCCTGGCAGCGCTGCCGCCCTGGGTGCTGAGCTGCAACCTGAGCACGTGCAGGTCGCCGGCTCCCAGGCTCGGGGTGAGCGCAGCATGTGCGCTGGGAGAGCTGATCCGCGCTAATCCCATCAATATTTCACGGCGCTGTGGCCCTGTTATAATTCCTCGTGTCATCTGGGATGCCGGCTGGGATAGGGATGCGGTGCCAAGTGAAATGTGAGAGCTGCTGCAGCTTTGCCCTGGCTCCTCGGGCATCGGAGGGGCAAAAGGGGCTGTCCGCAGGTGTTCCTACCCGCTGCTGTGGGTAGGGTTTTCTAGCAGAGACGGGCAAACCAGAACATGGCGGCTGATCGTGGGCATCCGCCTGGCTTTGCCGTGTGCCGGAATGGTGGGGCTGTGCTGTGACGGGCAGCTGCCCCCACAGGCAAGGGGCAGCTGGCTCTGGTGTGGGCTGTCCCGTGGGACAAACCCGCTCTGCCCAGCCCTCTCTCCGTGGGACGTGGTGTTTTAAGTGACAAGAAGAAGACATTAAACAGTAACCAGACTCTGGGCCGGTGATCAGGGCACTAAAGCGTCTCCTTTTCCTAAAGGTCGTTTAAATTAATGGGGAGAAGAGAGCATGAGGGCTCTCATCTCCTCGCGTGGCTGTGGGAAGGGCGGTTTCCCAAGGCACTGTGGCACAATACGAAGTGTCCCCCGCTCCAGGCTGTCCCCTGGGCTGGGACGGGGGATGCAGGGCAGCTCTGATGGGAAATTCCCCTTTCAGCACCTTGCTGGCTCTGCGCTGAGGTTGGAGCACAAACAAGACCCCCCGCTCGACAGAACCTTTCTGCAGGGAAAGGGACGCCGGCATAGGAGATGATTGGGTCTGGTTCAGCTGATGCCGCACGCACCCCGCTCTGGCTCTTGGGAAAGCCGTGCAAATAAGAGCAAGGCCCTGGCCTTCAACCTCGTGGGGCCCTAAATTCCTTCAGTTAATCTCATGGGGGCAGCAGAGCAGGCGAAGGCTCTGAAAATAGATCTGTTTCCAGCTGCCCATGAGTCGTGTTAATTAATTAAAGCCTCGCAAGCTCAGGCCTGTAAATACGCAGTGCCGAACACGACGGGCTCTGCTCGCTCTTTGCTCATGCACTAATTACCCCGCTGCGAGGCCAGGAGCTAACGCAGCTCCAATTTGTGCTGGGTTCGGCTTGCAGCCACGTGGGAGGGCGCCTGCCTCTGCTGCCCGCACGGGCAGGGAGTGTTGCTGCCGGATGGGACGTGCACAGTGCCCTGGAGAGGGAGGGAGACTTGGGCAACCCCGTCCCAGCCCTGGCACCCCCTTCCCCAGTGCTTGCGGACCAGTTCTTCCCATAACCAGCCCCGCAGCCTCCAGCTGCAACTCTGTTAAAGCAGGGGATGGGATTAGGAGCGTATGTGGGGGACTGGCTGCCTCACAGCACCCAAACCCCCAATCCCTGGGTAAGACAGGCTGGCCAAAAGCATTCCTGCCTTGCAGGCAGCGCCTGCTGCTTCAGCCTGCCCTCCCGCTGTCTGAGCAGCGCCCTGGGTCTGGCCAGGCAGGGCTGCAGGTGAGCCCAGCTCCTGGTACATGGACACCCCCCTTCTGCAGGGTGGGTGGAGAGGCGCGGCGAGGCGTGGAAGAGACGCTGGGGTTTTGCCCAGGGACAGGAGGAAATGGTGATTAGCCGCTGGAGCATACAAGAGGTGAGGGAGGGAGGAAGTGCTGGAGGAAGTGGGTAGCATCTCTGCTCTGTTCTCTCAGGGTCCCTGGGAGTGGGGACAGTGAACAGGTCCCAGCATCTCGTGCCGGATGACAGGATGGTGGCTGCTTGGTGAGCGTGTGCGAGGGGGACGGGAGCCACCCCATCTGCAGGAGTGCCCAGATGGGTCCCTCCTTCACTGAGACCTGTCAGTGCATGGGGGACTGGGGGAGTTCAAGCCTTCGCTGCTCGCCCCCACCCACAGTGTTTTTGAGAGGCAGGACCCTGGCACCTAGGGACCCTGAGAGTGGTATGTCAGTCAGGCTCCCCACAGGAGCACCCTCCTGTCATTCCCAGGTAAAAGGTCCAGGTGATGGGGAGGGCTCAGCCAGTGCTGACCCCCATCCCCAAATGATGCTGAGCAACTTCATCACAACCCACTCAGCACTAAGCCCTGCTGTGGGTCCAGATCTGGGTCTGCAGGGTGCAGGGCCAGGGGGACCCTTGTCCCCTTCCTGGAGACCTCTCCCCTCGTGGGGGACTAGTGTGGAGCAGAGGGGATGAGCCAGCACCCAAGGGTGCTGGTGCTGGGCACCACACGGCTTTGTAACCATGGGCCAGCAGCACCTGGCCACCCCACCAGCTTTGAGAGCTGCAATCCAGCGTGTGCAGGTACAGCATCTCCCCACCTCCCACTCCGGCTGATTTCCAATTGCCCTAGATCCAACCTGCTGATTACATACAGTGCTCGGGGTTTTTCTTTTGGGAGGCCTGCCGCCTCCTGCGACGGGTGAGGAGGGAGGGTTGGCCAGGCGCTGAAAGCTTGCGAAAGGAAAGCAAACACAGGCCTGAACCTGGCAGCTCCTGCCTGTGGGGAGGAGCCACAGAAGCCACCCAAGGCAAAAGGCTCCACACAGGGCTGCAGAGAAACCATTACCTGCCTGTGTTTCCAAACAACCTTCCACCGTGGGTAAATGCAGACTAAATGGGGAGACACGTGTTAGAGGAGGGTGAAGATAGGGCACGGTGCTTCGGTCAGGTGTGTGATGTGGGGTGCAAGCAGCTGGGGTGGGTTCAGGGAGCGAGGAGCCTTGGCGGGTACCGCAGCACCAGCTGGGTGGCTGTGGTGTGATGACACCGCATGTGCTGTGTTGGCAGAGCGGGATGATCTTATCTGCATTCAGTAATGCTTTTTTATAGTCACAAGCCCAAGTTACCAGCCCTTTACCACCTGTCCTCGCCAGGGACTTGAACACAGGCTGTACAACCCAAACCGCCCGTGCTGAGCGACTCCCCCGGGCCGGTGCTGACCGTCCCCGGGGCCGAGGGGGTTGCACGGCGGCGCCTCTGCCTGCCGTGGCTGTGCTGAAGGGAACTCTGCCATCCGCCTCACAGCGTTTGCTGGCAAGACCCGGCGCAGGCAGGGGCAGCCCGGCCCCGGCTCCCCTCCCCGCCGCTCCTGCCCTCCTCCTCCGCGGGACCCGCGCAGGCGGCCGGGTGGCTCCGTGCCGGGGCTGAGCACCGTGGCCTCCACCTCCGCGCACCGGCGCGGCCGGCAGGGGGCGGTGCGGGCGGCTCGGCTCGGTACGGCGGGGCCGCGCACAGCCGGGCTGCGCTGCGCCGAACCGTGCCGCGCCGTGCCGTGCCGCCCGCACCTGCTGCGCCGCCGAGCCGAGCAGCGCGGCACCACACCGGGTAAGTGCCAGGGAGACGCGAGTGGGGAGAGCTGCCGGGAGGGTGCTGGGTCCGGGTTTTTGATCCCGGGTCCGCCCGCAGGGTCGGGGGTGCTGGGTCCGGATCCAGAGGCAGGGCCGGGGTTGCTGGCTCCGGGTCCGCAGGCAGGGCCGGGGCTGCTCGGTCTGGGTGCCGCGTCCACAGGCGGGATCCGGAGAGCTGGATCTGGCAACTGGCTCTGGCTGCTGCATGCATAGGCAGGGGCTGGGGTCGGGTGCTGAATCCGCAGGCAGGGTCGGGGGTGCTGGGTCTGACTGCTGAATCTTCAGGTGGGGTCGGGGGTGGTGGGTTTGGGGTGCTGAATCTGGGTGCAGAGTCCACAGGCAGGATTTGGGGTGCTGGATCTGGGTGTTGAGTGCCTTGGTAGGGCCCGGAGTGCTGGGTCTGGGTCTGCGGGCAGGATTTGGGGTGCTGGGTGTGGATGCTGCATGCACAGGCAGGGCCTGGGGTGCTGGGTGCACAGGCAGGGTCTGGAGAAGGAGGAGCAGGGGTCTGACGTGCTGGGGTCAAGGTCCAGGGAACGACACCTTGGGGGAAACAGGGAGGCAGAGCTATGGGGATGGTATGGAGAAGGGTTCAGGGGAGGTCCGATGCAGCTGAGGATTTGGGGATGACAAGCTGGAGGGGAGGCTGGGATACACGGGATCTGGTGGCAGTGCGGGTAGCTTGCTTTGGGGACAGGTTTGGGGTGGGGTGAGTTGGGGCTAGGGGACCTGGGCAGGAGTGACAGGGGGACATGCTGAGCAGCCAGACAGGACAACAGCTCCTGGGCGGAGGGCTAGATATGCCCCCCCCCCCCCCCTTCCCCAGCAGATCGGGGGGGTGGGGGGGTGGGTCTGTGGGGATGGGGACTGTTAGCGGTATTTGGGGAGGCTGAGTGTTACCTGGGGGCAGCTGGTGTTTCAGCTGGCTGGGACGAGATACTAAACCGATGCAGGTGGTGCAGTGCAATCCCTGCTTTCCATTCCCTTCCCCCTGGGAGGTGGGGGGCTGTGGGACGTGGTTTGTCTGAGCTCTGGCTCCTTGGGATGCATCGCTGTGGGGGCTGCGGACGCTCCCAGGTGGAGGGGACAGACTTGTGCTGGGGGCTTGTCTGTGTTGAGGTTGAGCTTTGTGTCTGCTGATCCGAGGGTAGAAGAGACCTGCTGTGCAGCCAGGCAGCACTGTGATTTGGGGCTCTCTTTGCCCTCCCCGCCTGTACCCAGGTGGGCCAGGGGCTTGTGCCTGGCCTTTAAAACCAAGAGCGTGAAGTGGGAGGAGGAACCATGAAAATGCTTTTCAGGTGCCAAGAAAAACAGTCTCCAAAGACAAAGAGACTGCCCAAAATGGATGAGGAGTGCAGATTCCCCCAGAGGCAGGGAAATTATTAATAACAACGATGGCATTTTTTGTGCTAGTTGGCCTACCACCATGGGCCCCGGCTGCTTCACCTCCTTCCACGATGGGTGCAGGCTGGGAGCCCCCACCTGAACCCCAAACCTGGGTGGGATGGCCGTGGCGATGCTGCACGTGTGTCCCATGGGATGTGTCTCTGCTTCATCTTGGTTTGGCCGGGCTCGCTCTGCCTGGAGGGACAAGGGGCAGGGAGCTGCCCCCCAGCACACCGCGATCCCTATCTTGACTTTGTTTTTGTGTTGCAACCGGAGGGGGGAAAAAACCCCAAACCCCAACAACCCTTTCGGCTCCTGCAGATGAGAGCTTTGTGTTGTAGGCTTGTTCTCCCCCCCACTGCCTTTTCCAACATCCATTTGAACCTTTCACCACTTTCCCTGCCAGGAATGCAGCGGGTTTGCTGGAGCTGGGAGGTTTATTCAGCAAATCTGGCAGGTCATGTGCTGGGAAAAAGCATCCAGGTGCACTTGGCGAGGGGGGGCTCTGCCGGCACCCCGTGCAGGAGGGCAGCGGTGGGTGCGGTGGAGACACGGTGCCAGCCTCACCTGGCTGCGTGCGGGGAATTTCCCTCCCTGCGCTTGCCCGCCAGCTCCGCTTCACATCGTGATGGGACTTGTTGGGAAGCAGCTCATGTGATGGGTGGTTTGGTGGGGAGGTGCCGGTCCAGGAGGACCCACTGCCTCTCCAGAGGGGAGAACAATGCCTCCTGAAGTTATTTTTACGTTCCCCAGCTGTGAAAGCCCCCCTGGCAGTGGCCGGCTGCTGCTGCGGGTGTTGGGCAGGCGCCTGTTCCCGTTCAAAGGTGAGGAGAGCTCTCTGCCCCGCTGGCACTTCGCTGCCATCCCTCCCCGCCTGGCTGTGCCACCACTCCTGGTGATTTTCAAGCCCGAGGGCTTTGCAATAGCAAGGTCACTGCCAAACCCACCCCTTCCATCCTCCTGGGGCCTGAGCTCTGCTGTCCAGAGCCAAAGGAAGCCGAGGGTTTTGAGCACCGTGTTACCGACCGGTGTGGGAACGCAGTTTGGTGATTCACAGTGTGCTCCGGCTTGTGCTCTTCTTGTTGCTTAAAAGCTTCCTCGAGATGCTACCCCACCTCCCCTTACTTGATGGAGGGCTCTTGTTTGCCCATGGCAAAACGAAGCCCGTGCAAATGAAGTAGGAAGCTGATTTTTGGGGCAGCAAAGTTGGCGGTATGCAAAATGGCTGTGGGAAGGGCCAGGTGCTACCGCCTTGCGCCGTGCAGTTTTGAACGCAAAGTTGAATGCAGTTGGGTTTGACCCCAAATGTGAAGCTTTGTTGGAGAGAAAGCAGAGGAAACAAGAAGAGGTTGGTGAAGCTGGAAGCCATAAAACTGCTCCCGTCATCTGTTTTGCTGGACTTTTGAAAAGAAAACAGTTTATCTTTGGAATAAATAAATGAGAGAGGGACAGGCTTGGGGCGGAAAGCTCCGTGTTCACGCCAGGCGAGCTGGGTTGTGCTCCAGCTCTTGCCCCCGCTTCCAAGGGGACTCCAGGTCATGCAGGATTTCTGAGCCTCAGTTTCCCCATGGGAAAACGCCATGCCGCACCAATGGTGGGAACCCTGGGCATTGCCAAGAAACATCTTTGAAACTCAAACCTGGCTTTGGAAGGAAACTGGAAGACAAACCGGCTCTAAACAAACACCCGAGTTAATTCCTTGTCTTGCATTGTACGAGCCCAGTGAAATGAAACAAAGTGCAGCCATGGGGACGAGAAAGTGGATTCAAATGCATCAAAAAGCCCTGAAATCTGTCCCTGAAATCTCCCTTTATATTTAGGGTTGGGGTCTTTTGTTTTCTTTCTAATTGTTCCTGGGAGTTTAATTCTACAATTATTTTCCTGCTTCTGCCGTGGAGACAATGTGCTTCAGCCACAAAGCCTTTGAAGGCTGTATTGCAGATCGCACCCGGTGCTCAGCCACTTGGATGCGAACGCCCCCTCGCTGGGAAACTTTGCTGTGATGCGGAGGGCTGTGCGTCCACCTGTCCATCTGTCCGTCCACTTGTCCATCTGTCCGTCTGCTCTGCCGAGGGGCTGCCAGCAAGTGGCAAAGCCTGGCCTACTGCAGGAGAGGCAGGAAAGGATGGAAAATGGTGAGGTTTGGGGGGGATGTTGCTAGTGCTGAGAGTGCCTCTTCCCCACGATGGAGGAGGTGGGAGCCCCGGGGGTCTCTGCTGTGCTGTGCTGCCCTGCACGCTGTGGGTCTGCGCTCCGCATCCTGGGGCTCGGTGGCCGCGCTCTGCCTTCCCCGTGGCCAGGATGTGGGGCAGGCTGGCGGGGGGGTGAAGTCAGAGTCAGACCACCGCATCCTCCAGTTTCATTTCCCAGTTCCTGTATGGTTCCTGGCTGGGCTTTCAGGTGCTCCCAGGCTGCAGGGTCAGCCCGGGGCTGCTGCCGTGGAGTTTCCACAGGGGGAGATGTGCAGGATGGGAGGGAAAAGCTGCTGGGATTGTCCCCTCACCGCTGGCTTGCAAGAACCAAACAGCCTCCAGTACACAGGGAACTGCTCCTGTGAGATTTGCTGCCCTGCCCGGGGGTGCCGGGTCTGGGCTGGCCGGGGCATCGCTTAGTGCTTCCAGTCCCGCCACCAAGCTGCAAGGATTTGCCCTTCAGCCTCTCCTCCTTGCATGCTTCCCTCCCAGGCCAGCTCTAAGCAAGGCTTTTGGGGTGATGGAGCTGGGTGAGGAGCTGTTTTGACTGATGGCCAGCGTTGGTGGGTTTTCCTTACGGACGGGGAGCGGAGGAGCGCTCTGTCCTGCTGTTCTGGGCACCGTGCTTGTACCATTTGCTTGCGGCACGCCAGGAGCTGCTGGAGTGGAGCCGTCCCCACGCCTGGCAGGTGGCTGCAGGCACGTGATGCCTGCCCGTGGCAGAGGCTGGAGCAGCTTTCCTTATTTTCTCAGTTGGATTTTTTTGGGTGGGTTTGGAGGGGAATGGCAGGAGAGCTCTCACGGGGATTTGGCAGTGAGCTCCATTGCTGCCTGGCAGCCCCTTTGAACCTCCCGCTCCACATCAGACCCAACCTGACGGAGGAGAGAAACAAGTTCTTGTAAAATCAGTGAAAATGGGGAGCTGGGGAGCAGCTAAAACACCCTGATCCCTGCAGCTGTGCAGGAGGACACCGTGGCTGGTCCCTGCCCCTCGCTCAGCAGGTGGCATCCCCTAGAGGGATGCTGCAGGGGGACGGAGAAAAAGGCATGGTGCTGGGAGCCAGAGGGGAAAATCTGTCAGAAATTGGGCTGTTATGTTTTAATGCTGATGGACCAGCTTGTCTTTTTAGGGATGTTTGGATGTCTGGCTCCTGTTGGCACTGGTGCCCCTTAAACAGGCCCACATCCCCAGCTGGCCCTGCTTGCTCTCCCATCCATTGCTTTGCTCCTTCACACGCCTCCTCCCTGCCATGATGTTGGTGGGATCAGAGCTGGGTGCTCTCCTCTGCCGGATGCTCTGCTGGTGGCGGATGGGGGTCGTGCCGTGCTGGGGAAATTTGGAGCTTGTTCCCACGGCCTTCCAGTGCCTGCCGCCTGCCCCCCGGCTCCGTGGCAGCTGTGCTGTGCGTGGGGGCTTTGTGGCGGGAGCAGGGCAGGATGCTCCTTGAGAGGAGCCAATGTCACTACTCTCCCTCCCCTCTGCTGTGTCCGAATCCCAAATTTGGGTAAAGGGGAGAGGTATCTGCTTCCTGAATCACCAAAGCTTTCGTGCGTGTCTGCTGAAGCGCCTCAGGGTCGAGTGTGGTTTTGTTTAAAGAAGGCAATTAAAATAAACTTGGCAAGGGGCTCCCGGGAGGTCAGTGTGCTCCTTCCCTCTCCATCCCCTAAACTCGGTGCAGATCCCCTCTTCCCGCAGGGCTTTCGACAAGTTAGCATTTTTTCTTGCTGTTGTTGACAAAAATCCCGGCTGGTTGAGAAATATCCGTGCGGCAGCGCCAGCCCAGTCCCACGGGTCAAATCCTGCCCCTGCAAATCTCTGCTGGGAAGGGCGGCTCGTCCTGGGCTGGCCTTCAGGGATGCTGCTGGGGGGGGACCCATTGCCTTGCAAGGCACCCCGGGCATGAAGCCATGAGCAAGCCCCCGTGATGGACAGATGGACACCGCGGGCTGGGGGTGGACCTGTGGATGTTTTATCATTTGCTGGTTGGGCTCTGCAGCAGAAGCAAAGTGCTGGAAGTTCGTCAAGGGCTGAATTAAAGTTGCCTGGCAACCTCCATCCCGGCGCCTCTTCCCGCATCTCGCAGGATTTCCCACCCAAGGTCTGGCAGCTCCAGGGAAAGGGGGGCCTGAAACACGCTGCGCTCGCAGCCAGACGCGGGCCAGGCTCGCCTCTCGCTGTATGGTTCTTTTCCGTAATTCCTTGGCTGATTCCCACGCCTGGGAGCCGGGAGCAATCCCTGCCTTGTCCCCCGGGGCAGGAGCCTTTCCCCCCCCCACCCCACCCCCCCCCCGGCACTGGGAACGGGTCGGGCTGTTTCGGCTGAACTCGCGTGGGTCCCCGGGGGGATAAAATGGCACTGGGATGGTGGGAACGCGCTTGGGGGAGCGAGCAGTGGGGGGACGAGGGGGCCGGGGGGGGTCACATGCCAGGCTTGGCCCCGATGGGGAGAGCTGAATCGGCCGTGTGGGGTTTGGAGTGCCTGGGCTGGGCTGCCATAAAAAAGCAAGGCGTAAACGGTGGCTCCCGGTGCAGTCCCTGCCGGGAGTTTTGTTAAGGCTGTTTTGCAACCCCATAACTCGGAGGAGAGCTGCTGGAAATCCTGGCCCCCACCGGGAAGGCTGCAGCGCTTGCTTGTAGGGGTGCGCGATGCCAAGGGGGGCAGCCCAAGAGGAGGGGAGAAGGGTTTGGCAGCCATTCTGGAAGCCTGCTTGGGCTTTGCTGGAGCTCGGTGGAGCAACCACAAGCTGTCCACGGAGTGGTGGGATGGGGAAGCATCCAGTCCTGCACTGCAAATCTCTGTCCCGCCATCAAGGATGGATGCTGGGGGTGAGCTGGAGAAGGGCTGCTCCCGCTTGGCGTATCCAAATTAAAAAGTTGGCATTGTTTTTGGCTGTGCCGCCAAGGAAACAGCCATGGGGGTCCCATAAGACCCCGGCTGAGGTCCCGCCATATTTGCCAGCCCCACTGACAGCGCAGCTTTCCTGCACCCAAGCTTGCGGCCGGCTCTTCCTCCCAGGTTTTGAGGACTGCGAGGCAGCAGGAAAGGGCCACCATGGCTGGGAGAAGCTCCTGGTGCAGCGGCCGTCCAGGGGTGCGGCAGCTTCATGGCCCGGCTGGTTTCTTTGGCTGGATCCAGGGTGGTGAGACCTGCTGCTGGGAAATTCACTCATCAAAAGCTTTTTGCACTTCCAGAGACACTGGTCGTGGGGATTTTAAGGAGGTGCCGACCGGGCCGGCTCGTTTGGGTGTGCTGTGCCGGCTGGCTGCCGGTGGGAGGCTGAGGCTGGCACAGTCACTCTTGCACAGCTTCCGTCGTGACCCAGTAAACCCAGTCAGACCTGACCGGGGCTTGCTCGCTCCCCTGCGCGCTCACGCACGCCTGCACGCCTCCACTGTCCCACTGCTTTCCTGGCGTTCCCCGGGGACCATCAAACCCGTCCTGCCGGCGGGAGCCGGTGCCTGGGTCGGGCTCGCCCAGCTCTGTGCCGGGAACCGTGGCTGCGTCCCGTGGGAGCCCCGGTAGCCAGCGGTGGGAGGGTGAGCTTTGGCTGCTGTGGACCTTGTACGTTGTGCTTAGAGCGGCTGCTTCCTGTCTTCACTGTCAGCTCCGTGGCTGGATTCTGCCTCCAACACCCTTCTTCTTCAGCATCGCCAGCCAGGGCGGGAGCTGGGGCCGTGTTTCAGGTCCTATGTCGACCCCCCCTGTGCTGGGAAGTAGGTGAGGCACCAAGGGGCTTGGGAGCTTGCTCCAGGGGATGGGATGGGCTTTTCTGGGCAGTTTTTCTCCTAACGCCCAGACTTTATTGGAACTGCTGCTGCTTTTCAGCCTCTTCCTCCCCTCTTGTCTTCCTTCCCCAGAGAAAGCTCTCTGCAGTGTTTCCCCTCCTGGCTTTTCCCCATTTCCCGTGGAAGAGCTGAGCTTGAGCAATCCAACTACCCCCAGCCCAACCTGTGGGTCCCACAGTCTGGGACCTCCTCTGCCTCCCAACACTTGTCTTTGCCCAGAGCTTTGAACTTGCACCCTGCTGAGGGGGGAAAATGATGGATTTGGGGGAGGGGGGGGTCTGGTGGCTGCAGCCCAGGGCGACAATCTGAGCGGAGCTAAGGATGGTTTCAGTTCCTTCTTGCTCTTTCTCCCCTACTCTAGGTATGAAAAATAAAAAATAAAAAATAGAGAAGCTCAGAGCAGCCCTTCCCTTCAAGTAAAATATTAACTGGCTTTATAGCTAACTGATTAAATGTCCTTTAGGACAAAGTTACATCTGATCTCAGGCAAAAGAGTCTTTGGAAATGGGTGTAGCTGCTCCCCTCCAAAAAGTGGAGGAGCCCAGCCTCGGTGGCAGGGGAAGTTGCTCCCCCCTGCCCGGCTGGGAGCCTTGCACAACCCCACAAATGAATTTATTATTATTATTATTATTATTTCCCCCCCGCCCCATGCTGGCTTGGTGCTCGCACTGGTTAAATGTTAGCTGGGGCTGGCTCGCAGCACTGCGCTTGCCCTGCGATAAGCAGCGTCCCTACCCAGCCACGCTCCCGGCTCTGATCCCTGTTGTGCCTGGAGCTGGGCAGCAGGCAAAGTTCAGGGCTTGTTTGTTCGGGGGGGGGAGATAAGGCGAGAATGCCAGGCAGCATGCAGGCAGCTCACAGGGTTGTTACACATTTATTAGAGATCATTGTTTGCCTTGTCGTAAGAAGGTTTCTCCTCCCCTCTGCTTTCCCAGCCCAGTTGCACGGCAGCTTTCATGGCGTGTGTGTGATTCCAGGCTTGTGTCCCCGCACAGAGGCCTGGGGAAGGGTCCCCACAGCTGCCGGGGTGGCCCCGGTCCCGCTGGTGGGATGGAGAGGTGTTGGTACAGGACTGGCTGGAGGACTTTTGGGTGCTTTGGTGCTCCAGATGTGACCCTGCTCCTTGCTTTGCCCAAAAAGCTTGGTGGGTTTGGCTCATGCTAAACATGGGGCCAACAAAGCAACTTCTTTCTCGTTGACCTCTATCCCCACTCACCCACCTTGCATCGCCCTGCCAGGCCCGTTGCTCATGGGCAGACCCTCGGTGCGAACAGGGCTTGCCCCAGGAATAGGAGTTACTTGGAAGGAGGATGCTCCAGGTTGCCATCCTCTCTTCCCCGGGGAGCTCAGCCCCGTGGGCAGCACCCTGCCCGTGCCCAGGGTTGGGTGCTCTATGGGTGCTCCACGCTGGTCCAGTGCCTGGGGGGCAGCGAGGCAGGAGGGAGCAGGGGAGGACATCTCCCCTCTGCCCCATTCCCGGGATGCTCCGGGGCAGCAGCCAGTGCAGGCGCAAGGTCTGGGTCTGACCCACCCCCCCCTCAAAGGGAAGAGCGGGTTAATGCAGGCTCCGGGACTGTGGCTGGATCCACATCCAGCCCCTCGCTTCTCCTTTTCAGCCCCAAAGCCTTTTTCACTTTCATTTCACTTTGGTTTTACCTCCCCTTTGCCTGAGACCTGGTGAGGTATTTGCTTCAGGGAAACCGTCTGCAGCAAGCGTGTTTGAACAGCTTCTCTACAGGGCCAGGTATTTGGTTTATATATATATTAAAAAAAACCCCTAAGCAAACCTATAGGTGCTGGTTGCTTATGGGGAGCTCCCCTGCTCGGAGACACCCAGTCGTCTCCTTTCTCCTTAGCGCCTGCAAAATGAACCGGTGGCTTTGCTCAAAGCAGGCAGGAGAGGCGGGGGGGTTATTTGGGAGGGATCGGATGCATGAAAGCGAGAGCCGAGGTAGATGCTGAGCTTCAAGGCAGCTTGGGATGAAAGAGAAACTGAAATCTCGTGGAAAAACACTGGGGGGGAAACTGTTCTCGCTTGAAAAGACTTGGTGAAGATGCCAAGCGGCTCCTGCATGGGTTTTCCTTCACTCTGCGTCGCTGTGTGCCTGAAGCATCCTTCCCTGCGCCTCGGTACTCGGGAGTCTTGTCATTTCAGGAGGCAAAACTTGGGGACAAGTGTCTCACACGGCAGGAGACAGCCAGCTGTGCTTTCGGGGAGAAGTGGAACCCTTGGGCTCACTGGGAGCCCCCCATCATCTGTCCCATCACAGCCGCTTTGGGGACAGGGGCTGGGAATACCCCAGTGTGCCAAGGCACCCGCAGAGGGGCTTGCCCCTGACCCCCGCTCTCTGCTTTTGGGGGTAAACGAGCCTGCTTTCGGGGTGTGAAAATGCAATGGGGGATCAGCTGGCTCCACCGAAGCCTGTCCTTCAGTCATGGGGAGCTGAGGAAGGATATGTCTGGGAGCGAAGGAGGGAGGAGACCAGAGCAGACCTGGAGGAAAATGAGCCTCTGAGCAACCGAACCAAGTGCTCAGCAAGCGACTGCCACTGCTGCGACGGAGCAGACGCTGAGCCAGGGGGATGCTGCGGGGGGTCGCTCCGCTCAGATTCCCCTCCCTGCCCCGTGCTGGCTGCAGGCTCGACATCTTGTGCCATGCCTCAGTTTCCCCTTTGGCAAACGAGGGTTTGCTTTTCCCTGAAGCCATTCGCGGGCTGAGGCCATGCCCGGTCAAGCGTCCATGCGTGTGCGCGGCTGGCTTCTTCCCAAGCCCGCTTGCTTGTGAGGTGTCGGGGACAGAGAGTGGGAGCATCTGACCCAGTGCTCTGTGTTTCAGGAGGGTTTGGCGGCTGGCCCCGTCCCAGGGAGCTGGGGAGCCTGTCCCGAGGATCGGCTGTGCCAGCCTGGCGGCAGCAGGCTGGGCAGCTGCCCTCGCCGGGGGAGCGGGAAGATGAGCGGAGGCACAGCCCATCTCCTGACGGCTCTCTTCGTGGTGACAGCGGTGATGGGCTACCCATCACGGCGGTCTGCCACTGACCTGGATGCCACCCCCAGGACGACAGTCACCTTTGATGGTAAGGGGGTGCAGGTCTCGGTGGTGGCGGTGACGTTTGGAATCTTGCCGGCGCCAGGTTTGGTGCATCGTGACTGCGTCCAGCCTTCGCCACCCCCCCCCAGAGCGGGGGACTCAGCATGGGTGGCTACAGGAGGTCCTCCAGTCCCCTGGGCTCCAGAAATCAGAGCCCACATGGCTGTCTGGTGTTGGGTACCCAGAGTCAATGTGCCCCAAGGGATGGAGCAGGGAAAAGGCATCTCCCCAAAAGCCGAGGGGACAAGGACGTGCAGGAAGCCAGCCTTGGCCAGCCCCTGGCCCTGCCCAGCAGCCCTTGGAGGGTGTTCTGAGCCAGGCATCACACCCAGCTGGGCTCTCATGGCCCAAATAGTCAGCAGGGAGCTTTCTTCCGTGATTTTCTCTAATTGCCACTGGGCTCTTGGCCTCCAGCCTCTGTGGTGTCAGCCAGCCCCACAGTGTCACCATGACTTGGGCATCCACATGACTTCATTGACCTCATTAGTGAAACCCAGCTCAGCGGTTGATGGCGGGAGAGGGTTGCATTTGCAGCTGGGGTGCCCTTTTCTCCCCAGGCAATGCCTCCTTTTGGGGGGGATTGTTCCCTTCCCAGCTGCCTTGGGGGTACCAAGCCCCACTCCTGCGGTGGGAGAGTCTGAGCCTGGCTTGGGGTCCCTCTGGCCAGGGCTGAGTCCCACCTCACACTTCTCAGCACCCCAAATTGGATGGTTTCTCCGGCTCAGTAGGCAGGGAGCGCCCAGCCTCGCAGCAGAAGCCCTCCCCTTGCATGGCAGTTTTGGTTCAGTTGGTTTGCATCCTTCCGTTTGGCCTGGCTGGGTTTGGTTTGGAGCTGGGGTTGCTGCTGGCATGTTTTTGCTTCCTCCAGCGGTTCCCCAAAGAGTGTGGCAGGTCCATGCTGCACATGGACATCGCAGCTCCCACCCCTGAGCTGCTGTTTTAATTAGCGGGGAGAAATTTCCCCTGGGAGCCCGAGCCCAATTAGTGCTTTTCGCCTCCTACCAAACCTCCCCTCTTCCTGTCCTCCTGCGGTAACCGCTGGCATCTGGCACCGTCTGCCTGATAACCTCGGTGGGGGCCTTCCCACCCGCTCCCGGCTCCCTCCTCTGTCTTTTCCCAGTGGCTCACGCCGTGCCTGCCCCGGGGTCCCCCCTCAGCCCCCTGTTCCCTTTGCAGAGCTGTCGGGTGTCCAGCGCTTCAGCGCGCACACCCTCAACTACAGCACCCTGCTGCTGGAGGACGACCGGGGCATCCTCTACGTGGGCGCCAGGGGAGCCATCTTCGCCCTCAACTCCAGTGACGTGGCCGACGGCTCCCACCGCACGGTGAGCCTGGCCTCTGCCCACCACCGGCTGCTTGTCCCTTCCTGTCCCGTGCTGCCTGGTCCCTGCCCGTGTCATGGCCACCCTATCCTTGCTCATCCTCCTGCTCACTGTCTTGGGTCTTGCCTGGAGGTGCTGTCCCCAGGTCTGTCCCCAGGTCTGTCCCCAGGTCCCCTGTGGATACCCGGTCCTTCTCCCCAGCCAGGCAGCATGGGGACAGTGGTGGGAGATGTCCCCAAGCTCAGAGCTGCTTGCTCCAGGGACACCCCGGCAGGACAAGGGGCAGGGGAGGAAGCACACCCCTTTGCTCCCTCTGGGATGGACACCCCAAAATCCTCTAGGCTCCTGTGGGTGCTTTGGGGTTTCTGCCTGCAGGTTGGGGTGTGGGACCACTCGTGCCCCGGGCTGGGGGGATGCGGGCAGGCTGCCATTTCATGCTCTGAGCTGCCGTCCTCTCTCTAAATAAAAGAGAGGATTTTAGCATCTCTGATGCCTCTGGCAGAGGCTGGAGCCTGCATGATGGGGGGACCACACAGTGATAGGGGGGGTCACACAGTGACAGTCCATCTTCCCCTTGCAGATCCGGTGGGATGCCTCCCCAGAGACGCAGATGGACTGCCTACAGAAAGGCAAAAACAACAAGGTGGAGCTGGTGGGTGGGTGCCGGGTGCTGGAGGGGGGCACCGCCGCCTTCCCTGGGTGGTGACGCCTGTCCTCCCCCTCTGCAGACTGAGTGCTTCAACCACGTGCGGTTTCTGCAGAGGCTGAACAGCACCCACCTCTACGCCTGTGGGACCTACGCCTTCCACCCGCTCTGTGCCACCATCGTGAGTACTGCCCAGCACCACGGCTGTCACCCCTCCCCTGCTACCGTGTCGCCCCGGGGTGGTGCAGTCCCTGTCCTCTCCCACCACCTCCACCCACAGCCCCACTCCCTTTCTGCCCCCGTCCCAGCCTCTCCTCGGCTCAGGGGTGGGTTGGTTTGGGGACGCAGCCACCTGTGACAAAGATGCCCAAAGTTCCCACCCTGGTGCTGGGGTTGGACTCTGACCCCATAGTGAGATGGCTGGGGGTGGGGGGATCGCTGCTGTGGGAGGGACACGTGGGTTCAGCGGGGTGGTGGGGTGGGACATGCCAACGCTGGAGCTGGTCCCCAGCCCCTGCTATTGCAGGGTCCCTTCCCAAAGCAGGGGCTGCAGACTGGCTGGTGGCCGGTGGCAAGCCTGTCCACTGAGGGTGAAGGTGGCGGGGAGGGTGAAGGTGGCAGGGAGGGTGATGGTGGCGGGCTGACTCAGTGGCCCCTCCCCAGGGATTTCCTGGGCCAGGCTGGGGGTCCCCGCGTGGCCGTGACTCATGGCAGAGCAGCTGGGAGCAGCCACGTCCCCCGGCAGCGGGACTTTCACCCCTGTGCAGTGGCTCTCGGTGACTTGGTCGCCCTTTGCCCACCTCTCTCCCTGAGCTATGGGGCAAAGGGGCCTGGGGCTGTGTCCCCAGCCTGGCCGGGGAGCCCTGGAGGGGCTGTGCCCGTTCCCATGGCCATGCCGCCGGTCCGGTTTGGCCGTAGCACACCCTGGGAGTCAGGCGGAGGAGCCGCTGAGCTGGAAGGGCCCCGTCATTATTTGAAGCGCTTTGAACTGCAAACCCCAAAGAAAATAACTCCTGCCGTGATGGGGACGTCACCTCAGGGGACCCAGCCTGGCTGAGCAGCGTCTGCCAGCCTTGCACAGCCCGGGAACATTGGCTGCACTGGCCAGCCTCTGCCCAGCACCCACACGATGCCAAAGTGGGGTGCCGGGGCTCCCCTTCCCCACGAGCCCTCTCCCCGCTCTTGGCTGGGGGCTCTGGCTGTCTGTGTGGTTTCTGACCAGCTGGAGGGTGCTGGCAGGGGTTGTAGTACCAAGGGCATGGCCACAGGCATCACTTTGTCCCCGCTAGCAGCTTCTGTGGAGAGCCTGGGGCTGGCAGGCGAGGCGGGTCTATCCCCTCCTGTCTAACTCGGTCCCCTGTCCCCCTCAAGGATGCCGACAGGTTCACGTTGCCGTCCCACTTTGAGGAAGGCAAGGAGAAGTGCCCGTACGACCCTGCCCGTGGCTACACCGGCCTCATCGTGGGTAAGCAGCACCGCGGCTGGCGGGGACATGTGGGATGCCACTGACCCTGGTCCCATCCCCAGCACCCCCACGGGGGGTCCCCAACTGGGTGGGCTCTGTGTGCAGCGACTTAGCAAGGCAGGACTTGGTCCTCCTCCTCCTTCTCTACCTGGGGCACGGGGATGCTGGCGGCTTTTGGGGCTGTCCCTGCTGTGCAGGGCCATGCTGACGGGTCCCTGCTGTGCCTAGATGGTGGCTTGTACACGGCCACGCGCTATGAGTTTCGGAGCCTCCCCGACATCCGGAGGAACCTGCACCAGCGGCCACTGAAGATGGAGGAGTCCCCGCTGCACTGGCTGAACGGTGAGACGTCCCTGTCATCCCCCAGGACTGGTGTCACGGGCTGTGGGACACTGTGCATCGCTTTGGGGAGCATGGAGCTGGGGTGGGGGATGGCCTTGGGGTCCCGTGTGGTTTGCCATGAGAGGAAACTGAAGCAGGGAGGGATCCCCTGTGCCGTGGTGGGTCCCCAATCTCCACCTCTTGCTCCGCATCCCCCAGATGCTGAGTTTGTGGCCTCTGTGCTGGTCCGGGAGAGCAAGGACAGCCCTGTGGGCGACGACGACAAAATCTACTACTTCTTCACGGAGCGGGCAGGCGAGGAGACCACGTCCTTCTTCGACAAGAGCCAGGTGGCCCGAGTGGCCCGGGTGGCCCGTGTCTGTAAGGTAGGCATGTCCCCAGTCACTGGGAGCCAAACGCTGCTCCGCCTGGTGCGGGGGCTGCGTGTCTGCACCTTGGGGGAAACTGAGGCACAGGCAGAGGGGGACACACTCCCCCACCAGCCTGTGCAGAAATGCTCCCTGTGCCCTCCCAGAGTGACGTGGGGGGGAAGAAGATCCTGCAGCGCAAGTGGACATCCTTCATGAAGGCACGCCTGGTCTGCTACATCCCCTACTATGAGGTGCTGCGCAGCGTCTGCAGCCTGGATGGGGGCAGCTGGGCCAACACCGTCTTCTACGCCACCTTCACCCTCTCGGCACAGTGGTGAGTGTGGCAGCAGCCGAAATGGCTGGGGCTAAAGTCTGCAGCACAGGGGGACCAGAGATGCTCGAGGGGAGGTGCAGGTGGGCGCTGAGCACCTGGGGGTGCATCACTGGGCAGCACCCGTGTGTCTGCCCGGGCTCAGGCAGGGCTTTCCCCCCAGGAGGACCATGGAGGCCTCGGCCGTGTGCCGCTACAGCATCTCGGCGGTGCAGCGCGCCTTCGAGGGCCCCTACATGGAGTACCAGGACTCGGCTCACAAGTGGTCCCGCTACGACGGTGCGGTGCCCGAGCCCCGGCCCGGCTCCGTGAGTGCCTGGGGGTGCGGAGCAGGGGGGAGCGTGGGGCGGCCGCATCCCCCCCTGACCCCCGTCTCCCCTGGGCAGTGCATCACCGACCGCTCCCGCAGGAAGGGCTACAACTCCTCGCAGGACCTGCCCAACAGCGTCCTCGACTTCATCAAGCTGCACCCGCTCATGTTCGAGGAGGTGAAGCCCGCCGGCGGGGAGCCGCTGCTAGTGAAGAAGAGCGTGGCGTACAGCCGGCTGGCCGTGGACAGGGTGCGGGCCCTCGATGGCCGCTCCTACGATGTGCTCTTCATGGGGACGGGTGAGCATGGGATGAGTTTGCCGGGTCTCTGCTGGGCAGCGGGGACACATCTCACACTCCCTCCTGACCCCCCGCTCTGCTCTCCAGGGGATGGCTGGATCCACAAGGCCGTGGTGGTGGGCTCCGGCATCCACATCGTGGAGGAGGTGCAGGTGTTCAGGGTTCCACAGCCCGTGGAGAGCCTGGTGATCTCCCACGCCCAGGTGAGGGATGGAAGAAGTGGGGGGACACCACGCACGGTGCATGTTTGTGCTGCGAAGCTGCCATTGGGCTGTTTGGGGGACTGAGGGGACATGCCTCCTGGGTCGCCCCAGCTTGGGATACGTGCCGGAGGGCAGCGGGGCAGCCTGGGGAGGGGGACCAGCGTGGCCCCCACCTCCTTGCCAGGTGCCAGCTGGAGCTGGTGGCACTGACTGGAGCTTGGGGCCCTTCCCTGCGCACCCCCACCAAGGGAGAGCTGTGCCGCGTGGCTGGGGGCGTTCTCTGGACACCACGGGGTACCCCACAGCCCAGCCACGCCATGCCAGGGCAGTGCTGAGCCAGCCCTTTCCCCTCAGAGGAGCCTGTACGTGGGGGCAGCCAGCGGGATCCTGCAGATGCCCCTGGCCTCCTGTGCCAGGTACGCCTCCTGCTACGACTGCATCCTCGCCCGGGACCCCTACTGTGCCTGGGACGGCAGGGCCTGCCGCGCCACTGCCACTGCGGCGGACAGGTAGGGACGGGCTGCCCGTCCCCAGCGGGGTCCCCACAAGCCTTCCACCCGCCTCGTCCCGTGCTGCTGCGCATCACCCTGTGGCCGTGACCCCGTAAGGGTGGGCTCAGCTGGGGCCGTACAGCTGAAGCCCCCTCACATCTTGCAGCACAGGGCTGGTGCAGGACATTCCGAGTGGCAACGAGGGATGCCGGAGCAGCTTCGGGCGTGGTGAGTCTGCGCCGCCCCTCAGCACCGCAGGGGATGCCGGCGTCCAGTGTCCCTTAGGGTGGCTGGGACGGGCGCGAGGCAGTACGTGTCCCTGCAGGCTCCCTGCCGTGGAAGAACCGGACGGTGCTGCAGGGGGACGACGTGCTGCTGCCCTGTGACCAGCGCTCCAACCTGGCGCGAGCCGTCTGGCTGCTGAATGGCAGCGAGGTGCCGGGCGCGGGGCAGGACCGGCTGCGCGTGGGGGTGGATGGGCTGCTGGTGACGGACACGCTGCCCCAGCACAGCGGCGAGTACCGCTGCTACGGGGAGGAGCGGGGTCTCCGGACGCTGCTGGCTGCCTACAGCCTCACCGTGCTGCCCGAGCTGCCCCACAGCTCCACGGCCTCCCCCCGGCCCCACGCCGCCAGCCAGGCGGCCGGCGACATGAAGGTGGCTTATGTCTCTGTCATCGTTGCCTTGGTGGTGCTGTGCGCTGTGCTCAGCGCCGTCCTCCTCTACGTGTCCTGCCTGGAGAAGCGCAAGGGCAAGTACGTCCTGGGGCAGCCACGGCCATCCAGCGTGGAGCTGCAGACTGTCTCAGCCAACTGCCTGCGCAAGGGCCACCGGGAGGAGGAGGAGGAGGAGGAGGAGGAAGAGCTCGCCTACCCCGATGGCTGCCTGCGGATCATCCCCGGCGAGGCGCCCACGGCTGCCACCTCCCCAGTCAAGGAGCTGCCAGCTGCCGTGCCCCCGCTGCCGCCGCCGCCACCGCTGCCGACCGAGCTCACCAACGGCGTGGGGTCTCTGCCCAACGTCCTCCGCAAGATGAATGGCAACAGCTACATGCTGCTGCAGCAGCAGGAGGAGCCGCTGGCCTCGCCGCTCTACAGCGCGTCCTTCACCGAGGAGCTCAGCAAGATCCTGGAGAAGCGGAAACACACGCAGCTGGTGGAGAAGCTGGACGAGAGCTCCGTGTAGGGGCCGGGAGGGGGGTCCTGCCAGTGGGACCCTCCTCCCCTCTGGCCCCTTCTCCCGCCCCCTGCCAGCAGTGTTACAAGACTCAGGCAAAACTACCTCCTGGATGGCAGAGCTGGGCCGGGCCCAGGCTCGGCCGTTCCTTCGGCTTTTCACTCACTTTTGAGACTCGCTGTACAGAAAAAAAGAAAAGAAAAAGAATCTATTTAAATTTGGGAGCTCTATTTATGTATAAAAACCCACCGACGGCGGCCACGAGCTGGAGGCAGGAGCTGGCACCTGGCTGAAGGTGGACACCGGGGGGAGGGAGAGTTTCTGTCTGTCTGTCTGTCCAGGCATGAGAGAGAGATGCTGTTGTGGATGTGCGGACTCGGCCTGCCCCGCTGGACGTCCCTTGGTGCACGGAAGCCGGACAGCTGCTGAGAGGTGGGTGAGGAGCAGGGAGCGGGGCTGGGGGCTGCCGCACGGCGCCTGTGCCTCTCGCAGGGTGTGGGGTCCCTCCCTGGTGCAGGTCCAAAAGAGGGGCCGTGGACACATCTCGTGTTGTGTGGGGTGGCCTCGGTGGCTGCCAGCCCCTGCCCACTCTCCCACGTCTGCCCCCCCCCCAAGGTTTTCTCTCCAGAAGAGGACGATTCGGCGAGGGATGCAGCTGGGGCGAGGAGCCTGTGTCCCCGAATGTCCCGAACAGCTGGTGGAGCGGTGTGTTCCCGCTGCAAGGAGGCCCCAGGTGAAGCACAGGGCTGGGTGCCCTGGGGAGGTGGCACCCCCAGGGCCTCCAACCCTGACAGGGCTCTGCCTCCTGTCCCCAGGGCGCTGCAGGGGAAGAGCGGGATGCAGCAGCGGGCAGCAAGATGCACTGGCAGCAGGACCAGCAGCCACCGCCGTGCCCTGCAGCATGGCAGGGGGCCAGCACAGCACCCACGTCTGCCCAGCATCCACAGGGCCCCCGCAGCCCCGGACACCATGCGTTTCTGCCTTCCAGCGTGGTGCCGTTGGAGATCTGGGGTTCAGGCACAGCCCTGTCCCCTGCGGGACAACGTCTGGGAGGAGAAACGTCTCGCACAGTGAGGAAGAGGAGCTGTGGACCAGGACCTGCCTCCCTCTGGAGCCTTTTGCTCTTCATGGCACTTTCCAGGGGCAGCCACTGTCCCTAAATCCCCCCAACTACCTCTGCTCCTGCCTCCTCCTGGGGGAACCCGTGGGACTGGGGTGACAAGAGAATCTTATGTCCTGGGGACAGAGCGGTGACACCAGAGAAGCCGGGGAGGGACAGACTTGCTGGGGTGCGTGTCCTCCCCTCTGTGTTCTTTGCTGGCACTTCCAGGATCAGGACATTGCCTGCAGCTCAGCCCTGCAGGGAGGGCAGGAGGGACCCCCTGGGGTCCCTAACAGGCTGGAGCCCAGGCCCTCCTGCCCCAGAAGAGCAAGGCTTAGCAAGAAAAGGCAAGAGCCAGATGCCTGGGCTCTCCCGTCCTGCACCCCCTCCTTGTTTTTGCTGCAAGAGATGGGGGGGTGAGCCCCCCGCCAAGCATCACACACCCACACCCCCCCCAAGGAGAGACATCACCCTGTGTGTGGCACCCCTCGAGCACAGCCCCACATCCCCCCCAGCAATAAACGCGGCTCTGTCTGGACGTGGCGTGGTGGTGCGTCTCTGCGGGCAGAAGGAGAGAGAGACGCAGATGCGCGGGGCAGAGGCTTTATTGGGGCTGCAGGCGTGGGCCCCGGACGGTGAGGGCGGATGGTTTGTTGGTGAGGGGGTGCCACTGGCCCTGGACGCTGGGGTTGTCGGTGTGGAAGGGCTTGCGGATGCGGATGATGTCCAGGCCGGACTGGCCGGCCAGCTTGGTGGCCAGCTGCAGGATCTCCTCGCTTGTCATGCTGGCGATGAGCTCCTCCCGCACCGTCCCGTTCACTGCAGCAGAGCAGGGAGGATCAGGCCGGGGTCCCCCCAAAGGGCAGCTGCTGTTCCCCCATCCCGCAGGGTGGCTGGGGAGGGCCCTGTCCCCATCCTGCCCCCCCCCGTGCCCCCCCCACTCACAGTACTCGGCCAGCAGCAGTGGGGCTGGGCCGGCGCGGGGGCTGACATAGAGGACGACATCGGGGTGACGCCGGGCGAAGTCAAGCGCTGCCTCCTCCACGAACTGCCTGGGGGGGGCGGGGAGAGAGGTCAGCCCCAGCGGGGTCAGAGGGTGGAGGTCACCGCAGCCCCTACGCCAGGGCAAAGGTCATGGGTGAGGTCACCCCTGCCCCAGTGCCCTGCCCACGGGAGGGGTCACAGTGCAGAGGTCGGGGCTGTGCCACCTGCAGGTCAGGGGTCACCACCCGGCCTGCCCCTGTGCCGGGGGTCGGAGGTCAGGGGTCAGCAGTGCCCTCTCCTAGTGTCCCCCTCACCCAACATGTAAGCGGTCAGGGGTCGCAGCCCCTCCCCCCCCGTGGGTCAGAGGTCAGCAGTACCCTCCCCCCCTCTGCAGACAGGTCAGAGGTCAGGGGTCACCAGGCCTCTCCCCCATCCCGGGCGGTCAGGGGCAGCAGGCGGGGTGCCTCCGACGGTACCTGGCGCCACGGGCGTCGGCCGCGGTGGGGCTGAAGAGGAGCTGGAGGCGCTGGAGCTGCCGCACGTACCGGCCCACGCCGTTGTGCAGGACGGCGGTCAGGAACCGGCTGGGCGACCCGCGGCCCGTCATGGCGCCGCCCTCACCCGGAACCAAAACCGTGCGCGCGGAGGGGAGAAGATCCGTTTCCGTCCGCTCCCGGAAGTGACGCGCTGAGCGCGGCGGCGGGGTCAGGCAATGGCGGCGTCCGTGCAGCTCCACGTGAGGGGGGCGGCCTGAGCGGCGCCGGGCCGGGGCGGGGGGTCGGGGGGGGCCGCGGGGCCCGCGCCCATGCGGATCGGCGGCGGCGCGGGCGGGTGCCGGGGCGGCTCGGGCAGGATGGCGGTGGTGCCCCTGCGACCCTGCAGAGCCGCCGGGCGCCTCCTGCCGCTGCTGTGCGGGGGGGTGAGGAGCAAGGGAGCCTCCCTGAGCCCCGGCGTGCCGGGCCGCCTCACCCAGCGGCGCTACAAGAAGGACGTGCTGCCCTCCCCCGAGGGGCCCGTGCCCTCCGTCTCCATCACCGAGATCCGGCAGTACCTGCGGGCCCAGGGCATCCCCTTCCACGACGGGTACAGCTGCCTGCACACCCCCAGCCTCTTCACCGACGACCGGGAGGACCAGCCGCCACCGCCGGCCGCCGGCGCCCCTTACACGCTTTTCATCGACAAGACGACAGGCAGCTTCCTGTGCACGGCCACCCTGGCCGAGGGCACCTGGCAGGACTTCCAGGCCAACGTGGAGCTGCGGCACCGCGGCGTTCCCCGCCTCGGCTCGGAGGAGCCAGAGGAGGACGCGCGACGGGCTCGCGAGGATGCCCGCTGCATCTGGGACCGGGCGCTGCCGCTCTGGGAGCTGCTGGATGAGGATGAGACCAGCAAGACCAAGGCCATGTTCGGTATCTCCCTGGTAACCGATGCCACCCTGAAACGCTTCGGGGTGCGTTACCTGAGGACTGCCAAGTCCCTCGTCTTCCCGTGGTTCAGCCCCCGCGATGCCACCCTGAAGGGCCTGAAGCTTGTGAGGGTGGAGAAGAAGGGGGATGCGACAACTTACATGGAAGAGACTTTACCCCGCTTTGACTCCTACCGCAATCTCTTTGGGCTGCCTCTGATAGGCCGCCGAGACACAGAGCTGGTCTTAACCGGGTGGGAGCTGGACGCCCTGGCCCTGCACCAAGCTACAGGGGTGGCCAGCCTGGCCCTGCCACGGGGGGCCACCTGCCTGCCCCCTGCCCTCCTCCCCTACCTGGAGCAGTTCAAGCGCATCACGTTGTGGCTGGGCGAGGACCTGCGCTCCTGGGAAGCCGCCAAGCTCTTTGCCCGCAAGCTGAACCTCAAGCGCTGCTCCCTGGTGCGCCCCAGTGACCTGCAGCCCCGGCCCTTGGAGGCTCTGAACCAGGGCCTGAACCTCACCAAGATCCTGCGTGCTGCCCTGCCTGCCAGCCACAAATCCATCGTCTCCTTCCGGCAGCTGCGTGAGGAGGTGTTCGGGGAGCTGGTCAACACTGAGCAGGTGGCCGGCATCAAGTGGGCGCGCTTCCCCGAGCTCAACAAGCTCCTCAAAGGGCACCGCAGAGGGGAGCTCACCATCTTCACAGGTGATGGGCAAACGGCTGGTGGACGGGGGGAGCAGAGGGCTGAGGTTGTCGTGGCGGTGCGTGAGAGGCTGAGGCGCATTCCCAGGTGTGGTGGGGCCAGGCACGCTGGCCTGAGGATGGGCTCCGTGTCTGGGGCAGCACAGGGACTTCCCCCTGCTCCCATCCTGTCGAGCCCTCTCTGTGCTCGCCTGCCAGTCACCCAGGGACCCGCTGGCTGGAGGTGACACACGTGTGCCCGGACACACAGCTTGGCATGAGACACTTCTTGTTTATGGTGGGAGTGCTGCAGATGGGCCACTCTTAGTCTGCTCCCCGGCACTTCCACTTCTAAACAACCCCTGGTGCGTTCGGGACAGGTCAGATCTTCTCCCCCAGCTAATTCTTCCCATTGCTGTCCTTGTGGCCAGGCCCGACGGGCAGTGGGAAGACAACCTTTATCAGCGAATATGCGCTGGACCTGTGCATGCAGGGGGTGTGCACGCTGTGGGGCAGCTTTGAGATCAACAACGTCCGTCTGGCCAAGATCATGCTGACGCAGTTTGCCACCCAGCGCCTGGAGGACCAGCTGGAGCTGTATGACGAATGGGCCGACCGCTTCGAGGACCTCCCGCTCTACTTCATGACCTTCCACGGCCAGCAGAACATCAAGTATGGTTCCACACTTTCATCCCTGGTGGTATTTACCTCTCATGGCGTGTGCTGCGAGGCCTTGGGGAGCCAGGGCTCTTCCCCTGCAGTGGGTCGCGGATTTGGGGTTGGCAGGAGGCACGTTGGGGCCGATCAAGTGCCAGGATTGGCACATGGGGACTGCGTGGCTCAACCGGCCGCATCCCTGCTGTTGCGGGGACTGTGACAGCCTCCTTCTGAGGTGGGGCTGAAGGGAGGGGACCTGTCCCTGTGCTAGGTGGCTGCTCTAAAACCAGCCTCTGGCCCTGGTAGGATGTATCCCCTCACACCCTGCTCACCCAGCAGTGCTGCTCTTTGCTGAGGAGGGAGGGCAGGCACCTCCAGCTCCTTTTATTCATCAAGTGCTGTGGCGCCTGCACGCATCCCCGTGCGCCCTGAGGGTCCCCGCAGGCTGGGGGTATCGTGGGATGGTGGGCAGGGGCTGTGTGGGCAGCAGCTGGGTCCTCCTGATCCAGCTGCCCTTACCTGTGGGGATGGGGCTGCCCCCATCCTGTGGCAGAGGAGATGGGGAGGTGGGATGTGACCAGGGCCTGGTGGTCAGTGGCCAGCTGCTGTCAGCACCAGCCTGCTCCCTTCCTGCTGCGCCTCTCCCTGTCCCTGTGCCTGGCTTGGCATCCTCATCCTCACCTCTGCTCATCCCTGTGTCTGATCCTGGTCTCCCCCCACCCAGGACGGTGATTGACACCATGCAGCACGCTGTCTACATGTATGACATCACCCACGTGGTTGTTGACAACCTCCAGTTCATGATGGGACACGAGCACCTCTCTGTGGACAGGTAACCCCTCCCCAAGCCACCCCCTCCTTCCTCCGTCACCCTTGTTGCTGGAGCTGGCCCTGTCGGGTGTCACAGCGGGGGCTGGGGACACATGCTGGGTGTCTCCTTTAGTCCTGCCTGGCACCCCTGTTTCATTGAGGGGTGGTCACTGCCCTGGGGAGGAAGAGGTGGGAAAGGGTGAGCCAGTTTCCTGCAATCCCTGTCGTGCCCCAGATCCCTGGATGCTTCCTGCTGTGGGGCTGAACCTGGCAGCACCTTGCTGTGCCCGGTCAGTGCCAGCCGCTGACCCTGTTCTCGCTGCTGTTGCAGGCTCGCTGCCCAGGACTACATTGTTGGTGCCTTCCGCAAGTTTGCTACGGACAACACCTGCCACATCACGCTGGTTATCCATCCCCGCAAGGAGGATGATGAGAAAGAGCTGCAGACAGCCTCCATCTTCGGCTCTGCTAAGGTGAGCTGATCTGGGGGGGCCCTTCCTGTGCCTCGGGCACAGCACGTTCCCAGGAAGGGGCTGGGATACATTGGGCAGCTGTCGCCAGCTCCCACCAGCACCCTGGGTCATTGCTGGGGATCTGGAAGGTGCTGTGAGGGGCAGGATGTCTCCAGGATTCCTGTGACAGGTGTGCTGTGACAGGATTCCTGCTGAAGATGTGCAGAGTCCCAATTTAGCCAGGCCTTTGTAGGGAGATGCAGACAGGGAGCAAACCCTTTGCCAGCTAAAGCTCTTTTGGCACTTAAGGTGCAGTTAATTAGTGCTTATTGACTGTGAGTAGGAGGTAGTATGAGATAATTAAAGGAGCCAGGGAGGGTGCAGGGATGGGCTCTCTGACTGCTCCAGTCTCTGCAGTGGTGGGCAGGAGGTGCTCTGTGAGCGTGCACGGCCCTCCCGTGCTCCCTTACTTCCCCAGGGTGTGCTGTGGCTTCAGCTCAAGCCTGTCTGCCCGGCGGGTCACTGCGATGTCCCAGGGGAAGACCAGGGGTTGGTGTTGGGGAGGTGATGGATTTGCCGTGGCCTGGGATGCCCCGTACCAGGGCTCAAAGGATCCGGGCAGACAGCCCGTGAGCACCTCTGGGCCCTGTGACTCTGTCTGCATCCCCAGCACCCTCCTGGAGATGTTTTCCTCCCCCCAGGCCAGCCAGGAGGCCGACAACGTCCTCATCCTGCAGGACCGTAAGCTGATGACGGGGCCAGGGAAGCGCTACCTGCAGGTGTCCAAGAACCGCTTTGATGGGGACGTGGGCATCTTCCCCCTGGAGTTCAGCAAGGCCTCGCTCACCTTCTCGTCCTCTGGCAAAAGCAAGGTCAAGCTGAAGAAGATGAAGGAGGAGAAGGCCTCTTTAGCCAAGAAAACTCCCCAGGGAGGCTCAGGAGCCTCCAAGAAGCCGTGAGCCCAGCAGGTTTCTTCCTCAGTCTATCAAGAGGGATGGGGACTGGTGCTGGGAGCGTGAGGCTGGGGTACGCTAGCCCCTCTCCCCAGGAGCAGCAGCCACACGCCACTGCGGCCTTTTCTCCTCCTGCACAAAGAAGCCTCTTGGCTGCCAGCGTGATGTCTCTGAGACGTGGGACCACTGAGAGGGGTGGGCTCTTGCCAGAGAAGAGCGGCCAGGGAAGGGTGCCTTGGCAAACGCCGGCCGCTCCGTACTGGTGCTGAGTGCTGGGAGCACGGGGTCGGGGTGGGGAGTGGAGTCAGTGTGGGCTGGGTGACGGGACCGTGACCTGCAGCCCTGGGACTTGGGGATCTTTGGACCTGGGGCAGGATGTTAAAGTGTAGCTAAAATGGAGCCAAAATCCTGGGCTGTTGCTGGTGGGGCGGACTGTGAGGGGACCGTAGAGGGACACAGGATGGGAATCGCCCCGTCATGGTGGGGGTCTCCTGGCTCCTATGGAGCCAGCGAGGGGAAGGTGGTGGAGGGAATGTGGGAGATTGTGGGTGGCTGTTGTCCCAGAGCTGTGCGCTCTCCGTGGGACGTGGTGGGAGCTGGACCCCCATGGCGTCACTGCTCGCGGCAGGTTGAAGGCAGTGCTGAGGTCACCCTGTGCCGGTGGTGAGACCTGGCGCTTGCTGGCTCTGCCTGCTTGGCTAACGCCTGACCCAGCCCCCTTTGCTCAGGGTCTCCCCCGGCTTCTTTCTCAGGGGGCATCACCAGCAGTAAAATCTCAGGGGGAGCAGCCCTGCCTTGCTCTGCTGGGCTGGGGGGGGCGGTCACCCCCATGCCCTCTGGGCCGCGGGCAGCAAATACTGTGACCTGGCCAGTCCTCGCCGCGGTAGGATGAGTCCACGGCTGGATCTTGGTCTAATCCCTTTGGGGTTTTTCCCTTCCTAGTTTTAATAAAGCATAAATGTGAGTGCTGTTCCCATGCTGCTTTCCCTGAGACCAGGGGACCCTGGGCTCGGGGGGAGACCTTGGTCGGGGCAGGGGTGGCCCCCAGAGGAGCGGGGGCGTGTGGTGCCAGAGGAGGTCCCTGCTGCGCAGAGCGTCCCGCCCCGGCCCTGGCACACGGGTTATTACCAGCCTCCGTGCCGGGCATAGTTTTAACCTGAGCCATAATGAGGGGCTGGGGCAGGTGGACGGTACACACCCAGCCCCAGGTTTCTGGGGTGCATCGGCTCTTCCAGAGAGCACCCTTGGGTGCTGCCGGCAGAGGTGTGAGCCCCCCTGGGGCAGGCTGGGGGCAATGGCAGGGGAGGGTCCCTGGGAAGCGGAGGTAAGGCGGCAGGATGGCGGGGGGAGCTGGGCCCCCAGCACATCTGGATCAGGGTTTCACGGTGGTGTGGGTGGGGGCTGTGGGTGTCCCCCCTTGGCCCAAGGGCCCTCTCCTGCTCCCTGGCCCCTGTTTCCCCCCACTGTAGCCCAGGGCAGGTGCTGTCACAGGGCGTGGGAGTGGGGCAGTGGGAAAACCCAGGACCCCCATCCCTCTCATCCCTCTTTGAGGCTGGGAGGGGGTGATGGAGCTAAGCCTGGGGGGGAACCCTGGGTGATCCCAGACCCCGGGGGGGGGGCAGGTGAGGCCGTGGGTAGGTTGGTGTGGTTGATTTTTGCTCCCTTTCCCCCCAGTTTGGGCTCTCAGGGAGCCAGGGGGTGGCAACAGCCACAGCATCTTGGGCAGGGGGGTGGAGGCGTGACGTCAAACGAGGCAGAGCCCTCCAATCCCCTTGACCCAGAGTGTTGGGCTCCCCAGATAATTTGGGGGGGCATATCCTCAGGGGCAACCTTTTCCCCGCGGGCCTGGGGCTGCTCTGGGGAACGGAGAGCCCTGAGGTTGGGGGTCTTGGCTGGTGCGAAGAAGGGGATGACCTCCTCCAGCCCGGGAGTCCCCCGGAGTGGATGTGACTGCAGCTGCGCTGGGCGAGGGTGACCCACGCGGGGGCTCCCCCCGACCCCCCCCGACCCCCCCGTATCCCCATCCCCTTCCCTCTCGGGGGGCGTGGCCTCGCGGAGCGGGGGGCGGAGCCTGGCTGGGAGGCGGGGCCTGAAGAGGGGCGGGGCTCTGCTCGCGAGGGCGTGGTCTGGCGCGGGGCGGGGCGGCGGGGCGCGGCGCGGCGCGGGAGGGCGGCAGCGGGGCCGCGGTGAGTGCGGGGCCGGGGTCGGGGGGTCCCGCGGGGCCGGGGGGGGGGGGGGGGCTGCGGCGGCCCTGGGGGCGAGCCGGGGGGGGGTGGCTGAGGTGTGGGGGGGCCCGGGAGGTGCTTCGGGGGGGGGGGGGAGGGTTTGGGGGCGCTTCGGGGGAGGTACCGGCGATTGGGGTGTTGTGGGGGCCGGGCCCCCGGGGGCCGCTTTTGGGGGGGGGGGGTCTCGGGCGCTTTGGGGAACTGTGGGGCAGCGGCGACCCTGGGGCGCCGTGGGGCGCTTTGGGGGTGTTTCAGGGGCACTTTGGGGGTGTCCTGGGGATGCAGAGGCCTAGGGGCTCCATGGGGCACTTTGGGGAGTTGCGGGGCACTTTGGGGGTGCTTTAGGGGCACTCTGGGGGACCTGTGGCACAGTACAGGCCCAGGGGCCCCGTGGGGCACTTTAGGGATGTTTGGGAACACTTTGGGGGTGCTTTAGGGGCACTTTAGGGGAGCTGTGGGGCAACAGAAGCCTAGGGCCTCTGTGAGGCACTTTGGGGATGTCGTGGGGCACTTTGGGGGTGTTGTGGGGCAGTACAGGCCCTGGGGCTCCGTGGGGCGCTTTGGGGGTGTCACAGGGAACTTTGTGAGTGTTTCAGGGCACTTTTGGGGAGCTGTGGGGCAGCAGGGGCCCAGGGGTGCCGTGGGGCACTTACGGTCGGGCAGGGTGGAAGCACCATGGGGCAGGCTGGGTGCTGCGGGGCTCAGTGCGGCAGCACGGGGTGGGTGGGAGGGCAAGGGGGGGCTTGGGGCGAACAAGGGAGGAGGCATTACCCAGGGAACCTCAGGATGTGGGGGGGGGGCAGAGCTAGGCATGGGGGGGCGTCCACCCCATGCGGGCCCGGTGCGTGGGGAGGGATGAGGGGCTGCTTCGCCCTGCCTTGGGGGGCCCTGAGCCACTGCCAAGGCGTGAGGGTCCCCAGGGGCCCAAAGCACCCAGCGGCTCAGGCTGGGGATCCATCCAAGCAGGGGCCGAGCCTTCCCTTGCTGTTTCAGGGTCAGAATGATGGGATCCGGCTTTGCTGCAGTCCGGCCGGAGCGGCTGGTGGTGACGCCGCCCCAGTTGCTGACTGGTTTTACTGGGTGGTTGGAGGGAGGTGTCACAGGGCGCTGGCGGCTGGCCGGGCGGCTGCCCCCCATTCCTGGACACTTGACCCCTCGGACGGTGGTGGGATGCTGTCAGTGGGCTGTGGGGGCTTGCGGGAGGGAGAAGATGGAGTCCTTACCCACCACTTCCCAGCCCAGCCACCGAGCGTGGGGCGGCAGCGTCGGCAGCGTCCTCTCTGTGGCTGTGTGGGGACCCAGCTGTGCCCAGGGGCGTCCCCCTGACCCCCACATCCCAGGGGGGTTTTGCTAGGGTAGGGTGCTGCGCTTTGCCTGGCTGCAGCTGGGGGGGGGGACCAAGATGTCCCTTTGGGACAGGGACCCCCACGTCCCTGCCTGTTCCCTGATCCCTACTCCTGCCCCTTTGGCAGCATCAGGTTCCCACGGGGGGTCATCGTCCCCACCACTCCTGTGGTGGCCGCAGCCCTCCCTTGACACTGGGAGCAGTGTACCTGCCGTCGGGCTCCCCTGCCACCCCTGTGCCATGCTGGCATCGCCTGCCCTGGCCCTGCCGGCTGGGGGGCTTGGGCAGGGAGGGCTGTGGGGGGCACAGGGACCCCTGCCGCCATTTGGCGCCCTCACCCCCTCCTCTGTCTCCTCCCTGCTTCAGGGACCGGTGGAGCTGTGTTCACGGTGTAGGGACCTGAGCGGACCGGACGGATGGGCAGCGATTGGCGAGGTGAGTGGAGCTGGGGGGGTCATCCACCTTCCCACCCAGGGGTGTCACGGGCACGGTGTGAGGTCAGGGTGCCCGAGGACGGCACGTGCCGGTGGGGGCGACAGTTGGGGGGCGGGGACTGGCTCGCCGGCATCTCTCCCCTGCTTGCCCCCCCCAGGCACTGGCAGGCGGATTGATTTCAGGTGACAGCTCGGCAGGCAAGACCATGCGGGCAGCGGCCCCCCCTGCCCGCGCCCTGTGCCAGCTGCAGCCATGTGCGAGATGCAATGAGGCAGCGGGGGACGGATCCGGCCCGTTGGCTGCTTCGCGTCACGCGGGCGTATGGTGTGGGTTGGGGCAGGGGGGGCTGCAGCGGGGTACTAGCAGAGCCCCCCCATCCCTGGCTGGAGGGAGGCGTGCAGGGCAGGAATGAGGGGGCACCCGTGAGTTGGGGCTGGGAAAGAACCTGGTGCCGCATCCTGCCTGGCAGCTGCCCCCTCAGTGCATTGAGCGGGGGGGGTGTGGGACAGAGACCCCTACCCTGTGCTGCTCCATGTTGGCTCCAACCCACCTGCCTGGTAACCCAGTAGCACTCCAGTGGTGGGTCAGGGGAGAGGCCCCCTGTTCGGTCCTCTGGCAGCAGGGGTTTGGCAAGCAGATGGGCAGAGGCTGGTGGTTCTCTGGGGGACCCTGCGCCCCGTTGTGGATGGTTGGGGATGGGGGGCAGGGGAAGTAGCTCTCCCCAGTGTGTGGGGCTGCCCCCTGCTCTCCGTGGGGGCTGTGCTGGCGGGTGCTGTGGGGCAGGCAGCACCATGGGGCAGGCAGGCAGACAGGCTGCCCGGGAGCCGGCTCTCCGTGGGCCTCTCGGGATTTGCCTCAGTGCTGGCAGGCTTCCCGTGGTGGGGTCATGTCGGGGCACGGTGGTGGGCAGGACTGCATCATGACTGCCCCATGGTGTCACTGGCACCCCCGGGCTGCTCCCCCGTGGTGCTGAGCCTGGCTTGGGGGTGCTGGTGCCACCCTCCTAGCTAATCCTGGTTTTATTCTGGTTCATTTGACATCTTCTGCGTGCTTCCCCTGGGGCCGGCCTGTGTCGATGAGATTGGGGGTAGCAGAGGGGTTCAGGGGTGCCTGCTGCTCTGACACCCTGTCTCCCTTGCCTGCAGGCTGCCTGCGTGCTCCTGCCCGCCGGGGGCCCCCCCGCCATGGCCATCGTGCAGACACTGCCGGTGCCCCTCGAGGCTGCCACTGAGGGGGCCGCGCAGCTCCGTGCCACCGCCTGCTCACCCCCCGCCACCATGGGCAGCGTCAGCAGCCTACTGCCCGGCCGGCCCCACCATGACCATGCTGGCCAGCCCTGCGATGGGGGGCCACCCACCGCCTCCTTCCGCAAGCAGGAGGGGCTGCTCAGAGTCACCCCCCAGGACCCCCGGTCCCCTGAGGAGCCCCACACAGCCGTGCCCAGTGTCATCCACGCCTACACCAATGGGGGCTTCTGCGGTGACTGGCTCACCGCCCCCTCTCCCACCAGCCCCTGCAGCGACTCGGACGAGCCCCACGATGACCAAGCCCCAAGCGGCCACCTCCGGGGGCCACCCCCTAAGCTTGTCCCCGTCTCCGGCAAGCTGGAGGAGGTGAGGGGGGTGGCAGCAGGGAGGGTGGGTGCTGGGGTCTTGGCTTTGCTCCCCGTGCTCCGCTGGGGCTGTCAGCTTGGGCGTGTGATCTGGGGCCATGTTTTTGGTGTCCCTGGGGATGTGGTGGTCTCTGTGCCCTTGATGTCCCCTCTTTCATGCCAAGGGTGTGTGTGGGAGCCCACCTGGGCACCCCATGAGTGGGGGACAGAGGGGATAGCGACCAGCTCTTGTCTCCTTTTGGGCGCGAAGGCATTGAGGCTGGGGGCGCCCCCCCATCACCACCCCAGGTAGCCCCTCGAGAGGGCGGCGGGTGCCCCCTTGGCCACCCCCCCACTCTCCCCTCTTTCCCCGGCAGAATGTGGAGAAGACCCTGATCCGCCCCATGGCCTTCAAGCCAGTGGTGCCCAAGCTCCGGAGCGCCCAGCCGGCCACACGCCCGGGGCTCTCGGAGAGCCAGGTGAGCCTCACCCACTTGCTGGGTGCCGAGAAGCCTGGCTCCCTGAGCTGCCGCGCCAGCACCCTCTCGGACTCGGGGCGCAACTCCCTCTCCAGCCTGCCCACCTACAGCACGGGCTGCAGCCAGCACCCCGAGGCGGGCGCCCTGCCCGCCACCCCCCATGGTCCCCCCGACCCCGCAGGGGGCTGCCGCCCCTCCAACTCGGACAGCGGGCGCTCGTCCTCCAGCAAGAGCACGGGCTCGCTGAGCGGCCGGGGCCGGCCCTCCTCGGAGAGCGGCTCCTGCGGGCGCTCGCCCCTGCCCGGCGAGGAGGCCATGCTGGTGCGGGAGCTGGAGGACAAGCTGCGGGAGAGGGAGGCCGAGCTGCGGCTCCTGCGCAACAGCCTGGATGAGAACGAGGTGGCCATCTGCCAGGTACACCCCTGGCGTCCCCCTGTCCTGTCCTTGTCCCCTTCCCCCTCCCTGGGGCACTTTGTGTGGATGTCCTTCCCGGGTGGGGGAGGCCATTTGGGGACCCTTCTATGGGGATACTTTTTTCTGTGGGTCTGGGAATAGGGATTTTTCCCACTTGTGGGTGGTTCTATGTAGTCCCTGGGGGACCCTGGTATTGTCTGGGGGGGCCAGTTGTACAGATTGGGATGCCTTGTGTTGGAGTGCCCTCTCTTGAATGCACCTGGAGCTTCTCCCCACTAGTGATGAGGCTGGGGGAGTCCTGTAGATTCGGGGGGTGCTGACATGGGGGGACCAGCACAAGGAGGGGGGGCATCACTACATTGCACCCATTCTGCACCCCTCCTCTGCTTGTGGGGGTGACATGCCGCCTCCCTCCCCGTGAGCAGGGGGTTCCCATCCCGTGGAGGGCAGCAGACATGTGAGGGGTGCCATGCCACCCCCCGCCCCCAGCACACCTTACCTCCCCAGGTGTACGAGGAGAAGCAGCGGCGCTGTGAGCAGGAGCTGGAGGGGCTGCGGCAGCGTTGTGCGGCCCAGGCGCGGCAGGCGGCCCAGGCGGCGCAGAGAGGGCAGCAGGTCCTGCAGCTCCAGGTGCTGCAGCTGCAGCAGGAGAAGAAGCAGCTGCAGGAGGACTTCGCCCAGCTGCTGCAGGAGCGGGAGGTGCTGGAGCGTCGCTGCGCCTCCTTCCAGCGCGAGCGCACCGAGCTGGCACCCCGACTGGAGGAGACCAAGTGGGAGGTGAGTCGCCCGACGGCGTTGGGCGAGTCGGGGGGTGCAGGCTCCAGCTGGGAGGGATCCCGGCCAGCGCCTGAGCCTCCTCGTCCCCGCAGGTGTGCCAGAAGTCGGGGGAGATCTCACTGTTGAAGCAGCAGCTGAAGGAGGCGCAGGCGGAGCTGGCGCAGCGGGGCACCGAGCTGCTGGGGCTGCGGGCTCAGCTGCGGGAGGCGCTGGCCCAGCTGCAGGCAGGCGAGCGGCGGGCGCAGGGGCTGCAGGAGGCCGCTCGCCTGAAGGCGCTGGAGCTGGAGGTCTGCGCCAACGAACTGCAGCGCCGAAAGAGCGAGGCCGACCTCTTCCGCGCCAAAGCTGGCCGGCTCGAGCAGGAGGTGGCAGGGTTGCGGGAAGCTGCCCGCGGTCGATGCCCCCCACCCGGCGAGGGGTGCCCCCCACCCGGAGAGGGGTGCCCCCAGCCCGGCGAGGAACCCCGGGGCAGCACGGGGTTGCGGCGGCAGCTGGAGCGGCTGCGGGCGGAGGTGACCCTGGAGCGGCAGCGTGGGCAGGAGCAGCGGGACGCCTTCGAGCAGGAACGCGGCACGTGGCAGGGTGAGAAGGAGCGGGTCATCCGCTACCAGAAGCAGCTGCAGTACAGCTACATCCAGATGTACCGCCGCAACCGGCGGCTCGAGCAGCGGCTCCAGCATCTCCGGCTCCAGGGAGAGGACGCCCTGCCTGAGCCCTGCAACCCCCCCAGCCCCGACCCACCTTTCGAGGAGATCACGGCCACTGAGATCTGAGACGCTGCCAGCCCTCGCCCTGTGCTCAGAGGGTGGTGGGGGCCTCCAGCCCCTGGGATTTTGGGGGCTGTGGGGGATCCCTGGTCTCCTCCTGGCTCTGCAGAGACTGCTGGCACTGGGAGGGGGCAGAGGGGACCGCAGGCGCTGCCCCCTCCCCAGCATGAAGGTGTTGGGACAAGGATGTGTTGGCACCCACCACAGCAGGGGGGGTACCTGTGAGATTTGGGGCCAGGTGGGTGCCAAGTCCCGGCCTCAGGGCCACCCGGAGCTGGTTCCTGCTGATCCTCTTAGTGCCCAGGGGATTAGCGGCACTGGCTTCAGCCAGGGTCACCTTGGGCAGGGGGAGGGCTGGTTCGTCCCCTCCCTCTGGTCCCTGCTGGCACTGTCACCCAGCCACTTCCAGAGGGGATGGTGTGTGCCCTGTCCCTGCCCATGCCAGCCTCCCACCGCCCCCCGTGTGTTTGTCAGGGGATTTGTTTCTGTGCCATTTTAAATAACTCTATTTTTATAGGACCTACCAAAACATATCACTCCCAGTTCACACCCTCCCTGTCTGTGCCCCCCTCACCCCTGCCGTGGGGCAGCTTGCCCTCAGTGCCTTTCCTGTGCCCTTGCCCCCAGCATCCTTCTGTTTCCTCTAAAAAAAAGAAGAAAAAGCCTCGCCCATGCCCCTGTGATGCCCCGCCTGGCGGGGAGAGGGGCACAGTGCCAGGGGTGCCAGCTGGGGACACCCTGGGGACACCCCTGGGGTGGGCAGAGGTGAGGGGCCCAGCTGGGTACCCAGGAGGAGTCAAACCAAAGGAAAAGCCTGGCCGTGCCCAGCTCTGGCTTGGTCGCCCCCAGCTCCGGGGGGGGGGAATTTTTGTACTTTATTTTGGTCGTGTCCAGTTCTCAGAGCCCGGCTCGCCCATGTACCACCCGGAAATGCTGATTAAAAACAAGCCCCTGGCTGTGGTTTTTTTCAGGGCTGTGTCCGTGTGTCCAGAGCAGGGTCAGGAGCCACGTGTCCCCCCTCCTGCATCACCAGCATTGCCCCCCCCTCCCCTTGGATCCTGCTGCGGGCAGCTCCTCCATGCCTGTGGGGCGGCTCCGGCTGTCTGGCTGTGCTGAGACTGGTCACAGCTCAGTGCAGGAGTGAGCCATCTGGCTCCTTCGGAGCATTGGATGGCTCTTTGAGGGGGGATGTAGCATCACTCAGGGGAGGCTCTGGGCACCCGTACCACCAACTCCATGGGCTCCTTGGCTTTGTTGCGGTAGGCCTGGCGGATGATGTCCACAGCCCGCTGGTGGGTGACATTCTGCAGGCTTTCCCCATCCACTGACACCAGCTCCTGACCGGCCTGGCCCCCACAAGAGAAGACAGCAGGGTGAAGCGCAGCCGCTTTTGGGGTGCCAGGGGGCTGCTGCCAGCACCCAGCAGGACTGTGGGATGGGGATGTCTGGATACCTGCCCACCCCCTGGGGTGCACTGGGTGCCCCTGAGGTCCCCCTGTACCTTGAGGATGCCACTGAGGAAGGCAGCTCCCCCAGGGAAGATCTTCTCGATCTTCACCACCGGCTGTGCCCTTGACTCAATGCCGCCGGAGATGCTGATCCCTGCAAGGGAGCCATGAGACCCTGACACCCAGGTAGGCTGGGACCCCCCTCGCTCCCGGGTATGGCACCCCCTCCCCTGGGCAGCCCTGCCTCCATCCTGCCGTTTTGGTGGGCCCTATGCGGATGAGGGGCTGGGGCAGGGTCAGCTCCTCTTCTCCCCTTCTAGTTTTGGATGAGCGCTCAGGGTTTTGCCCTCTGTTCCCTAAATGGGGTGCCCCTTGCCAAGGGGGTGCTGGTGCCAGGAAGAGGGTCCCCACCCCACCCCTGGGGTCCCACCTGCGTGCCACCCACCTAGTGAGTGCTTCAGCTTGGAGAGGGTGACGGTGAGCAGCCGATACTCCTCCTCTTCCTCCCTGCCAGCATCCCCAGGGCCATTGGTGGCTGCTCCAGCCCCCACCTCACCCCCTGGCCCCCCATAGAGGGGTGCGAGGGGAGGCTGTACCCGCCGGGGCTTCCCCACCACCTCAGCCCCTCCATCGGGTGCTGACCGGGGGGGCTCCTTGCGCCAGGTGGGCCGGGGGCTGCGTGAGCGCCCACGGCCCTCGACCGTGGGGGGCTCGGCCAGCAGCCAGTTGGGGGGCCGGGGGCCAGCGGCAGGCGGGGGGTTGCTGGTGCAGGCATAGGCATCCACTGGCACGTCAGGGAGTGGGGTGTAGGTGCGGGGGTGAAGCCGGCGGGGGCTGGGGGAGGCACGTGGCCAGGCTGGGCTCGCCTGCAGCCCCCCAGCTTCCTCCGGCTCCTGGGCCCCCGCCGGCTTCAGCAGGAACCCGCCCCGATAGTCTGCAATGAAAGGAGCTCAGGGATCCCTCCGGGACCCCAAAACCCTGTTCCCTGGGACCCCTGCCACCCAGGTTTCCCCCCAGAACCCCACTCACTGGGACCTCTGCCACCCAGGGACCTCCTCACTGCCAAGGGCCACAGATCCTCCTCCTCCAGGGACCCCCAGGCACCCCATCTCTCTCCAGGGACTCCAGATCCTCCTCCCCAAGGCCCCTTGGCACCCAGGATACACAGATCCTGCTTCTCTGGGACCTCCCAGCACCCAAGGACACCAGACCCCCCCCTCTCCTCTGGGACGCCCTGCACCGAGGCATCCCACCTCCCTTTCTCCTCCCCCAAATTGCCCCTGTACCCCCTCCACCCTGCACCCCCCACCCCTTTCTGGTGCCTCCCCCTGCACCGGGCAGCCCCGGGGGCCAGGCAGACCCCATGGGGTGGCACTCACCAGGCACTGGTGTAATGAGGTGTCTCTTGGGGGGGACATCATGGTGGGCTGGGCGGAGGGCAGGTGAGCGCACTGTGGGCAGGGAGAGTCACCGGTCACCCCCTGAGCTGTGCCCACCCCTGCCCGCTGCCCCTGGACCAAGGTCCCTGTGGGGGGGCCAGGCTCTACCTGAGCGGCTCTTCAGGGCATCGAAAGCTTCCAGCTCCAGGGGCATCACCATGCTGTCAAACCGGCCCAGGTCTGTGGGGGCCACCACGCTCCTGCCGGGGCAAAGAGGAGGAACAGGTTGTGGCAGGCTCTGGGATGGAGCATGACCAGGACCAAAGAGGTACGTGAGGCTCCAGGTCCATCCCACCCAGCTGAGCAGTATACAGGGTACCCCCCCAACAACACCCACCTCACATCCCGTAACAGCAGGACCTTCTCAGGCCGGTCCAGGATGGCCAGCAGCGGCCGCACCAAATCCTCCACGCTGCCCTCATGCAGGTACTGCGGGTGCAGGAGGGGTGTCAGCAGATGGGTGCCCCCCCCGCCCCGTGCCTCAGTTTACCTCCCAGAGCTTAACGTGGGCACTCAGCGGTGGTTGCGGTGCCTCCCAGGATGCAGGAGCTGCCTGGGGATGAGCCCAGGGCACCAGCACTGCCCTGCCCGCACCCTGCCTGCACCCTGCCTGCAGCACCATACCCGGGAGCAGTGGCGGAGCACGGCCGTCACCTCGTCCGGGCTGAGGAGGCGTGCAGCGGTGTCCTGGATGTGTGGGAGCCGGGCCTCGGGGTCGCTGCTGTTAGGCTGCAGGGCAGTGATGCCCATGGGACCCAGGATGCTGGCACGTCGGCTTTTCTCTGGGGGATAACAGCAAGGAGGGGTGGCCAGCGGGGCAGGGACCGCGCCATGCACCCCACAAACACCCTCACACCCCCAACCCCACTAGCTTGCTCCATGCCGGAGTCAGACAGACACATGCAATGTGGAGCCAGGCGCATGCAGAGCCTGCCCCGCAGCCCCCCGCACTGGGCACACGGGCACCCCCGTTACCCCGCTTCAGGCTCCGGACGACAAACTTCTGCACAGCGCCTATTGCAAGGGAGATGGAGAGGGGTGAGCACCGAGGGGGGAAGCAGCATCGCTGCTCATCACCAAAATTGCATGCCCAGGGACCCCCTTCCCATGACGCCCCCCCCATGCCAGGGATGCCACAACGGCTGCGGTGCCCATGGAAGGGGGGACTGGTCCCAGGTTGGGTCCCTCTCCACCCTGTCCCCCAGCCCGGTACCTCTGTCCCCATCAGGATGTCCTGGGGACTTGGTGCGTCCCTGGCGGTCGGAGGTGGGGGGGTCCTGGCTGGGGGGGGCCCAGCTCTGGCTGGTGGCACGGCCCCCCTTGAAGAAGAGGTTGACAAGGGTCTTGGAGCGATGCAGCCCTGGGGGGGGCCCCTTGTGCCCCTTGTCCCTCCGGCTTTTCCTTCTTCCGTTTCTCCTCTGCGGGGGGGGGGGGGGGGGTGTTGGAATGGTGGGGTCAGGGGATGGCACCCCAAATTGTGTTTGGGGGCTCGGAAGCAGCCTGGGCTGGGAACCTGTGGGGGGGCTACTGGGAGTCACTGACTGAAGAGAGACCTGGTGCAGGGGGTCTCCAGGTGCTGTGCGGCTGGGCTTTGGAGTGCCCTGCAAGCCCTGAGGACAGGACTGGGACTATGCAGGGCTATAGGAGGCCCAGGGCTGGTGGCCAGGTGTTCGTATGGGGTGGGTGCTATAGGGTGCCTGGGTAGGGGCCTGGGACTCAGCTCTACCAGGTATGCGTGGGGTGGAGGCTATAGGATGCTGGAGTGGGGGCCGGGCTCCATGTGGGGCAGGGGCTGAGCTATGGGGTGCTCAGGACTGGGGATGCAGGCTTGGAGGGGGACCCCAGCCAGGGCTGAGTCCCACACGTGGGGCCATGCCCCGGTGCCTACCGGCAACAGTGAGGTCACTCTGGGAGCGCGTGATGGGCTGCCGGGGTCGACTCAGCGCCAGCAGCAGTGCCGTCTTGGGTGAATGGGCGAAGGTCCGGCGCGGGTGGGTGCCGGGGGGCTCACGGGCACCCTGGCCCCGGATGGCCGTGTCCCGCAGCAGCTCGGGGGGTCGCACTGTGCGCCGCATCTCCGGCAGCCCCTCGGCGGCTGGCTCGGTCTGCATGGCCCGCTCAGCACGCTCCCGTGCCCAGCTCCGCCGTGGCCCATCCTCCGTGGAGATGGCCACATCCACAGTGTGGGTGGGGGGCCCTGGGGCGGCCGTCCCCAGCGTGGCCATCCCCAGCCCATTCACCGCCCCTGGTGCCGGCCCCGAGGAGTAGGAGGAGATGGAGGAGCTGGTCTCTGATGCCTGAGACAGCTGCTGCAGCTGCCCATTGGTCACTGCAAAGGCATGGCAGGGACACAGGGTGACACGCTGTGGAGCCACGGGGAGCTCCACATCCTCCCTGAAACAGGGGACGTGAGGACTTGTAGGGCCACGGGGACTGCAGGGCTGCTGGCCAGGGCATGGGGCTCTCCATGTCCCCTCCAAGGATGAGGGACAGGTGGGACCCTGCGAGGCCACGGGAACCGTGGGGATGCTGACCATGGCACAGGGAGCTTTGCGCCCCCTCCAAGACCACGGGAACCCATGGCATGAAGACCTGCTCCCTCCCCACCAGGGCCAGATGCCCCTTGCATGGGAGTCCCAGCCCATCCGCGCCTCAGCCCGGTGTCCCTGCCGGTACCCGTGCGGCACTGCCCTTACAGCGACTGAGCCAGCAGTACTCGGCCACCATCTCCTTGTAAGCAGGGAACCGGCCGGTCTCCTAGGCACAGGGGGAGAGGATGTGGGGGTCAGTGTGCACCGGCCGCCCTGGGCAAACCCGATCCAGTGCCAGCCATGAATAATGCATCCCCCTCCCACCTGCCTGAAATCCAACCAGCCGGTGGCCGCGCCAGCCCCACGGGTGCTGGGCTGAGCTGGGGCAGCGCCAGCACGGGGGACACGCTGACCCGCCACCTCACCCGGGGGTCCCGCGGGGCCGGGCACAGGTACCTTGATGGTTAGCATGATGTGGGTCTGCCCCTTGAGCACCTCCACTGCCTTGCTATGGCTTATGTCTTCAAACTTGACTCCGTTGGCTGCAAGGACTTGGTCTCCCACCCGAATGCCGTTCTGCTCTGCCAGCCCCCCAGGGTCCACCCTAGGGCAGCGGGGGGGTGCAGGATGGGGCTGAGCCCTCACCAGAGCCCTGCTCCTGCCCCACACCTCCGCCTGGGTGGCCCTGTGCCCCAGCGCCCATGGTGGTGATGCCCCCCCAACTTGTGAGGGTGGGGGGCTCAGCCAGGGAGGGGCAGCCGTACTTGGAGACGTAGATGCCAAGGCCGAACTCCCTGCCGCCGCGGATGTTGAAGCCCAGGCAGTAGTCGTCGGAGGTGGTGTAGAGGTGGACGATGCGCCGCAACCCATCCTCGGAGCCGCTCTCTGAAGGTGTCGAGCCGCTTTTCTCCACCACCAAGCGCCTGTTCACCACGTCCACCCTGGAGCACGGGCACAGTGTTGGGGAAGACTCAGGGGTCCGGCTCTCATTCTCCAGTAAGATGGGGACATTGGTGTCATCCAGCATACGAGAGTGATGGGGACGGTGAGGATGGGGCTTGCACCCGCCCTGCCTGCTCCAGACCTTCCTATCCCATCCTGTGCCCCACCTTGGGCTCTTCCCACCTTCACTGGGGATCCCCAATGCCCCCACACCCTGGGGATCCCCCAGCATCCCCCACCAGGCCTCCCCACCGTGTCCTCCATGGAGCTGGGCTTTGGGATGCCGACATGGCGGATGCCCTGCTCACCACGCTGTCTTCTCCTTGGAGAATTTGATGCCTGGCACACGGCCCATCCGCCGGACCACCATGCGGAGGCGGTTGTTGCCAGTGAGGACCTTGACGGCACTGCTCATGGTGATGTTCTCCAGGCTCACGCTGTTCACCTCCGTGATCTTGTCACCAACACACAGCCCAGCCTGCTCTGCAAAGGGTACATGGCTCAGCTGGGCACCTGACCTGGTACCCATGCCTTTGGTTGGTGTCCCCTCCCTAAATGTGTCCCCAACCTGATCCAAACCCCATACGAACAGAGGTGGGGATGCCTGGCAATCGCACTGAGGCTGTGGCAGGCATGGGGGGCCTTGTCACCTCGCTGTGGCTTGGGGATGGAGCACAGAGCCATCGGCACGGGGCTGCCCACTCCTGTCCCCTGCCCTTCTCCGTGGGATGCCTGAAAACCCCATGGCCAGAGGTGGCAGGGAGCAAACGGTGGCTGGCCACCATGATGGGTAGCATCATCACTGCGGCACCATGTCACTGGGAGCTCCCCGAGAGGGTCTTGCTGGCACGTGACTGTCCCCACTGGTGTCCCTCGCCCTGTCCCACTTACCGGCAGCGCTGCCCTCCTCCACTTTGCTGACAAAGATGCCCAGCCCGTGCTCGGAGCCACCACGGACGCTGAAGCCCAGCTTGCCATCCATGCTCTTCTCCACCGTGATGGCGTTGATGATGTCACTCTCGTTACTGCTGGCTGTGGGGACAGGGGATGGGATGTGTCACCCGGGCTGGGTGCGGGCAACTGGGGGTGTGTGTCTTTCTTGCTGGGGATGTCCCCTGTCCCAGGACAAGCCTCCCTACCCCGAGCCCCAGGGAACCCAGGCGTCCGGGCCCACCCTGGGCATGCGGGTGGGCAGAGGGACAGGAGGGCACCCCACGCACCTTCAATGGGGGTGTTGATGAGGATGACGCGGCCCATGGGGGAGGCAGTGCGGCTGCCCCGGGTGGTCCCATTGAGCAGGCGGCTCTGCTTGCTGAGGAGGCAGCGGGGAGCCAGGCTGGCCTCGCTGCTGGAGCTCCGCGACCGGCTGCCCGCCGTCATCCCCGACAGCGCCGTGTCCCAGCCCTGGGCCATGGCGGCGCTGGGCACCCCAGTGTCCCGGCGTCCAGGTCGGGGCTGGCCACGTCCTCACAGGGCCGGGGCTGCCCGCCAGCCGGGGGGGGACATGGAATAGTCCAGCAGCACATGCCCGGGCTCAGACTCTGCTCCCTCTTAGCAGCGCGATGCCGGGGCCGGCTGGCGTGGGTGCTGGGTGCCGGCAGGACAGGTCCCAGGCGCAGCGGCACAGCCTGGGGGGACAAGGAGCTTCATGACCCCCCTTCCAGCCCTGTCCCCTCCCGTCCTATCGCGTCCCAGGGGCCAAACTGCTGCAGGGTCCTGGGCACCACCGTGGGGGGCAGCAGGCACGGGCTGCCCTGCCCTCAGGCAAGGATGCTGGGTGCAAAGGGGCTTTGCCTGGCAGCGTGAATCCAGAATAGGGGGGTGCAAAGGGGCTTTAGTGGTGGCGTAAATCTGGAAAGGCTCCGGGGAGGTGATGCAAGGACCTCAGCTTTACGGCGGAGAGCAGGTCCTGAAGCCCCGGGCCCTCCCTGGGGAGGATTTGCAGCAAGAGCCGAGGAGAGCTCCCCCCCATCCGCCCCGGAGCCCCTCTGGATTTACACCACCGGGAGCTGCCGTGGGGCAGGGGACGGACCCGCTGCCCCCCCGGGGATTTTCCAGACCTGCGTGAAACCGCCACCACGGACACCCCCCCCCTTCGTCCCCCGCTCGCCCCAGCCTGACCTCAATAAATAAGTGATGGCCCCAGCGAGGGGGACACGTCGGTGTCCTCGCCTTCTGCCAGCCCCCCACGGCGCCCCCCCCCCGCTGTCCCCCCCCCATTATCAGCCGGGGGTACCCCCTCCCCGAAAGGGCGCTGGGGGACCCCCCTGCCACCGCCCCCCCCCCGCCCCGTGCCCTCCTCACCTGTCCCCATGGTGCCACCTGCGAAAGAGACACCCGGCGGCGCGGGGGGGATGGAGAGGCCGGGGGGGGCAGCACCGCCTCCCGCCCCCTCGCCCGCGGGGATTGGCTGCCCCTGCGGGACCGGCGCGGCCATCGGGCGCGGGAGTTGTCAATCAAGAGCGGCCAGGGCTGGCCTTGAGGCTGCGGGGGGGAGCCCTGTGTGTCCCCCCCACGGGCACGGCGTGGTGGGGCTCGGGGGGGGGGGCGCGTCTCCCCGCGGGGCTGCGTGGGGCGAGGGATGCGGTGCCCCCCCCGAGCTCCTCGTTAGCGCGAGGCACCCCGGGGGACACAGGGGAAACTGAGGCACGGCCAGGGGAGGGGGTGTACGTGTGTCCCGCTCACTCCGGTGATGCGAACCGGTGTCCCCCCCCGTGTCCCCCCCTTCCCGGGGGGCATCGCCTCCACCCCGGGCTGGCCGTGATCCCCCGGCGGGGCCCGGCGCCGCCAGCGCGAACCCGACACCGCGGCGGTTTCAGGTGATGCGCGGAGGCCGGGGGGGCCGCGGGGGGGCTGCGGCCGGGCGGCGGGGGCGGGGGTGTCCCCCCACTCCCACCGGGGGAGGCTCCGCGCTGCGCGCCGGGGCAGCACCTCCGGGGCGCCCCGACACCGGGCGGGAGGGGAGCGCCTGGGTTAGGGGCTGGGGGGGCACGGCCGGTGTGGGGACACGCACCCACACACACACACACCCCATGCATCCACACGTCCACGACATGCGTGTTTATACTCGTGCGCACGCACGCGCCTGCAAGCCCAGCCGTGCGGCCCGTGCGCACACACTCACAGACACCCACGGAGCGCCGCTGCACGCGCGTTTACGCAGCCCTGCTCGCGCACACAGGCACAGCTGTGCACACGCGTGTGCCCGCAAGCACCGCCCTATGCACAAGCAGGCGCACACTCGCACGCAGCCGCCGCGCTGAGACGCCGTGCCACGCGTGAACACAAATGCGACACGCGTGAGCACAACGTTACAAGCACAGGCGCGCGTGGAACAGGCATCAACACCCCCGTGAAACGCCGGATACGCACGGCTGGAACGGTGACACCCTTGTGCGCACAGCCACGCGCAGAAGCACGCACGTGAACACCCACGTGAAAACACACACGAACACCCGAGTGAGCGGAAGCCGACGTGCACGCACACGCACGGACACAGACACGCACGGGAGTGCTCAGGCGCACACACACGCGAGCACACACGGGCACACCCACGTGATAACGCGCGCCCACGCTCGAGTACACCCGCGCACCCGCACCCACGCGCGCAATCAGTGGGGGGGGGGTAGACGCCGCGTGCGGCCTGGCACGTACCGCCCCCCCCGTAGCCGGCCCGGTCCCGCGTGGCCCCCGCCGCCCCCCGCGCGGCGCCGCCCGGCCTCCCCCCGCCGTGGGGCCGCCCATCCCCCCCCCCCCTCCGTGACGAGGCCGGACGTCAGCGCGCCGGGCGGGAGCGGGGCGGTGGCGGCGGCGCGGGCACGGCGGGCGCTGCCCGGGAAGCCGTGAGTGCGGGGGGCACCCCTGGGCCGGGTCGTTGCGGGGGCAGGGGGGAGCGTGTCATGCGTGGGAGGGGGATGGGGAGAGGGATGCTCGGCCCGGGGCGGGGGAGCAGAGCCCCGCTTCTCGCGGGGAAGGGCGGGCGTGGAAATGGGGCTGTGCCCTGTGTGTCGGTGCTTTCCCGGGGGATATTCCGCCTTCCTCGCCGCTCCCCCCCCCCCCGCCCGTGCCTGGCAGCGGCTCTAGTCCCGAGGTGGTGAGTCCCTGTCCTCCCACCCGTGGCCGGGGTGCCCTGCTGGGGGGGAGGGAGGCCCTAACCACTCCTGGTGGCTGGTGCAAGCAGGGTTGGGGGGACTCCCCCTGGCAGGTTGCAGGGTGAGGGGAGTGCAGTGGTGGGGTCACCCCACCCACGAGCTGTCCCTTCTGCTGGGTGGGCTCGGGGGTCCCCACTCAGCTCCATTGCAAAGGGGCTCCCTGTGTCCATGTCCCCCATGTCCCCCCAGGCTGGGGGAGCTCCAGAGCTGCCCCAGCAGGGATGCGAGGGGGACACACAGGCACCACATCCCAAATAATTGCCCCCCCCCCACCAGAAGATGCCACCGTCCCTCCCTGCCACCATCAACATCCGGGAGCCCCGCTGGGACCAGAGCACCTTCCAGGGCCGGGCCAAGCACTTCTTCATGGTGACTGACCCCCGGAACCTGCTGCTCTCGGGGACCACGCTGGAGGAGGCCCGCCGGGTGGTGGAAGAATACAGGTATTGGGGGGCTGTACCCCCAGCACCACTCCAGGACAGGATATGGCCTCGGGGCCGTTCCCCAGGAGCGGGAATGGGAGCAGTGCTGGCCTCCCCTGGCCAAAGCCAGCCTCCCAAATTGCCTGGCTGATCCCCAAGGCATCTCCCAGCTCTCCCACATGGGATGGGGGACCAGGTAGGGCATGGGTGCTGGCAGAGGGTCTCCTAATGGGTGCTACCCTTACCTGGCAGGGCGGGCACGGTACCCCCAGGTCTAACGGAGGACCAGCTGTGGCGGGCAAAGTACATTTATGACTCGGCTTTCCATCCTGACACGGGCGAGAAGATGCTCCTCGTGGGACGCATGTCCGCCCAGGTCCCCATGAACATGACCATCACTGGTTGCATGTTGACCTTCTACAGGTAACTGTCCCCTCCTCACCCCAGGACCAGGAGGGTGCCTGAGGGGGTTGTCCCCTGCCTGGGCACCCTCCTGGCCCTGAGCGAGGAGGGTACGCATCCCATACCCCGCAGCGCGCCCCTGCTGTAAGAGCACGTGTGGCCTCCCCTGGTGCCACCAGCACCCTCCTCTCTCTGGTAGGACCACGCCGGCCGTGCTGTTCTGGCAGTGGGTCAACCAGTCCTTCAACGCCATCGTCAACTACACCAACCGCAGCGGGGATGCACCCATCACCCCCACGTAAGCATCCCTCTGACCAGATCCTCAGGGGTGTGTGTGTGGGGTGTGCCTTGAACAGCTTCTTGAATACTGAGAGTCATGAAACGGGATGATGAGGACCTGGTGCAGCCAGAGATGGACACCAGTGGGGCTGCCGGGGCTGGTGGTAGAGCTGGGAGAGGATCCCAGGTGTCCTGCTGCTATTGAAGGTCATGCTGTCCCTTCCTTTGTGGGGGTGGTGAGATATGGGGGACCCTGGATTATTGGTGTCACCTCCTTCTATTGCAGCCAGTTGGGGACAGCCTATGTGAGCGCGACCACAGGGGCAGTTGTCACAGCGCTGGGGCTCAAATCTCTCACCAAGGTAAGGTGGCCCTTGGCCATCACTGGCTGGGGCACCTGGACCCTCATGGTGGGTCTCCCTGAGCTCTGAGCTGAGCAGGGTATTCACCCCATCACCTGGGGCAGGGGAGAAAATGGAGGGAAGGGGTTTCCTGGGGACACCCACACAAGGTAGCCCCTCTCCCCAGCAATGGCTCCAGAGGTGGCCTGTCCCTCCACCCCACTCCATCCCCAGCTGGATCTCTCCAGGCTTCTTTCACGCGTCAGCCTACCTCCAAGGCTGGGAGGGGACGTGGGACCCCCCGGATCCCCTGGGCTGTGCAGCTTTCACGGGCTGGGAGTTGCAGGGGAGGAGGGAACGATTTTCCCCAGTGGGGCTGGGACACCCCAGGGTCTTGCAGGAAGATGGTGGCAGACGCGGGGACGGCCAGCTCTGCCCAGACCCTCTGCGTGACACGCTCCCTGCTTACCCCTCTAGCACTTGCCAGCCATCATCGGCCGGTACGTGCCTTTCGCAGCCGTGGCTGCTGCCAACTGCATCAACATCCCACTGATGAGGCAGAGGTGAGCCCCTGGGCTGGGGTGGGGTGCTTGGGCTCATGTTGGGGTTCACCAGGCACTGGTGGGGGATGGGGGGAGCAATGCCTTGGGCTTGCAGGGGACTTCCTTCCTGGTCCTGCTGGCATCCCTTACACTTTGGGGTTGGATTGAGGGTACAAGCACCTGGTTGCATCCCAACAGGTTATCGGTTAAGCCAGCTGTGAACTCCCCATCTCCCTCCAGCCCTGCTGAGGACCCACCCAAGTGTGAATGTGGGTCCAGCTGAGACCCCCCTGACCTATTACGCAGGCAGTGTATGGGGAATACAGGAAGACACCAACCTCCTTTGGAGATGTGCCCCTGTGCGGTGTCCCTGCCTTGTCCCTTGATCCGCCCCCCCGTGTGCCCTGGGGCCCCCCTCACCCCTTCTCTCCCTGCAGAGAGCTCAAGCTGGGGATCCCCGTCACAGACGAGAACGGGAACCGTCTGGGCGAGTCCACAGCTGCAGCGCAGAAGGCCATTTTCCAGGTGGTGGTGTCCCGCATCGGCATGGCAGCCCCGGCCATGGGTGAGTGTCCTCTCCTCCACTTGGGTCTGGGGGCTGCAGCCAGTCCCTGGCAGCGTGGGACAGGGTCTGACGGCTGGCAGGGGGCTGTGAGCACTGGGAGCTCATCTCCTTCCCCTCTGCCCCAGCCATCCCGCCGGTGATCATGAACGCCCTGGAGAAGAGAGCTTTCCTGAAGGTACTGCTGGTCCGGGGAGGGGAGGGTGGGCAGAGGGACACCCCCCTAGCTTGTCACAGTGCTGGCACCCCTCGGGGCTGGCACCCCATTGGGGAACAGACACCTTCCAACCCCACCTGCCCCACTGACGTGCAGCCTCTCCCTGTCCCCTGCAGCGGTACCCGTACCTGAACGCTCCTCTGCAGGTCGGCCTGGTGGGACTCTGGTAAGTCATCCTCCGCCGACGAGCATTGTCACCCTGGGCACAGACCGAGCCTGGGTATGGGGGCAGTGCTGCTGGGGACTCTGCTTGGCAGGGGGGGCAAGAGCCATCCCAGAGCTCCTCTGGGGGGATGCCAGCGCTCGGCTAGGCTGGTGTCCCCTAGGCAGGTGGGATGGAGTATGAGGTCTTGGGGCTGGGAGCTGTTTTGCTCCATCTCGACGTCTCTCAAGCCTGCCATGGGCTCTTGCTCAGCATTGCTTCTGCCCCACACTGATAGGGACAGGCTTTGCCCCACTTCAGGAGCCACATGCAGGGTCTTGAGCTTGGAGAGGGCATCTCCTTACCGGCTCATCTCCCGGCTGAGCACCCGGCACAGCTCTGGGCTGCTTCCTTGGTGCTCTGGGGTCAGGCCACGGGTGGGAGTGGGTGATTTATGCAGCCCAGCTTCTCCTCTCCATGTCTTTCCCTTGCAGCTTGGTGTTCGCAACCCCACTGTGCTGCGCGCTCTTCCCTCAGAAAAGGTAAGGATGGGCATCTTGCACACATGTGCGGCTCCCATGGGGCAGGGCAGGGTGTGCAGGCGGGGGGTGCATGGGCTCCTTGTGCTCTCTGACTCCCAAGAGATACTTTGGTTTCTTTGAGCAGTCAGAGGCTTGAAACTGTCTGCGCACACACGTCCCTGTGCACACGCAGTGGCACAGACCCAACGGTCTGTGCTGGGCTGTGGGGACGTTGTCCCCACGGGGTGCAGATGGGGAAGGGGTGGTAGCAGGTGGTTTCCCAACTTGAGGCCACCAGTGAGTATCCCCTCTCCATCCTCTGCATCCGTGTCCCCTTGGTAGCTCGATGCCCGTGAGCCACCTGGAGCCTGAAGTTCAAGCTCGGATCCGGGAGAAAGACCCACAGCTGGAGACCATCTACTTCAACAAAGGGCTCTGAACTGGGTTCCTGGGGCAGCTGAGATGCGTGCTGCGGAGCCACCAGGCCAGCGCATCGCTGAGCTTTGCCCCTCAGATCCCTTCGGGGCCGATGCCACTTTCCCTTGGCTGTCGTGTGTCCGTAGGTTCCAGGCGCTCAGCCCCGCTTCCCGGGATGCCTGCAGCCATGCAGCACTGCTCTGCGCCAAATCCTGTCCCCACACCTGGGCTTAGCCCTGCCCTGGGGACCTCCTGGCTGGCACCCCTGTGTGTTTCTCCCGTGCTCACCCCACGTGTGCCCGTAGCTGTGTGCAGTGCACGGGGGAGCGTAGGCAGTGGCACCAGGGACCTTGCGAGCGGGGATGTGGGGTGGGGAAGAAAATGGTGCTCCTTAGCTCTAGGCAGACAATCATGGTGTCTGAGGGTTGAACTTGTCTGCAGGCACCCCACATTCCCCAGTGGTTCATCAGCTGGTGCCTGGGGATGGCAGAGCAGCTTTCGGAGAAGAAAACACCCCATACCCAAAATAGCCATGGGTGAGCGATTTCAAGCGCACACAGCAGCTCGAACCCAGGAGGGGCTCTCCCAGCCCGGGTGTGTGCTCTCAGCTCACCCTCTGCTCTCCTCTGGGCTGCTCCAGGGATTTAATCTGGCTTTCTGCTCCTTCCACGTCCAGAGCAAATGACACATTTTAATCCCAGCAGAGTGTCCCCCTTTTTATTCTCATTTTAATGCCATCTCTCTTCAGGGCTGGGCTCCCCCCAAGGGGTCACTCTACCCCCTCCTGGGGTGCTTGCTTTCAGGTGGACCTTCTCAAATAGCTTTAAGTGCACTGTGGTTTCCTCTAGTTATTTTTGATATACATATAATGTACCTATATGTACCGAATAATAAAGGCAGGTTGTTTATAATAAACCAAAAGCAAAGAGAAGTGTGTTGCTTGTCAGTTTGTGTATGGTGGAAAGGGACTGCCATCGGGGTCAGGATGGGAGCAGGAGGGACAGGCAGGTGGGCTGCTGGGGTGCCCCTGTGCCCCCTGGGGCGGGCTCTGCTCCTGTTTTGCAGCCCGCTGCCTTTGCAGCGGCTCCGGGTGGCTCGGCGTGTGGTTAAGCTCATCCAGCTGTCGGGAGGGCTTTTTTTAGCACAGTCAGATTTGCACCTCACCGTCATGCAGAGGGCTATGCTAAGCTGCTGCCCTGGATGCTGCTGGTTTGGAGAGGCTGGAGCCTCCCCCCCGCCTCAGCTCTGCCCGCACTCCCACCCCCTCTTGCAGCCCACTCACAGGACGCTCTGCTTCAATCCCCAGCCCCGGGCCTGTGCCTGCCTCTCCAACGAGGGTATTTTTATCCCACTTTCTATGCACGGCTATCGGAGAGCACATGACTGTTGTCGTGGGACTCTGGCAAGCCTGCAGGCAGTGGCTGTGTCACCCACAGGCCAGGGCAGGCAGAAGGAGCAATGGATGTCCGTGCAAGCAGAGGAGGGACGGAGGCAACCACGCTCCGCGGAGCTCCTGCACCGAGCCGAGATGGAGGAATGAGAGTCACTGCAAAGCCCGAGATGGGCAGATGTAGCAGCAGGCAAGATAAGGGCCAGGCAGCCGAGAGCCACCCTGTGCCATAGCTTCCTTGGCAGGCAGGGGCTGGCAGAGGCTGCCCCCCCCCCCCGGGGTTTCCTCCCGCCAGGGGCAACCAGGAGGACACCTGCACCCGGCACCCACCCAGGGTGGGGGAGCGGATTGGGACAGACGCATCGGGTATCCGTCCCCCTCCTTCTGCCGGCCCAGGCATATTGCAAATATCTCCCCTGAGCCAGCCATTGGCGGCTTATAAATAATGCAGCCCCTCGCCGCGCAATAAGGGCTTGTCAGTAGCTATTCTGCTCTCATAAATTAAAGATGAAAAGGTACAAGGCTCTTGCCAGAAAAATGAAGACAAATTTTTAATAGCTTGCCAAGACACAGGGAGATGGAGCGCTCGGGAAAAATGAATTACGTTTTTATTATGTGTTTTATTGTGGTGTAATTGAACAGGATTAGCTGAGAATACAATATATTTCCAGGGTAGTGCAAAGAAAACAAAAATAATGATGACACCTGCCCCCCCCCCCCCGCCACCAGCCTGCGAGGGGACACCCTCTGTGTGCGCACCATCAGGGAGCTGGCCTTGTGATGCTGGCAGCTGCCAGAGGCAGAGATGAGGATGAGGGACACCAGAGGGGACAGAGGACCGGAGTGGCTGGGTCTGGCTGGATGGCCTGGCAGGGTCTGGGCTCACTCCATGAGCTCCCAGAGCTGTGGGGCCGGGGTACGGGGCAGGGTGGCACGACAGCACTCAGCCACATGGAGTTTCTGAGTGTCTTTCGCCTGTCCCTGTGTCCCCAGCTGCTTTCATGCCATCCCTGAGATCCCCTTTGGTCTGTCCCCCACCTGCACAAGCTGGCAGTGCTAGGCTGAGACCTGACAAACTCAGCTCTGTTGAGGGGCAGGTCTGGGATGCTGCTCTGCAAACCAGCCACACTGGCTGTCCTCTCCTGGAGCTGGCAGCACTGCTGTGAGCCCATAGACTTGGTTACTTTGCTGGGCTAGGGGGGAACCTGTCCCCGTGGGTCCCCTGGTTGGAGGAAAAGGTGACCCCCTGGCTGGTGAGTTTTGGGGGGCTGACATGCCCAAAGGTGACACCACTGCCTCTGCAGGGGAGCCCAGGATGCAGCAGTGGATGCAGGGGAACAAGGATGCTCGGTTCCTTCCTGAGCTGGCTCATCCCAGAGGTCACGGGCCAGTCCCCAAAAGGCAGCAGCTGGATGTCCCCAGGGGTGCTGGGCGGCACTGGGCCAGGGACATCGATTGGTCCCTGGCATTTTTAATGAGCTGCCCAACCACAAGCTTTAACCTTGCCCATAATGAGGGCGAGCGGCAGTAATTCCTACTGCCACAGCCGGCTCCCCCAGCCTTAATGAGCTAATCAATACTTGTTCTCAGCTTAATTTCCAGCTAATTGCTCTTTAATGACGCCTGGAAATGGGCAGCCTCTTGCAGGAGGGGCAGGCAGGCTCCCCCTCCCAGCGCCCATCGCTGGTGTCAGAGGGTGCTGGGGTGCTGGCGGTGGGTCACCTTCCCTGGCTGTACCCCAGCCCCTCTGGCGCTGCTGTAGCCTGGGGAAAGGTGGGCGCAGCGGACCACCGAGCTGGCAGCACCCTCTGGAGCACCCATCCCAGCTGGGGGTCTGTGCAGCCCCACGCATCCATGGCAGGCTGAGCAGAGGGTCCCTACACACCAGGAGAGTCCCCAAGCCCCTCAGGACAGTATGTTGTGGTGGGGACTCCCAGGGTGGGCTCCCAGGGGGGTCTTGTTTTGAGGTGCAGGTAGATGGCGGGGGGGGGGATACGACACGACACACACTGAGGTGGCCATGCGTTGCTCCAGGATCTGCAGGCCCCAGGTACAGGGACAGTGTCACGGCAAGGGGATGGGGACGAGGCCAGCAGCGCCCTGGAGGTGGCAGCAGAGACCCCGCAGCCTCCTGCCTGCACCGCCTGCCTGCACCGCCTGCCTGCACCTCTCGGCTGGGTCAGCCCCTCGGGCAGGGATGGCGGGCGGTAGGAACGTTTAGGGGATGCTCTTGTTTGCTGCGGGCCGGGGGGAGCCTGGCGTGTCGCGGAGCGGTGGGAACCGCGCTAACCCGGCCTCGGAGGTGTCAAAGTTGGCACGGCCGGGTCAGGCGGGGCGCCGGGCAGAGGTGGGGCATCGCCGGGAACGCAGCCCCCGCTGCACGCTTGGTTCCTGGCCCCGGGTTATACGATCTGCTCTTGGATGGGGCTGGTGGAAAAATCCCAGCGAAAACTGAGGGATTCCTGCGGGGAAGGAGCCGAGCCGCATCCCGCCCCACCGAGCCGCGGCTCCTGCGGGAGAAGGGGACAGACGGGCTGCGGGCGGGGACACGGCAGCAGCCTGGGGACCGGAGCATCCCTCGCCACTCAGCCACCGCTCTTCGGGGCCGGCATGAGAGCTCCCCCCCCGTCTCTCCTGCTCACAGCTGCAACCGTTTCCCCAAGAATTTGCTGACGGGTTTGTTCTTGGGAGGAATTTGCTCTGGAAAAGCCTGGAGAAACCTGAGCCCGACTGCTTCCCAGCGCGGGTCCTGCCTGCTGCCCATCCCTTGTCCCCACTGCGGACCCCCGGGATGTGGATGGGACCCGCTGAGAGCCACACAGCCTGGAGTTGTGCTGGCCAGATCCCGGCTGTGTCAGGCTGATCCGAACAGCAGCAAGAAATGGTGAGGAGCAGCAGGTTTGAGATGAAACGAGGGAGGTTTGGTTTATTATCAGAATGAAACCCCCGTGGCCCCAGGCAGTGTGCTGGCAGCACTCCTGTCCCAGCATCTCCTGGTGATGTTTGCTTCTGCCGTGACATAACCCACATTCCTGTCCCCACCAGCCTCAACGCTGCTCGCCAACCCTCCCTGATATGACGTGCGTTGAGTCACTTGGCCCAGGGCTTTTTTTCCAGGGTGGGTTTTTTTTCCTTGGCCTTGACCGCTGGAAGCCCTAGATCCCCGTGGGGTGGTCCAGGAGATCAGCTCAGGACAAGGGGAGAATCAGTGGGGCTAGGAGCAGTGGGGGCACCCTGGACCTTGCTGTGACAGCTCTGCCATCAAGGGCACATCCTGATGACAGAGCTCTGGAGGAATGCCACGGCTGTGGGTCTGCTGGAAGGATCCACAGACTCCTGGCTTCAGCGGGACCATCACAGCAGGGGGAAATGGTGATGGGGAGCAACCTGCTAGGGAGGGAGGAGGGGGCTTTGATGCTTGAGGCTTGCTGCACCTTCAAAGCCCAGTTTCGGGAGCTTCACTGGGCTCTGGGCAAGTGAGGAGAAAGGAGGGATAACTGGCCAGCACAGGTGGGGAGCCAGGAATGTGATTTACTCCAGTGCCAGGCCATACAGGGCTGTGACCACCCTTTGCCCCCCAGATCCGCCCCCAGCAACTAGAGCCGCAAGTCCTGGGTGCAGCTGGTGGTGCTGATTGAATTGAGGGGTGATTGAGCACAGGTCCTTGTTAAGCACAGGTTAGATCTTCCATTCGTAGCTGTTACTATTTACTAGCACATTCAATAGTCTCATTAGGCAGGAGGTTTAATTACCTGCCAGGTTTGAGCTCCATCTTGTTTAGCTGAGCTGAGCTGCCCATGGCTTCCAGGTGCTGGGTTGTGATGCGCCATGGCTGGAGCTTTCCCTGCTCAGATCTGTGGTTGGATTTCATCTCTGGCCGGGGGATCTCCATCCGGAGACATGGCAAGTGGCAGATGCTGCAGTGATGCTCAGATGAATCCAGCCACCCAGAGGCCATGGTAACCGCATGGGGACAGGGACACACTGGGCACTTGGGTCACAGCACATGGGAGAAGGAGCCAGGGCTGGAGTCCTGGTGTGTAGGGAAGTACAGCAGCAGTTGGGGCCTGTCCCCCCATGTCCCCCTGCCAAGGGCAAGAGAAGCAAATAACCAGGGACCATCACTGGCCCCACTTTTCAGAGGTGCCTGGGATTTAAGTGCTGGCTCTATTTCTGTGATGTCCAGGAGCTGTGTGGGCTGAAGGTGGCATCTGGGGCCAGGCTCACCCTGCTGCTTTGCCCCCGTGTGACGCAGGGGCAGGCAAGGGTGCCCTTTGGTGCAGGGATGCCCAAACACGCAGGTGGTGCTTTGTTTCAGGGTGGGGAAGCAGGGCGCAGCAGGGGCCGCCCAGGGGGCTCAGCCCCCGCCCCGGGTCACCTACAGCCTGTCTCCTCTCTGCTCAGGCTCTGAACCAGCTCTGGGGGTTGCGGGTAGGGAAACCTCAGCCCTCCCTGACTTTTCCCCCGCTCCCAAGGCAGCTGCAGCCCCAGCTGCTCGGCAACTCACGGATGTGAGGCCTGAAAACTTGTGGCACGCCAGGACGGCACTCGATGGGCCGAGCGAGGGGAGCTGGGGAGGGAGGCAGCCCTGAGCCAAAGGGCTGGGGGCCACAGAGGGGGAGTGGGAAGCGAGGCTGAAGGCAGAGCCAGCAGGAAACCCCCCTCTGCGGCGGGGGGGGTGGAGGGGGGAAGTTGGCTGGGAAAGGCAGATTTAGGGGGGCCAAAACCTGGTGCATTTTCTGTCATTAGCTGCGGCCGGCTTCACAATGTGACTGAGTGAAAGTTGTGGAGCCCGGAACAAATTTGCAGGAGGGTGTTGGAAAGCAAAAGCAGATTTTTGCAGCGTGGTGAAGGAAACCAGATCCTCTGAGGGGTCCTGCAGCAGCTTTGCTTTGCCTCAGCTTCACTGGGGAAGCAAATCCCACAAATTCCTTGCCTGGAGGAGCGGAGTGGGCTGTGGGATCCCCCCGGCACAGTGGCAGGAGCAAGATGCAAATGCACAATGTGTTTTTGATGCAAAGGCGTGCTGGGTCCCCCGCTCCTCAGAGCCTGGGAAACTGAGGCAAGGAGCAGTGAGGCAGCTTACTGGGGGGCTCCGGACCCCCAGTTGTGTGCACATGAGTTTTGCACTGCTGTGACGTGGAGCAGCCCCACCACTGCTCCTGACAGCTCCACTCCAGCCAAGGTAATGCCATTGCTTGCACCCCAATACCCCCTTTGTACCTGGCTCCTGGGGTGGGGTGAGTGCAGGCATCCCCCAGGAATTTTCCCCCCATTTAATTACAGCAGCTTCTTAGTGTTTCAGCCTGTGTTTCCCACCCAAATTACAGGTTGAGAGATGCTTTTGCCTACTTCTCCAGCCATGCCCACCCCCGGCTTTTTCCTTTTCATTCACTTCTCCCCACGGACCCCTGCAAAGCTGGTCTCTGCCCCCTCACCCTGGCACCCTCCTACCCCAGGGCATCAGCCCAATACATGGCTTGGGGTGACCCCAGTGTCGGGGTCTGTGGGGAGGTGCTGGTGTCGGGGGGCCAGAACGGCAGAGCCCTGGGGCCAGGGTGCAGTGGGTGGCAGGACCCCGGCAGGGAAGGGGTGCCGGGTCCCGGTCCAGGGGTGGGCCGGAGGGGGGCGGGGGGACTCACGTTTTGCTGACATCACGGCGGGTGTCGGAGCAGCCGGGGGCCAGCAGTCCCGCCGCCACGGCCACTGCACACCCGCGCCTGCTCGCCAGTGGCCCCCCGAAACCTCCGCTCCCTGGCACGGGCACCTCCGGTAAGTGGCTGCTTACAGCAGGGTGGTTCCCGCCGGGGTCTTTCGAGGGGGCCCCAGGGGACACCGTGCACCTTCCCAGGACTCAGCCAGGACCCTCAGAGCCAGCCCTTGCCTGCACCCCAGACTTGGGGAGCCAGAGACCAACTTTGCAGTTATCCCCCCCTTCCCTGGCCCCCACATCCATTGGGGGCTGGAGCCTTGCTCCGTACAGCCTGGGGTAGGGAGGGCTGGGAGGGGCCTCAGGACCGGGACCCCCTGCCCCTTTCCACCCCTGGGGAGCTTGGTGGTCTCCACTAAACGGGTCAAAGCTTCACAGTTTGTTATCCAGGGGGTGTGCGTGTGTGGCCTTGCAAACCCACCGACCTGGCCATCCCCATCACCCCAGCTCTGGGCTGCGTTAGTCCCAGAGGGTGGGGGGTCTGTAGGGTGCAGTTGAGGGGGCTGCAGCAAGCCCTTCGGTGCTGTCCCCAGCAGGAGGGGAGGGGGCAGCCCGGTCGCCTGGGTCCCCTCCCCAGCCTGGCTCACTTCTGTTGGGTGCCCCAGAGGCAGGGGACAGTAATTTCACTCCATCTCAGGGAAAGCAGCCAGAGTGTAACTGGGGGCTGGGGCGTGCTCGTAAAAGGGTTCAGTTCATCATCATGCCCTCAGGGATGGGCTCCAAGATCCCAGGTATCCCCCCAGCAGGGATGGGAAGCCCAGGGACAGATCAGGCTCTCTGCTTACCTGGGAGGTAATGCAGGCTTGGGGTTTGGGGACAGGGATGCCACTGTGCCGGTACAGGCTGACCATGCTGGGCCTGCTTCCAGCCCACTGACTGCCCAGTTATGCGCTGAGTTCCCCTGTGCTCAGCCCGTTGCCTGTGAGATAACTGGGGGGTTCACAAAGCTCTCTTAGGGGGTGTTCCAGCCCCTGCTTGGGCAGGAAGTGCCTAAAAAGAGGGGTTATGGTGCAGGGAGGGGAGGAGGACAAAAGCCAGGCATGACTGGGAGCATCCTGCTGTCTCGGCTCCTCTCGGCTGGCTGCCTCCAGCGTGGAAAAAGCCCCTTGTCTGCAGGATCAGCCGCTCCACTGCGTTTGTCTGGATGGTGACAGAGGAAAAAATGGCTCGTGACTCTTGCAAAGCAATGGGGAAAGGAAAGGGGCACCTGGCTGGGAACAGTTTCCCAAGAGGAGCCAAGGAGCAGGGTACAAACCATCTGAGCTATGACAGTGTGGAGCAGCCTGTCTAGCCCCCCGCCAGCCCCATGGCTCCCTGGGCCGTGGTGGGGTCACAGCAGGCTGGGATCTGCCTGCTGGGCTGTCAGGGAAAAAGGATGAAATCTGGTGAGTCTGCGGTCAGCAGCCTTATCCCACCAGAGGATGTTCAGCGTTCCAGGATGGGAGCTGGTTGAGGAGCCTGGCAGGAGTCAGGGAGCCTCAGGATGGGAAGGACATGGCAGAGGGGCTCGGGGTGAGAGGGGCTGGGACCAACCCACCCCTGCATATCACACAGCACTGTGCTCGGGGCAAGCCAGCCAGGAGCCAGAGGGGTGGGAGATGGTCCCTGCACTGGTAACACATGTCCTCCCTCCTTGCAGGCCAGGATGGCTGCTCAAATCTAGCCAGGGAAGCCAGGGCAGTGCCGGAGATCCCTGTCTAAGTGATGGTGGGACCGGGATAGAGGAGCTGCCGTGAGGATGTCAGAAGCCAAGACCCTGAGCTCCTCTTGCCTTGTGCTTTCCTTGCTCTCCTTGCACTGGGGTTTGCTCCAGCTGGGCCAGGCTTTTCCCAGCACCTCCAACTACCTCCAGCGGGGCTGGCAGCGGCTGCTGGAGGAAGGGGAGGGCTGCGCTGAGTGCCAGCCGGAGGAGTGCCCGGCGCCACGCGGGTGCCTGGCTGGCACGGTGCGGGATGCCTGCGACTGCTGCTGGGAGTGTGCCAACCTGGAGGGACAGATCTGCGACCTGGACAACACCAACCACTTCTACGGCAAGTGCGGGGAGAACCTGGAGTGCCGACTGGATGCCGGGGACCTGCGGCACGGAGAGGTGCCTGAGCCCCAGTGTGCCTGTGTCTCCCACCTGGCCCTCTGCGGCTCCGACGGCAAAACCTACGCCCAGATCTGCAGGTTCCTGGAGGTCGCCCGTGCCCACCCCGACACCAATCTCACCGTGGCCCATGAGGGTCCTTGCGAGTCAGGTAGTGCCCCCAGAGCGGCTGTGCAGGCAGCAGGATGGATGCTCATACCTCTGGGGAAGGGACAAGCAATGGGGGTCTGGCTTAATTATTTCACCTGGCAGCAAACCCACGGCGTCCACAGGGACACGGCAGCGCTGGGGGCTGCACCACGGAGTGACAGGTGCCCCCCCAGTCCCTCCACCGTGGTGCTCCGTGGCAGCCCCTTGCAGATCCAGTGCCTGGAGAGGTCTGGGAGCAGCTTTGCCAAGTGGGAGCGGGGTTTATGGGAAGCAGCAAATCCTGCTGGAGCAGATGGGGAAGTTCCAGGGAATTGTTAGCAAATTCTTGGCAGCAGTGCTAGGTTCACGCTGGCCTGGCGCTCCCGAGAAGTGCAACTGCCTCCTGCAAATGGAAACCTGGGTTGGTTTGACTCGGCTGCATGATTTCCATCTCCTGTGTAAAACTCAGGAGGAGGCTGGGGGGACAGGCAGTGGCAGGGACGCCGTGCCCCAGCCTGCACAAGTCACCCAGTGCTGTCACTACAGCCCACAGGGCGTCAAGGTTGACATCATTTTCTGTGGATCATCATGTCCTTGAGTTTTTCCCCCAGGTATATTCAGAAGTGAAGGCTTTCCCTTCACCTCTGGCTCATGCTATGGGCCAGATCCTGGAGCATCTGTGGGTAGGTAGTCCTCACCCCATCCCTCCAAGGAAAGGATGTGGGACCTAGAGGTATTGGCTCCGTACAGCAGCCGGAGACCTGCTGGTTCCCTTAATTGCTGGCATGAGCCTGGTGCCAGAGCAGAGGCCTCATCCATCCCCATCAGCCTCAGGGATGAGTGCCCTTTGGCCTTTCCTCCCGCAGGAGGAGCATGCTCTGATTGCACAGAAGAGCTTTGCTTTGTGGCATTGCTGTTACTGAACTGTTCCTGCTGCCCGTGCGTCCCTGAGCATCACTGCACAGATGGGGAAAGCAAGACCAGGAGGGATGGTAACCCCCCATGGGCCAGAAGGGCAGGAGAGGGAGCCCTCAGTCCTGGCTGTGAGGAGGGACTGTGTCCTGGGGAAAGGTGAGGGTCTGCCATAGGTGGGAGAGGAGAGGGGCATGGGAAGGGTCCTGGCATCTCTACGTGAGCCAAATGCTCCCACCCCAGAGGGGACTAGTTCAGACCAGCCCAGGAGAGCTCTTGGGACCAGCCAAGGGTGGGACCCTGTCTGAGCCCAACCTGCTCTCCTGTCCTCCCTCCCCAGAGCCCCAGATTACTTCTCCTCCCTACGATACGTGGAACGTCACTGGGCAGGACGTCATCTTTGGCTGCGAGGTCTTTGCCTACCCCATGGCATCCATTGAGTGGAGGAAGGACGGCACAGAGATGCTGCTGCCCGGAGATGACCCCCACATCTCTGTCCAGGTGAGTGGTGTGCCTGGGATGCTGGGTATACGGCCCTGGGGTGACTAAGCCCCTCCCAAAGCTCAGGGGCAACCAGACCTGAGGATGGTCATCCTCTGGGGGTGGCCAAGCCTGGCTGCCTGGGGATGAGAAAGGGCGACTGGAGCCTGCACACCCTGAGGAGTGGCTGAGCCAGGGCTGGTGTCTCGATAGTAGGAGCCTTCAGCATAGCTCTCTTCTGCAATTTTCTCTAATAGTTTTTGAATGTATGAATATTTTTTAGGACCTGCAGAGTCCTGTAGCAGAGAGTTTCCCTCCTCCCTGGCTTGAGTTTGCCCTGCCTGCTGGCTTCACTCACAGCCCCACCAGCAGGGCTGGAGGAGAAGATCTCCTGAGGTGCCTTCTGGCCTGGGTTATCCTCTGCTCCCACCAGCAGACTCAGGCAGTCCCTGCCCTTTTCTGCCCCTTGCTTTGAGCAGGGCTCCCCTCCCAGACCTGCTAGCCCCAGAGGTTGGCATCCTATCCATGGCCAGCCCCAAATATAGTGCCCAACTGGGCGTACCCAGCCATTAGAGGGTGTGGGCAGAGGCACAGGGGCCGCGGGAAGGAAACTGTTGTGGGATGGACGGGGGGAGCCAGGGGAGTAGGTGGGACGTGGCACCGTTGCAGGGTGACGTGCTGGTCCCCCTCCGTCTTTCTGACCTTCATGTTGCCCCATAGCCTGTCACAGGGTCTGGCCAAGGACCTTCACCCCAAGCAGGGCTACCCTGCCTGGCTGGAGGAGACTCAGCTGTCCTCCACCCCTGGCTACCGCACCATAATAGCAGCCTGCAAACACAGCTGCAGCCCAGCTGGGTCACAGGAAAAGGTTATTTCTTGCTGGGGACAAACAGAAAATAGCATGGTTGGCGCCAGAGCAATCCTGGGACCTCACTGCCTGCCAAAACAGGGGATTTGGGCTCCTCTGAGTCATCCCAGGCTGGCTGTTCCCGTGGCATAGATACCCGCTTGCTTCTGCCACCCTGCAAAGCATTGCCCCCAGTATTCTCCTGCTGTTTGGGGATCATGGTGGGACTGGGAGCACAGCTGGGAGCCCAGGGCACGTCTGTAGGGTCCTGCCCAAAGCAGGGCTCCCAGGCCCTCCTGGGGGCAAGAAGATGCCCATTCCCCCCACCTCCCCTGGGCAGTGAGAAAAGGGGGGACCTGCTTCTAGGTGGTCTGCGCCTGCCCCCAAGTGGTACTTGGGTGGGGGGGGACAAAGTATTTCCCTGGGCTTGTATCCCCCTTCCCATTCACCCAGTCCCACACGTGGCTTTTCTGGCTCCACTGTTAACCAAAATCCCCCACCTTACAGTTCAGAGGCGGCCCCCAGAAATACGAAGTGACGGGCTGGCTCCAGATCCAGAGCGTGCGGGTGACAGATGAAGGCACCTACCGCTGCTTCGCCAAGAACAGGGTTGGGGAGGTGGTGGCGTTAGCCAGCCTGACCGTCTTCACGCCGGGTGAGCACCGTGTCCTTGTCCCCACGCTCTCATGGGGACGAGGGAAGGGATGTTTGGGCAGGGCGCACTGCTATGGTGGGAGCTGCTGGTGCATAGGGCTGTGCTGGGGATGGCCCAGCAAGCTGCCATGCGTGGTTTGGCTTTGGTCCTGGTAGGGAAGGGGACAGGCACTGGGGGGGGACAATGTCACATCGTCCCCATGCTGCCGTTTCAGATCAGCTCAACCTGACAGGCTTTTCCCTGCCGAAGCCCCGCACGACGCCTGAGGACTATGGGGAAAGCGAGGAGGACTATTACTAGCCCGGAGATGGGATGTCTGGCTGCAGAGATCACCTTGCCCACTGTGGGCATACCCAGGGGTCGGGGACATCTCGGGAACAAGCATCCCCCCAGCCCAAAACTCCTTCTCTGAGCAGTCCTGACACAGTGGCCTCTTTTTTGGGGTTGAGGGACAGGGTGACGCATCCATTTGCTGGGGGTGCTCAGGGAGGGGGGGTCCTGCTGGGGAGGGGACACCGGCTGGTTGGTGGCGCAGGGCTGGGACGGGGGAGACTCTGCCTGGGGCAGGGTGGGTCTGTCCTCCAGCATGGAGCGGGGATATGGTGGCTGGTGGGACACTGTGGGAACAGCCATGCCATGTGTGACAAGGACTTGGTGCTGGGGATGGAGGTGGCCCCCCCCCGGGAGGGAGACCAGGGCAGGGACATCTCTGCCCTGTACAAACATTTTGGGGAAGCTGGAGCAGAGGACTGGGACCTGGCTGTGACACCCAGTGTGTCACCCTCAGGGCTATCAGTGTCCCCCAAGGCAGGGACAGCCAGTCTTCTCCTCAGGACCTGGGGAACTTGCTGCCAAAACGTCCTTCTTTCCTGGTTTGTTTTTGAACAGAAAAGTAGTGATTTGAGGAAACCAGACACTTGTGGTTTTCAGTGCTATCTTTGCTCCCCTGGACAACACTGACCCAACCACCCCTGTGGTCAGAAACACTTTTTCAACCAACTTTGTGCTTTCCCTACCAAGCAGCTCTTTACTTTGCCATTTCAGTTAATGTTAGTTAAAATATACATGTAGGTCAAAACCCACACAGACCAGGTGACTGTCCTCTATCCACAAGGATTATTCTGGGAGTGAGGAAGAGGGCAAACGCTGTGGATGCTACCTTGTCTGTTGTGGGGGTGCTTGGGTTGAGGAGCCTTCCTGCCCATCCTGGTGCGGGTCCTGCCCCTCTCACCTCACATGGGGATGAGGGTCCCCAACAGACCATCCCCTGTGCGGTGGGGATGCATCAGGCTGGCTCTTTGCAACCCTGTCAGTTTGGGTCCCATCCTGCCTCTGCCCATTTTCATTCCAGGGTCCTGTGCCTGTGACACGGAGATCTGCGCCCAGGTGACCATAGCCCTGCCAGCACGGACGGGGCACAGCAGCTCTGTGCCTGGCTGGGGAAGGACAGGGAGGCTCCCATTTCTGCTGGAAACGCTCCATTTTTAAAGAAAACCCACCAGCCTCCCAGAGCTGGTGATTTAGAGCAAATTGCCATTTTGGGGGAGGATGAGAAGGAAGCCCAGAGCTGCTCTGTGCTGCTCCGTGCCTGGAGAAGGCTGGCAGGACCCTTCCCACGAGCATCCCAGGGCTGAGCTCGCACTCAAGGGGTGCTTTGCCACCCAAACCACCAACATTTACAGGACTTCTGAGACCATGGACCAAACCACCCCTGGTCACTCAGTGCCAGCTCCAGGGAGGTCTGGAGCTGTGGCAGGGAGCCAGATCCCAGGAGGAAGGAGCTGGCTTGTCCCCAGGCAGGAGCAGGCAGGATGCGACGAGGCTGGTGGCTTGGGTGCTGTGCTGCTCTCCTTCCCCCCCTTTTTTTTTTCTTTTTTCTTTCCTTCCTCTTTCTCTCGAGAGCTGGCTCAGATGATGCAATTACGACATTGAAACCTGAACAAGCAAATAAAAGGGATTTGTCTGGAGTTGGCAGCGGAGCAAAATTCCTGCAGCCGGTGAAGCTGGGCCAGACCTGGCCCCGGTGCCGCAGCCTGACGGGGTGCAGCCGGCAGCACTACCGCTCTCCTTGCCTTCCTGCCTGCCTGCTGGGCTGCCTGCCCTCTCTAGCAGCAAGCCCCTTCTTGGCTGGAGAAATGCAGAAGCCACCCGTGCCTCAGTTTCTCCTTCCAACAGTGTAATAGCATCCTCCTGAGGCTGCTGCATCAGAAGTGGAAGGTGTTCAGAGGGACCAGGGACACAAATGTGGTGATGGGTGTTATTTTGGTTTTTTTGGGATGAAAAATGTGCTTTCAGAGAAACTGGGGCGTTTTCACCCATCCTGATCCCCTCCCCATTTCACACACAAATTGGCTGGTGGAACTGGGCCACGCTCAGGCTGAGGCTGCCGTGGGGAAACCCGAGAGCATCCCGGCGCTTCAGCCGACGAGAGCCATTCGCTGGGCTCCCTGCCGGTGCCCGGGGCTGGCCCCCAGCCAGGGCTGCCATGCCAACCCTCCCCAGGGCCAGGCTCACCCTGCCCACCCTGCCCTCGTCGGCAGGAATCCAGGTCGTACTGGGTGTGGGTGCAGTGCTGGGCTGACTGGGGGGGTGGTGGGTTGGATGGGTCGGACCCCCATCCCGGGCTCTCTGTGTGCTCTGCAGGGAGATGCCCTGCCTGGGCACGGGTGCGCATCCGCATTTTGGCCTCAGCCTTTGCCCTCCTCAGCTCCGCACCCAGTCCCTGTGGTACCCCCCGGGTACCTGGCAGGTGATGCTGTCAGCTCCCGCTCCTGCCCTGTAGGGAGGGCAGCGGGGATGTGGTGGCTGACAGTGGGGGAGCTTGGCCAAAATTAACCAAACCGGGGGCTGCATCTCCCAGGTTCCCTGCATGGCAGCGTGAGCGAGGGCTGTCTGCATCGCAGGCTGGCAGCTTGGCCCTGCAGCAGGGCAGCACGGGCACTCTGCTCCCCCGGAGACAAGGGGTGGCAGAGCAGTCCCAGGGGCACGAAGGGGGCTGGTGCCCCCTCCCCGCCCCCCCCGGCCCGGCTCCCAGTGTTGCCATTTCTGGCCACTTAAAAATTAAAGGAGCCGATATCACTGCACGGCTGGAATCGGTCACTGCCACAGAGCTTAATTGAGGTTATTTGTTGGCTCTAAAAACGTTTGGTCAGCTCTGCCACCAGCTGCTTGGATGCTTCCCACAGCCCCTGCCCCGAGGAGAGAGTCCCCCCGGCTCTGCTGGCAGCTGATGCTCTGCTCGGCTCCGGGCACCTGGAGGGTCCTGGGGACCCAGCCAAACCTCGCCTGGTGTCACTGTGGGGACAGAGATCATGCCACAACAGCGTGCAGTGCCAAATGCCTTCGCTGACTGACTTTTGAGGCGGTTTCTTTCTGGGGGCAGCAGGGGCGGAGGGGCCCCCGCGGCTCCTGCCAGCCCAGCTGCCTGAGCTCAGAGCAGCAGCTCGGCCCAAATGTCAGGCTGACGTCAGGGATGGGGTCAGCTGGACCGGGAAGCGCTAACGTGGCTGCTGGCCCCAGGCATGCACCAGCCTTGGCATCTCCCGGCCGCCCAGGGTGAGAAGGGGTGCAGGCAGCTCCTGGGGTACCAGAGGTCACCATGAGGCTGGGGACCAAGAAAAGGGGGCTCGTCCTGCTGGCACCCAAAAGACCTTAAAGACACATGCTAACAGAGCCAAAACTGTGCAGTTAAAAACCCACTGGACCCCAGTCCCTGCAGGGACATGCACAGGGCTGGCCCTGTCCTGCCACCATCAAGCGTCTTGGCCACCCCTGTTGTGTGCTCACAGCTCTGGCTGGTAGGGGGGAAATTCAGGTAAAGCAGCCCCCCACACACACCCCCCAGCCTCCAAAGCAGCTGCTTTCTGCCCCAAACCTGTGGTTTGTGTCACACCCAGCCCCTGCTGCAGGCTGCCGGTGGGACCTCAACTCTTCCCACTGCTCCAGCCTCCAGTGCAGGGACATCATCCAGGTCCCCAGACCTCTCCAGGGACCACCATGGGCCAGGAGGTCACCGAGGTGATTGATGGCTGACCCAGCGGTGACACCAAGGTGCCCTGCTCCCCAAACAGTCAACCTGACACCCCATCCTTGCACCCCCTGATGCTGCCCAGAGCTCACCTGGCAGCAGGCACCTAGAGCAGCTACCTGGCCATAGGGTCTTGTGGTCTGCAGGGAAACCACCAGATCTGGCAGGTAAATAGGATCCAGCAGCGAAAGCACGGTATCTCTGTCCTTCCCTGCCCTCGGGGGTGCCAGGACCTGCCCCCACCCTGGGCCCAAGCAGGAGGCACATCTGCACCTCCATCCCAGAGTCCAGATTTGGGCTACTGGCATGATTAGCCGCTAAACAGTGCCATCTCCTGGCAAAGCCACCGGCCATGCTGAGCCCTGCCACTGTGCTGGGTCATCGGCAAAGGCACATGGGGCCTTGGGCACACCTGAAGCACCTCGACACCTCAAATCCAGCCCTGCCTGCTCCATGCCCTCCTCTTGCCCCTGGCAGTAGCTCTGCCTTGCTGGGAGGGGCGATGCCATCCCGAGGGACATGGATGCTTGGATGAAGACAGTTTCCTTCAAGATGCTCACAGGAGCCAGAGTGTGCTCTTGACACTGACTTTGGGTGGCTGTAGCAGGCACAGCTGGGATGGGGCAGAGCTTGGAGGTGTTCAGATGCTGTCCTGGGGTGCATGCTTTAGACCAGGGCTGCAAAAATGTCAAACCCCCTCATGGTCACCCTGCTGGTCCCCCTGTACCATGGGTATCACCTGTGGGAGATGGATGGCTTCTGGCAGGGGACTCAGCCAGCCTGAGAAGAATGCTGGTCTCTCCTGGATGGAAACTTGCAGCGCTGTAACCTCATCCTGCTAACAGGTAAACTGAGGCACGGAGCAACCAGGCATGGGGAACTCAACCAGAGCCAGGGAGACAAGCAGGGCAGAGTCACCAGCTACACCCAGGACTTCTGTCCCTAACCTATCCCCATCTCTGGGGGGTGGCATTTTCCCTTGTGCCCACTGCACAGCACATCTTCGCACTGCTATGCTGGTTCAGGGAGAAAATGAAAAGACCAAGACCACTTCCCTGCCTCCACCCAGCACTTACGCCATCTGATAAACAAAATGGAAATAAATCCTCCTGCGTTTGCAGCAAATAGGTCTCTACGGGGGGTTGCTTTCAATAATTCAAATGCCGTTGCAGAGCAGAGCCCACGCCAATGGGTTTTAATAAACACAGCCATAATGTGACATGCAATTTATTATTAAGCTTAAAACAGGAAGCAAAGAGTTTAATAAAAGCACCAGGTTCCCCATATCAGTCACAGCAAGCAGGGGAGGTGCTAGCTGTGGGGGGACGCTGGCCGAGCTGGCTGCCGGGGCAGGTAGAGCCGGGTTCGCTTTGTCACGCATCTCCCAAGCTGGGACCGCAGGGACCCCGGGCAGGGCACGGAGATGTGAGCCAGGCCAGGGGGAAATGGGGATTATTGCATGGACAGTGGTAAGGCATGAAACGCTGCCTGTTCCAGGCAGCTGCCTACACCCTGCCTGCTATACCCCCTACAGCTGCCCAGCCATCCAGGGCAGCCTTGGCAGAGCTCTGCCCTGGCATTGCAGCATGCTTGTAAGGGCAGATTAAAGCCTTGGTCTTAGCCCCTCTCCCCCAAGACTTTCTTATCCACATCCCTTCCTAACTCAGCTCCACCTGGGCAGCCCTGCCCTGCTCCACCCTCAGTGCCTCTGGGGCTGCCTTTAAAAGCAGGGGCAGCTGAGCCCATAGGGATTGTGTGGCTGTACAGGGTGAGGTGCTGCAAGGGCATTTGAATGCTGACTGTTCCCCCAGGGATCTGGCTTTTTTGCCTCTTCTCCTTGGTTTTGCATCCTAGCAGCACCCTTCCTCTTTGGGAAGGGTTCTAGCAAACCATGATACCTTCTCTTGCGGAGACCAGCACAGTGGCTGAAAGAGGGGTGAGAGGAGGCATGGGGACTGCCCATGCTGGTCCTCTGTGGAAATGGAGTTTGTATGACTACCCTGGCCTTGAGGAGAGGCAGTTCCCTGGATGTAAGCTTTGCTCATGCTATATTAGATAGCAGGGAATCCCTTCTTCCCCAAGGCTGTGGGAGATGGTGGCTTTGTCCAAGTCCAGCCAAGGGATAGCCCAGGGGGTCCAGGGCACTTTGCAGCTCCTCCCAGCAGAGCAAGTAGCCTCCTATCTTAAGGAGGGCTTTCCAGCCCAGATAAAGCCATGCAGGCAGCCTCCTTCCTCCAGCTTGGCTGAAGTGCTGGCAGGGCTGTGTGTGGGGCAGCTTTCACAGGCTCTTGAGCTGGTGTTGACAGCAGAGGGTTTGTGCTGGGATTGATGTTGGGTAACATCCTCTGGCTTCTGCCAGCACCGGTGCCTTGCTGGAGCCTGTAAAAGGCTTTAGCTTGATACTGGTTTTTTTTCCTGTGTTTGCTGAAAGCTCCACTACCTCTGGCTTTAAAAAACAAAAGGCTGCTGATGTGACTCTCTGCATATCCACTACCAAGGCTGTGAGTGGGATGCTGCACCTGGATCCAGTAAAGGGATATGGTGTCTTGCCTGTCCCCCTGAGGTGACTATCCCTGGACAGGGCCATCAGGAGTGGCACGAGCCCAAGGAGGGCTGTAGGGTCTCCACAGCTCTCCCTGTGAAGGAGTTGGGGGGGGTCTCCTTGCAAGGCAGATGGGTTTTGGCCTTCACTCATGTTCAACTGGAGGAAGGACCTGCCCTTGGTGCTATGAGGGGATGGTGGTCCTGGTTATATCTCAGCTCATGTGCTCATCTGATGTCCTGTGTGTGCTCCCTGTCCCAGCACAACTCTCTTGGGCTGGGCTTTCCCCTCTGTGTGGGCTGGAGTGTGGGACTGGGGTCTGACCCCATGGAGAGAGGGGGGACGAGCTGGAGCAGACAAATAACCTGTGCTGGGGCACAACCTGTAGAGAGCACAGGTACCCTTCAGAGAGCGCCTGGGACAGGTTATCTTGGAAGCAAGGAGGTTCTCAGCAGGGACCTGCCTTATCTGAGTGCTGGTTGCTGTCTCTCCTCGCAGCCCTTTCTGCCCCAGGGCTGCTCTCTGTCACTTCTCTGCTCTGTAACAGCCGGAGGCAGGCGGAAATGGGAGCCCCTGTGCCTGGTCCCTGCCGGAGCGCGCTGTTTCGGAAGTGGAGGGGTATCTGGCTTGCAATTACTGTGCCTTTGACTTGGCAGGCCTGAAAGTGTGAGTGATGGGGTCTCTGCAGAGCAGTCCCCGAGCCCCAGTGGGTTGGGAAGTGTTCGGACCCATCAGCAGCCTCCCTGGCTGCCTGGGCTCAGCTGGTTTAGGAATGTGGGAGGGGAACATGGGACAACCACTTTGGGTTACTAGTGAATACCCCAAAAATTCCCTTGGCTGGATGCCCACATCCAAAGCACAGCCTCCCCTTTAATAACCTCCCTCTCCCAGCCACTGCTGGGAGGAGAGGCGGAAGCAGTGGGAGACGCGCATCTCCCATTCCCACTTGCCCTTCTTGCTTTGCAGCTGTGTGTTGCTGTGTGCAGTGGAGGGCTGGGGTGGCTGTTCAGCATCTCTCCAGGGCATCTGCCGGAGCCACTCCTTCCCTGCCAAGGAGAGCTCAGGTATGGAGGGGGAAAAAAAAAACAGAAAAAAAATCTGTTCTTGCATCTTGGCTGGGGTCAGTGGGACCAAGAGGGTCTTGGGAGTCCTGATCTGAGGTATCCTGCAGCCAGTGGATTGAAGCCCCCGTATCTGTAGTTAACAAACCATCAGCCACTAGGCTGCTGGGGTTGCGAGATGGGAGCACCATTTTGGGAGGGAGGATGCTGCCTGTCCTGTCCAAGGATGGAGGAGCCAGAAACAAGTGCTGCTGATGCCAGTTCAACAGGGCTCACTTTCAACATGGGGAGAGGGCTGAAAGCATCGAGCATGTTAGGATGACATCATCGTCCCAAAACTCCAGCTCTCTCGTACTACCAACTTGCCCTGGCCCTGGGGAAGGAAGGGTTAAGCTGCAGGTCTCGGCAAAGCAAGTGGTCTCCAAAAAGCCAGCCAAGCTACCCAAGTGCTCAGCCTCCCCTCTGCCCCTACTCTTATCCATCTCTCTTATCTGCCCTGGGCAAGAGCAGGGCATTTCCCCTCCTTGGGCTGACAAGGACCAGAGCTGGCGACAGGCGGAAGCCAGCACTGACTTCGCACAGGGCTCTGGGAGGCCGTGACTGTGGCGTCCCGGCTGCAGGGTGGCCTCTGTAGCTGCAGGTCAGATATGTGGAGGACTGGTATGGTCCACCATGAGTCTGGACCCACTGAGGCGGTCCCTGTCCCTGGCTGTCTCGTACCCTGGAGACCTGCAGAGGAACCTCATTTCTGTATGTAATGTAATGAGCTGCTGGGTCTCAACTCCTCTGGAGAGCAGGGCTCACAGTACAGGGGACAGCAGCTCTGCAAGGATGACGTACCCTCTGGGCACTGATATGAGGGCATGGCAGCCTGGTTTGGGGTGGCATCGTGCAGCCCAGGCAAGCTGGGACTTGGCTCTGCCTGTGCTGGGGGGACAGATGGAAGGGGGCAGGCATGTCCTAGCAGCCCAGGTAGAGATGTTTCACCCAACGAGGGCTGCAATGTGAGCAAGGTGCCAGGGCATCTCTGGCAGCATGGCGAGCTCTGCTGACACGAGGCAGGCTTGGATGGGCTGTTTAATTAAATGTGAAGGGTGCTCTCGCACTTCACAAGCTGCAGCCCTCGCTGCAGCCTGAGCGACTTTGGGAAAGAGGCCTTTTATTAAAAGAGAGAGAGACGCCGGCTCTGCCAGGCAGCCGTCAAATGGCACATTTAATTGTCTCGGCTCGTTTAGCTGTCGCGTGGGGAGGGATGCGCTCTGAGCTCTTCAGCCTTCCTATACGTCCTCCCCGGCAGGCACACGTGCTTGCCTGCAGCCTGGGTGCTCTCACTGCCCTCCAGGAAGGCTGGCGAGGAGGAGGTGGGAGACGAGCCTCCATCCAAGGAGAGCACTGGGGGCTTGCCAGGGGCTGGGCAGAGTCCTGGCTTGCTCAGTGCACTGACGGCCCAGCCTGCCCAAGATAGACCACTGGGGTTCGAAAGGGCTTGGGAAAGCAGCTGGGGAGATCAGAGCCTTCTGCGGTCGTGGGAGCTGTCTGGAAGGCAGGGGGTAACTAAATGGCAGCTTAAAAGTGTCTTCTCGTTTATTCCCATGGTATAAATGAGGCAGAACACTTCTGACTCTGAAGAGGCCATTCTACCCTGGCTGCAATGTGATAACCTCAGTGTATAAACCATGGGGAGCAGGCTGGCAGCAGGTTAAGATGATCATTCTTCTCCTCTCCTCTAGGAACTTAAATCCGTGGAAATATCTTCTGGGCTCCCTCCCTGTATTGGGAGCTGGCCTGTTCAGAGCGCGCAAGGAAGGGGAAAGGACCTCTGGGTGACTTTGCTTTAAATCTGCTGTATTGGTGCTGGGTGATACGGAGGGATTGAACCTGGGTTCAGCCGCTGGTACTGAGCTCATATCCTGGGGGAGAGGCTGTTTGGCTGAGTGAGGGGAGATGCCCCTGGGAGGGAGCTGCAGCCCTTCCCTTGGCTGTGCGGGAGCAGCCATGCCAAAGCTCACCGTTTGGAGAGGAGGAAGAAAAAAAGATCAAGAGGGGAAGGAAATACAGGCTTTTATCAAGACCTCCTACTTCAAAGTTGTCCAGCTGAAGTGCTCCCCTTTGGTTTAATTTGAAGTGATGTTTCCTTCAGCAACTGCAGCTAAATGGCATCAAACGAGGCTGAAACGGCCGGAAAGCCTGGAAAGGAAAGGTACCATTTGGGAATGGCTCGAGGCAGACCTTCCTGTTGGGGTCATCTGTGAAAGCCTTTCCATGAGGATGAAAACTGCCAATGCTGGTATTTCTCATCCCTCAGCTCATGGGATGGGATAAAATCCAAACCCTTTTAGAAAGTGGCAACAGGGGTAATTTCTCATTCTGGGTGCCTGGGGGTGGTTCTACCCCTCTGAAATAGCTGTAATGTCAGTGCTCATGAGCAAGAGGAAGGCAGAAGATGGAGACCCGGGTTCTGCTCTGCCCAGAGGCACCAGCACATCTCCCAGGCTTGCAGTTCCAAGCCTGCAGCCCCCTGAAGCCAGATGCTGAGTGTTGTTTTGGCAGCCCCTCCACTCAGGCAAGAGCTAAACCAGATTGCGGGAAGTGCCAGAGGAAGGGGCATGAATCCATCTTCCTGATGAACCCCTCCAAACCCTCCTGGAGTGGAAAAGGCCAGGCCTTGCTCCTGCTGCCCGGGGAATTCCTGTGTGGGGGCAGAGGGGAAAATCAGCACGTGCTCCCCTGTCACACATCCCTTAACTACCAAAAAACCGCCTGGGAGTCAAAGCAGCTGGCTTTTCCTGGGAGAGCCTGATGTGCTCCTGCTTGCTGCATAGGAACTGATTTTTTCCATCTGGCTGGAAAATGGACAGAAGTTACTTTGAAGGCAGCTGTGTCCTGTCCCCACTGGGGACAGTGGGGCTGTGTGCCTTTTTGGCAGTGGGTCTAGTCACTGGGAGGACAAAGGTGGCCAAAACAGGCCAGCAAATCTGACAGCTTCTCTGGAGAGTGGGACATGTCCTAGGAAACAGAGAGAAAGCTCATGGTCACCTCTCTGACCTGCTGTGATCAAATAAATGTTTTAATGACAATAATTATGCTAGTACTAAAGCCACTGGACAGGGAAGAAAGCGAAGGACAAGTCATCTGGCACTGCACATGGAGGAGGGATACTCACAGGCCTCTGTTTCCTGGAGACTGCTCATAACAGCACACCCAAACCCTCTTCCACCCAAAAGACTCAAGTGTTCCAGCCAGAGGCTGCTTTGCAGAACAGGAATTCAGAGACCTGTGATGGTGGCAGAGCTGGGACCCTGATACCAGATTTTCTTACATTAAGTCTCAAGGGGGAGATGTTCGATTATGTGTTTCTGCTTGCAGTGATGGGAGCTCCATGGAGCAGAAGGCATCTGACCATGTGCGCTTTCTCATGCTCAACCTAAATAGTTGATGTTTGGAGAAAGGTCTCTGCCAATATTATGTGAAGCTATGAAGCTGCATGAAGAGGCAAGGAGGGGAAAAAAAATCCCTCTCATAAGAGTGAGGTGGAAGGAGCTGTAATTTCTCTTCTCCCGGTCCAACAACCCCACGTCCCCCACAGCAGATCTGTTCCAGTGCTGGTAGGGTTGCTGCTTTCTCAACTCCCCCCCTCCTCTACCTCCCCCCTAGCTCCGCTCCACACGCTCCCAGCTGCTCTAGGATGATACAGGCGGGCGCAGAGTTCATGGGAGCCATACCTGTGCTTTGTCTTCATCTGTCACCCCTCCTGACAGTCAGATCCATCTTAAACTGGGAGCGAGAGGGGAAGAGAGGGAAGCAATAATTAACCTCTGCGCAGGCGGCTCCCGAAATGCTGCAGTCTGGTGATGCACGAGGAGACATCCCTGACACTTTTATTGCTACTCCAGCGCCGTGCTGCATCTGTAGGAGGTGATTTGGCCGGGCTGGGATACCTGAGACTTTCATTATGGTTGAAGAGCTCCTGGCACCCGTGCGGCCCTTCCCTGCTGGGTGCATTAGCAAGGGCTCCCACCACCCTCGCTTGCAGAGCCAGGGGGCAAAGCTCATTTGGGATGTTGGCAGACTGGGTTGGGTTTTCATGGTGCAGCCCTCAAGGGAAGGGGGTTAGGTTTAGGGGTTCAAGTTGTCTCTGGTGGGTGTGGAATAGAGGTGTGCAGGAGCAGGCTGGTGGGGTGGTCCAGGATGGGTAGTCCCAGCCCCAGGGTGAGCTGCTGGGATGTGCCTGAGGTCTAGGGCAGGAGCCTGGATGTTATGGAGCCTAAGCTCCCATTACCTGTGGCAGATCATTGGTGGCAACCTTGTCCTGGACTGGAAAGTTTCCTCAATGGGGACATGAAGTGGGGAGAGGGGCTGGGGGCTTTTGGGCTCCCCTTTGATGCTCTGCTGGGTCATAATGCCATCTTGTCAAGGGACGGTGCTGAACATCCCCTTGGGTCCGTGCAGACCCCTGCCCTGGGTGCCTGAGGGTCCTTGTGCTGGCACCAGTGGGGTGGCATGGCCCCACAGCCGCCTCCCAGCAAGGCTGGGACAGCAGTGACACTGCACAGCTGACAAACTTGGCTACGTGCCTGCCTGCTCAGGACCTGGTAGCAAAGGAGCCCAGCAATTAAAGAAACATTAGTGGCCAAGCTCCATGAGGTACAAAGACAACAGTTGTTATTCTGAACCCGATGGAGCCCAGGGACAAACACAGCCTGACCCAGCATGGAAATCAGGGAAAAGCTCTCCAGGGGTTGGTGTCTGGCTTAGCTGTCTGCTCCTTGGTTCTTCTGCAGGATTGCTGGGCCGTCATCAGGGCAGCGACTGCATTTCATTACATGCCGATGCCCATTCAGCAGATGTTGCAGCTTCATCTCATACGAACATGAGAGAAAAATCAATGCCAGAAGCACTTGGCAGCCACACCCTGGGGCATCCTGATCCAAAGCAGCTCATGGTAAGGCTGGTGATGTATCAAATCCTGGTCCTCCGTTGGGTGCATGGAAACTGGGAAAAGATGGGGCAGCGCTGGCCAGAGTTGGGGACCGGGTGTAGGGCCAGATCCCGGTGTGGGATGTTGTGCTGGTTTTGGCTGGGATACAGTTAATCTTCTTCATAGTAGCTGGTATGGGGCTAGGTGCTGGATTTGTGCTGAAAACAGTGTTGATAACAGAGGGATGTTTTTGTTACTGCTGAGCAGTGCTTACACAGAGCCAAGGCCTTTTCTGCTTCTCACCCCACCCCACGAGCGAGTAGACTGGGGGTGCACAAGGAGTTGGGAGGGGACACAGCTGGGACAGCTGACCCCAACTGACCAAAGGGATATCCCCTACCATATGATGTCATGCTCAGCATATAAAGCTGGGGGAAGAGGGGGGGACGTTCGGAGTGATGGCGTTTGTCTTCCCCTGTAACTGTTGCACGTGATGGAGCCCTGCTTTCCTGGAAATGGAAACGTCTGCCTGCCCATGGGAAGTGGTGAATGAATTCCTTGTTTTGCTTTGCTTGCACATGCAGCTTTTGCTCTACCTATTGAACTGTCTTTATCTCAGCCCACAAGTTTTTTCACTTTTACCCTTCTGATTCTCTCCCCCCATCCCATCGGCGGGGAGTGAGCAAGCAGCTGTGTGGCGCTTAGTTGTGGGTTGAGGTTAAACCATGGCAGATGTGCTGCTGTGCAGTCTCTTGCAGTGCCCTGGACATGGAAGGTCCTGTGTCTGGGGAGGGGAGTGGAAAAGGCTCCTTGGGATGTGTCTTTAGGATAGCACTGGCATGTTGTGTTTGCCCAACAGATGAGTTGCAGCAGCTGTTCCTCCCCAAAAGTGGTCCCAAGCAACCAGGATTCTGAGTGGGCAGAAGTGTCAGGTCCCACTGCTATCCCCAGAGTCTGCAGCAAGGGGTGGCCATGCAAGGGCCACCGGCTGTGAGCTTCCTGGGGTGGAGGGCTGGGCGGCCAGTGCCATCTCCTGGGTGGCGGTTTGGTGCCTGCACTACTGGACATGGGCAAAAGGAGAGCCACGGTGGAATCTCAGGCCCAGATAAAATGCCTTGTAAGGTCTGGTGGATTGTCAAAATGAGCATGAGGTCACCTGGTCACTTTGAGGAGGAATCACCAAGTGCTGAAGGACTGGATCATGAAACTGAGAAAGGGAAAATGTGAATCTGGACCTGAATTCAAACCAAGAAAAAACACTTAAAAACAAGATCTATTTTGTTTTCCAGCTGTTTTAGCAGTGAGGGGGACTGCAATAAGCCTATCCACCAAGACCAGTGGTGGCTTAGCCTGCTCTTGTCTGCAGAGCAAGCTGCGATACTTTTCCATGTGTTTTTTTGTCATGGAGATGCTTTAAGCAAACCCAAGTTACAGCTGTCTGTGTTTGGAGGTGGGCTGGTATCACCCGGCCTGGGTAATTTCAGAGGCAACTGCAGAGGATCCTGGTATCTCTCCTAGCCTTGAATTCTCTAGTTGCAGCCTTGGTCCTGGCAGGTTTCTTACTCCATGTCCTGGCACCCATGTCTTATGAACTGTTAGCTCCACTGGTGTCCCCAGGCTGTTTCTGAGGGGTCTATGCAAAACCACCAAGAAAAGCAGAGATGGCTTCTGCACTGGCCAGAATTTTGGGCAAATTCCTAGTGGGAGACAGTCTCTGCTTTAAAGAAAACATAGTCTCTTCATGTAAGAAGCTGGTGCTCATATCAGTTGGAGATGGAGAAACTGAGGCATGGCAGATGAGACTGATTTTTCCCAGCAGAGGCAGGGACCTGGTAGCAAGCCCAGAGATGACTTGAAGTCTCGTACAGCTTCCCTCTTCTAGCTGCAAAAGCATCCACTGGGAAAAGGTCAGCAGACTGAGGAAAACTAATCCCAAACTTTCCAGTTCAGCCTTCAAGGGGGAGTTTGCCAGAGGTAGAGGGGAAAAAAGCTCCTGAACACCTGAAATGTCCAAACAGGCTGCAGATGAGGCCATGCACAAGTGCTGCCAGCTCCCTGGCTTTTGAGCGGCAGGGAGACTTGGCCTTTCCCTGCACAGATGGGGGTTTAATCAGGCACAGTTTAAGCACATGGGTGTTCAGCGCTAATCCAATTTCCCTCCATTCATTAGGGTGGTTATTCATCACTCGGGAATGATGAAAGGCTGTGAGTCCACGTGGATGCTAGAGAGTGGCAGCACTGCTCAGTGCTGACGTGCGTGAGCCCTTCCCTGACCGCAGTGCCAGACTGCTGGTGGGGATGGCAAGTGAGCTGGTGGATAATCCCAACCCCTCCACAACTCCAAATCACGTGCTAGGTTTGCTCCACTGAGCTCTGGAGACCAAGTCATCTTAGGTTTACCCAGCAATCGGATGGGAAACTGGCTGAACTGCCAGGTAACACACGCAGACGGAGAGCTGATGAGTTGGGAGAGGACCTGAAGGGATGGAAACCTGTGGCCCTACTCTGCTCCATCAGACCCTTGCATTGCTCCTGAGGGTTAATTATATGGTAAGGTTACTGGGCAAAGCCAGTCTCCCACTGCTCCGTGAGCCCCCACACCACTGTCTTCAGCAAGCTGGATCCAACCCTACGGAGAAAGGCTGCGGTCCATGAGAGCAGGGTTATGGGGAGGTGGGTGAAGGGATGGCCAGTACCCCAGGCTGTGGCGGAGCTATAGTATAACATCAGCTGGAAGACCCACGGGTAAGGCTGCATGGGGAAGGCAGCTGCTTTGGGTGCATGTTTGCTTCTTCCAAGCGTTTGGCAGATGCACTTCCACCTCTGCAACCTAGTGCCTGGGCAGATGGGTCAGGAGGCTGCCAGAGCAGGTCATGGTTGTACCCTGAGACCCTGGCATCCAAAAAAAAAGATGAGAGATGTGTCTCCTTCTGTCTCTTTCCCCCATAGCTGGAGCTCAACAGACCTTAGATTTCCAGACTAACAGCAAAGTTTGCACAAAAGTCTAAGATGCTCACTCCAAACTCCTGTCTCCAGTGCAAATATTCTGGCTGTTAAAGGTAAAAAAAGTAAACTACCCTCCATGGCTGGTGTAAATTTTGGTGTGAGGTGAATAAAAGGGGCTGCAACCATGGTACAGGAGGCATCACGGGCTGTTGAGTGGATGCAAGTGCGAGCGTTTCCCTGCTGCATTTATTCCCCCGCCTCTAGTAAACGGCAATTGGTAGTGTGGCTCATGGGGATGAGAATTACTACCCTGCCCCAGGGAGCTAAAGGGTAACTACCAATTAGTGGCTGGAGAGTTATTTGATAATTCTGATTATCATGAGGTATCTGGGGACCTCCGGGTCATTGCCACAGGGCACCTGGGCTGTGAGCAGGTATTTAACCATGTTCTGGAGTGAACCGAAGTGATTTCCATATCTTGGCCAGGGCTGGTCCTGGAGACCCCATTTGGGGGTCCCAGCACAGAGCCTGGGAGGGGTGGCAGGGTAGGAGCTGCTTACCACCCCTGGAGCTGAGCTCCTGAGCTCCTGGCCTGTCCGTCTGTCTGTCCTGTGCCTTCCTTGGCTGGGAGCTGGGTACCAATGCATCCAAGATGCTCTTCCTCTGGACCTGGAAGCTGAACACACCTTTGGGGCCCTGAAATTGCCTCCAGGCTGTCTGTTGGCATGGAGTCTCCTTTGCCTCCCTACTTTCTCTTTTCTTTCCTCTCCTCTGCAGGACCCCTCCTCCAAAGCCCTGACCCCTCAGTCCCACCACCTGAACCCCTCATTCAGTCAGTCTCCAGCTCATGGCATCCTCCAATGCCCCCCTGGCACCCTCTCAGCCCACTGCCCTCCCCGAGTCCCTCTCCCCTCCCTCCCCAGCACCCGGCTTCCCAGACCCCGGCCGAGCAGCAAGGCGCTAACACCGGCACCCCTCTACCTTCCAAAAGGGGCTGGTGGTTGTGTTTGATGGGAGCAATCCATCTCCATCATTGTAATGACCGTTCCCATTAATCGGCCATAAACTAATAAAGTAAGCACTTTCCCCTCCATCCCCACCACCCCCCCCAAACTTCATTAAGTCTTTAGTACATTAATATGTCTTACTTAGTGTCTGCTTTGGCCTCTGTTTGTTTTTCGGGGTTTTTTCCTTTTTTTTTTTTTTTTTTCTGTGGATATCATGGGTTTACCTGACGATGTTATTCCCTGCAGCCCTGAGGAAGCTCTGACAGCCCAGGTCATCCTTACGGCAACGGGAACATCATGCGTGCTAGTGAGCCGAGAAGAAAGGGACAGGGACAGGCATGGGGAGGGTGGAGGGAGGAAGGAATAAAAGATCCCGTACACCTCCAAATTAAATTTGTGATGCCTGGCATCAGATGGGCCCGCAGCCAGAGATTAATTCGACTGATCAAGTTATAAAGAGCGCTGAGGCGGGTAATCAATCTTGGAGCTGTCAGGCGAATCGGCAGCAGTATTAACCTGGCAGGACTCGCACACACATACACACGCACACACGCAGAAGCCTTTTTAATTCCTTTCACATTGACTATTATTTCCCAGGCCTGTTTATTTTGGAAGGGCTGGGGAAAGCGGGGGGCAGCGGCGCTTTGCTCTCTCCTCCTCCATCCCCGGCAGTGACAGCCCTCACGTACCCACTATCTCCACATGCGAAGGGGAAGCCCTTGGCCATGAAGTTGGAAGCCCTTAGGGTCAGTTTTCCAAGGGACAACACTGGATTTTTTGCCTGATACTGAGAAGACTCAGGCTGGGTTTCCTTCTCTTCCCAGACCCGTGGTGGTGGCATTGCTCTTCCTCACCAGCCCCCAGACTGGAAGCGGCCCCAGGCTTGTGGTCCTCAGCCCAGGGCACCCCTCTGGGCAGGCATAGTCCCCGTGTCCCTGGAGAGTGACAAAGACACTGAGCCACTCCAGGTCAGCTGCAAACTGGAGCTGCTTGGAGCTGACTCTGCACAGCCCATAGCGGATGAAAGCCAAGAGATCTCTTTGGAGGTCTTTCTCGGGAATGGGGTGCAAATGAAGTAGCTTAGAAGTGGTGAGAGCTGGGCAGCTCTCTTTGCTCTGAGCCTTGGGAGTGACAAGCCCACAGCAGCAGAGGATGGTTCTACCAGCATGGGCTGGAGACACCTGTGCTGGAGGTGCTGTGCAGAGACCTTGTCTGGTCCAGCCTCAAAGGTGGACAGGGCAGGTTCTACAGGCTCAGGGTTGGGAGTTTAAAGAGTGATCATCTCCAGAAAGAAAAGGAAACTCGCAGGCGAGAGCAGGGGGAAGTCCAGCTGGAGACCTGGCAATGGGCTATTTCAGGAGGGAGCTAGCTTTGGGCCACTTGGAAAGATGACAGAAAGAGCAGGAGTTTGGGGTGCTCAGCCAGCAACCTGCACTGCAGTGGGTCTGGGAGACCCCCAGTGCCCTGTGGAATTGTTGGCTATAAATGTGCACTCAGCTGCTGACTGTTCCTAGCAAATCACCCATAACGTTATGAGGCAGTGGGACCTCCTTATGTGAGAAGTGTGGGATACCATCCCCTGCTAACTGCTCTCTTGCTGGGGACATCTTCTCAGGGGATGTAGTCAAGGATCAATGTCTCCATGCAGAGGTCACTGTGAGCAGCCACCAAAAGCTGTTGTGGTGCTGGGTTTTTCTGCCAGGCCAAACACACAGTGCTCCATCTAGCATTCTCCAGGAGGTCCTAGCTTTGAACCGAAGGGCTGAACATGGCTGAAATGTATGGGGACTGGGGGCTGGCTCTGCAGGGTCCTAGTGGTTGCTAGTGGTCACTCAGACCCCATTCAAGTGTGAATACTTGTTTAATGAAAAGGTTCTGGCACGAGTCCTCCCTGTATTGCAGCCCTTCTGCTGTCCCAGCTGGCCAAGGCACTGAGAGCCCATGGTGAGCCCCTGGGCTGGTAGTCTGTGGGCTGGTAGCCCTTTGGCTCAGAGCTGTGCTGCCCTATGGCTCTGGCAGGCTGGTGTTTTGCAGTGGCCCTTGAGTCCTCTCCAGTGCCAAAGCTGCAAGCCATCAGCATGACACCAGCAGGACATGTGGCTTGGGCTGCTGGGAATGCTGTGGCCTTTCTGGGATGCTCAAGTGGGTCCTTTCAGGCTGGAACAAACTGCGTGGGCGGCTGAGAGGTCTCTGAGAAATACGCTGGGGTGGGAGCTGGCATCCCTGCGAGAGGAGTTGCTTTCCAAGCAAGATCCCCGGTCAAATATTTCAAAATCTTTTCGCTCCCACAGTTTCCCTGCCCATCCCCTTCAGGGGCTGTCAGTCAGGCTGTGATGGCCCCGCTGTGAATCAGGGCATCCTGCATGACTGCAGCTTGCAGCCAGCTCCCATATCTGTGCATCAAGCACTCGTGTTCATGCAAGGGCTGTGCTGGGGGCTGAAGGGGGCATTTGCCTTTGGGGTGCTTGGGGTGGATCCCCAAAGGGGGCAGAGGTTGGGGAAGGATTGCTGGATGATGTGCTCAGCACCAGCACTCATTCTCTATGTATCTCATTCTCTGAAGGGCATGCGGGGTTCCCTGGAGCCTTCTTGTGGTGGCTGGTGTGTGCCCCCCGGGGTGTCCCCATCCTCCCTCATGCCTCCCATAGAGTGGAGCAGAGGTGCAGGGGGTGCTCTTGCCCCCATGCTGGGTAGATGTCCTCTCTCCTCTGCTCAGAGCCCATGGCTGCAGCCATTCCCCCATCTCCTGTCCCCATGGCCCCATCCCTGCCATCCTGCGGAGCTCTGACTGATGCCGTGGCTGCTTCCCCTGGACCCACTGACAAACACCTGTATCCTCTGCCGGCTGTGCCGACCCCACCAGCTTGCAGGGCTGCAGGCAAGAGGGCTGCATCCCAATGCCAAGCTGCTCCCACTCAGTTCACACTGGCAGATTTTGGAGCCGTTCAGTGCCAAAGTCTTCTCCAATTAATCTTCACCCTCTCTGGCTCCCTTCCCTCCTCGCTGGGCCACATCTTGGGGAGGATCCATTGATCTCAGAAGTGCCCAACACAGCATCTGGAACTTGGGCTAGGCTGCATTTCCCAGCACCTTCTCCAGGTTGCTGGGTACCAGTGCGGATGTTCTCTTCGTATTTGATGGGATTATTAGTATGGGGGGAGGAGAAGGGGGGAAAGAAAGCACTAATTGATCTGGTAATAAAGTTAATAGAAGCTCTTATGAGCTTGCCCATTAAGAATAATTAAGGGTGAGTGAGGGGAGTAGACTGAAGGGAAGTCCCCTGAGGCTGGGGCAGGCTGGCTGGCTTGGTGAGGGTTTGCAGAAGCCCTGTGACCCCACACCTTCTGCCCTTGGCCTTCACCCTCAAATCCTTCCTGTCCCCGCTTCTGAGGTCCCAGGCAGGTCTGACTTCTCCAGCTGGGACTGGGGCAGCTGGGAGCACAGGTCACCCTGCGTGGGAGGGGTGAGGCTGGAGTCCTCCCCATCAGTACCCAGGCAAGGCTGGGGTCCCGTGGGCACTCGAGGGGGTCAAGGACCAGAGAGGATGGGGGTCTTCTTCCAAAAGTCTCCCAGCAAAAGGTGAGCACCAGTTTTTGCCAGTCTTTTCAGGGATGCCGGGGATGCTCTGGCTCACTGACTGGCTTGGCAGGAGCAGTATCCCTGTGCTGGGCTGCAGCCACCATGGACCCTCCAAGCTGGGAAGGGCCAGGAAGCATCCTGGGCTGGAGACAGGATGGCTGAGCTCTGGCATGGAGAAAAAAGCCAATCTCCGAGAACTTGGTAAACACAATTGTTGAAAGAAGAAAAGAGCAGCTCAGTGGGGTCAGGGGTTAATATAGACAGGGCTACTACTACAAACCACAGGGAAAACAGGTGGGATTTCAGTGGCTGATAACAGGAGGCAGCGGGGACCGGCATGCAGCGGGGCTGTGAGCTGGCACAGAGGCAGGACCAGCCTGGCTGTGAGGCAGGGGACTGCTGGATACCTGGGGCAATGGAGAGCAAGTTTCCTGCTCCTTCCCTGCTCGTGGGACTGCAGACAGCATGGCACACAGCACATCCTCCCTGAACTCCCGCAGACGCTGTCCCACCTTGCAGGGCTCATTGTAGGTGTGTGTCCAGCTTGGCCGATGCTACCAGCACTGAGCTGGATTTCAGGGAGCTGGGCGGCATACGCCAAAAAAAACAAGGAATTCAGAGGATGAGCACAATGCTGCAGGTCGGTCTGCAGCAAATAGCTTTGTCCCAGCCGCCAACCCGTGAGAGGACTTGGGGACCCTAAGCAGTGCTGGCCCCGGCTGCTGCCCAGCCTTGAACTGGGGCTGCAGACAGAAAGTAGGGACCTGCCTTCCCCTGTGGCTCTGCCCCCACAGCGGCACGCAGGCAGCCTGGGCTTGCTCTGCCTGCAAGCTGCCCCAAAGAGGGGCAAAGCCCCCCTGGCTCCCCGTTCCTCTGCCTGCTCCTGGCCAGCTCCCAGCCCATCCGTTTGCAACCAGCTGGGACATGCAGCCGGAGCTGGGCTGCGGGGCAGGCGGATGCCGGGTTGCTTTGAGTGGCAGGTGAATTTTGCTGTGGGCACTGAAATTCAGACGCCAAGCAGTGGGGCTGGACCGGCTCTGCCTGATGCTCTTCCCCAGCCTGGACCCCTCCGCATTCCCTGCCCTTGGCTTTGCAGCTCAGCCCTGACCCTCTCTGTCCATCCCTCAAGCACTCTGCGAGTACAGTGCGACGTCCATGGGTCTCCGGGCAGCCCTGGTAACTGAACCCACGCATGACATGGACTTCTGTCCTGCCCGTACCACACAAATGATGGTTTCATCGTCACGTGAGTGGCATGGCAGCCCTGAGACCCCCTCTGCCATGGGGAGACATGGGCTGGCTTCTCCCACCAGCAGGATGCAAGGAGGAGCCGGTGCCTCATGCAAGGAGGGGGATGTGGCGGGTGCAGCCTGGAGCACCCAACCCAGCCCGGGACCAGCAGCGTGCAGTGTCCTTGGGAGGATGAAGCCTGCCCGCCTGTCCCGGTGCCCCTCAGGCTGACACAGCGGGCAACGCTGTCTGTGTTTGCTTGCTTTGAGGAAGGGAGTGAAACCAGATCCAGCCGTGCTGCTGTTTGCGGCAAGGCTCCCACCCAAACACAGGAGACACGGTAAATAGAGGCAGGAGGCCAGCGCTCATCGGACAGACTGTGTCCCTCCTGTCAGTGCCTTGGCCACAGGGAAGTGTCTCCATGTTACTTCCCAGGGCATCCATCTCTGCCCCTCCTATCCCCACCTACAGCCATTCTGTGTCCTGTCTGGAGCAGAAAACCCCATTTGCCGGTGATTTTGTAGTGTTGCCATGCAATGGGCCGGGTACCAACATGGGCAAGGGGACCAGGCTGGTGATGTGACCCGGGGGAGGCCCCTGGACTCTCCCACTGCTTCAGCCTACGTGACTGGCAGAGGGTCCCCGTGAGGAGGTCGGTGACATCTTAAAAGCTGCTGCAACACTAGCCGATGGCTCAGGAACACCCATATGCTCCACCAGGCCCTGGGGAGGGCAGGCAGGGCCAGCAGGCTCCAGATATTGATCACGGCTGGGATGCTCACAGGGCATCTCCCAAGCCCTGCCGTCATGGAGAGCCATGGCCAGATGTCACCGCTTTAAACACCCTGCAGGTGGAAAGGAGTGGCGCCTGCTCCTCAAAAGCCAAATAACCCAAATCAGCCCCCTGTGTCTGTCATCACCTGTGGGTGATGAAGCCTCTCATTGCCACAGCATGTCCTGTATGACCATGAATCACCTCTGCATGGGGATGACACCCTTCGTCCCCTGTGAATACAGGCTAACTAATGGGGCTTGGGATCCTGCGTGGTAATGCCAAGCAATGATTTACATTTAATTAGCCAAATGAATATGAAAATAGACTCTGCCCAAGAGCCTCCTAATAACTTTCTGTGTTAATGGCTTGGGCTAATATAACTCCTCCCTGGTAGATCACTGTGCCGTGTGGTGGGGAACAAGAGCCTGACCAGGCTGCGGGGGGAACTGGAGCTGCACACACCAGTGAGCAGGACAGGGGGCTTTGCGGCCATAGGTCTGTGACCACAGCCTTTCCCCTTCTTTTCAGTGGGTGCTGCGGGTCTGATGTGATCAAGGCTCCAAAATACATAGTTATAGCCTAACTGCACAGAGACAGATTTCCTGGTCCTAAATTTGGTGTTGCATTGATTAGAAAGATCTAGATTTGAATAAACAGGCATTTTGTTACTCAGGCCAACAATATGAGAGGAAGGAGTCAGGTATAACTACAGCAGAGAGATCAAACAGCAAAAAATAGTCACTATGCAGACCCAGCCCAGGAGCTGGATTCAAACCGCATCACATCACATCCCACACCTGTGAGCTTGGTAAGGGCTTGGCTACTAACCCCCAGAGCTTCCCCTCTTTGGGCCCGCCAGCAGATGCAGAAGCATTTCTGTAAGGCCATCAGAAACAAATCAGTTGGTACCTATGGGGCACAGGAGGGATCCTGCCCCAAAGAAGCAAAGCTCCCGGGCTAGACTGGAAACAAGTGCATCACAGGAGGCAGCCCAGGACAGAGTGAAAAAGGGCATCTAGAGTCAGCTGTTACCAAGGAATTAAAATAACATTCAGTTTGTTGATTAAGTAATGTTAATTAATTGATAATTAATTAATGTTAATCAAGCCAGGATGCTGCATTTTTTAAATTTATTTTTAAAATAGCTTGTGCACCCCAGGCTAGTCTTCTCCCACGGCATCAGAGGGCTGGTCTGATAAACCTGCAGACTTGTGTGATGGACGTGACCTAAGAACCGGCTTTGATGGCTTTGCACTAAATCACAAATGCTCGGGGATGTTAGAGAGTGCCTGATTTTTGTGTGTTTGGTTTCTTAACCTGTCTGAATGCCATTAAACCTGATTGAGGCTAATACAGGGTGGATCCACTCAAAATCTCTTAGAGTGGGGTCTCCCCAGTCAGTCTCGTCTCTGTTTGATTTCTTGTGGCCCGGGAGCCCCCCAGCATCTGTAATTGAATGTAAGGGCTTCTGTCCAGGGGAGCGGCGCTGCATTAATCACTGCAACCTGGCAGAACCAGGCCGATAGATCTTCCCAGCACGTAAAATAACTCATGTTAATCATTGCTTGTGATTTATCCTCTCCTCTGTCTCGTACATGAATTATTCAGGGTGGCACTGGGGGAGGCCGGGGTAAGGAAAGCCACAAGAAAGTCCCGTGGCTGGCGCAAGTGGTCCTGGCTCCCAGCTGGGAGGGCAGAGCAGGATGTGGTGGGGCTCTGTCTCCAGCCCTGGGCACGTCCAGGATGCAGGAGGTGCTCAGCCAGGGTCTTCACTCTCACAGGGGCTGCTGGAAATTAATTGCACATTCAACAGCCATGTGTTGAACTCTCCAAGCATCTCCACCTAGACTACTTGGGACAGGCTCTCCTCCCATCTGTCTTCGTGCTGGCTGCAGGGCTGTGTCCATCATTGGCGCCGCATTTGTTTTGGTGTGGGTATTTTTCTTTAGCCCCAATTACACTCAGGCTTACAGCAAAACAAACAAGCCCTGGGACGTGGAGGTACCTGGCTGGCTCAGACAGGCTGGTGCCGCGGCTGGCCCCAGGGCTGATAAAGGACCCACAGTGTCGCTGCGCTGGAGTCTGGGCTTGCAAAATGTGACATGGTTTCTCTTGACAATTAATCACTGGGGAGTGAATGGCATCAATTAATGGGTAATTGGTGTCATTTTGGGTCAGGGTTTCCGGGCTGGACTCCTTCTGGTTCTCTCCATTGCAAGGATGGGCATCTCTGTTGCAGCACCTGCATGCAAAGCCCCGAGGGAGCTGGTGGATGGAGCTGCAGGTTGATCCCCCAGTGATGGCAGCCAAGGGGGGTAATTCCCTGGACAAGCAGAGATATTAACAGCAAACCCCGAGGTGGGGAATATGGACCCAGCCAGGATGAGGACATGACCAGCCCTGCACTCACTACCGCCACCTGTGCCCAGCCAGAGCCATGGGGTGTTTTGGGGCTGGATGCTTTCAGGGGTTCAGGTCCCTGCATGGCCCTGTGCGGGGACGGAAGCAAGGGCTGCTGGCTTTGGATTTAGGGGTGAATTGAGATGCCTCTAATGCCAGGAAATGCAACTATTTCTGGTCTACACTTGCTTTAGGAAAGGCAGCAGTGAGGTGGCTGCTTGCAACACTTAGTGGGGAAACTGAGGCACTCAAGCAGTTATCCTAAGACCAAAAAAACCCTGGTGAAACAAGGCCCTCCCAAGCACAATGGGTGGCACAGGAAGCAGCTCCTGGGGCATCCCCAGCCCTCTCCAGGGAAGCAGCTGGCTCGAAGGACAGAGATGCACATTTGTCTGCCCTCGGAGAGGGCCCTTCCCTCCCCCAGTCCAGCCAGGGACTGCATCCCGCTGCAGCTCCAAAACAGTTCAGCAGAGGAGTACGGGATGGGAGAGTAATTCGATGCTCTGAGTGTCCAGAAGAGATCCTGCTAGATATACCCATCTGACACGCTGCTTGAGATAAAGCAGGGGAGACGGCTTTACTTTAGCTTATCGGACATATTTCCTCCAGAGAGATCTTCATCAGCTTGGGGAGGAAACTACTGAATTTTTGTGTTTTGGTGGCTTTTTTCCTTTTGAAATTTTTCAAGAGGAACAAAGATGGTTGGGGAAAAAAAATACTTCACTTGGTCCTTATTTTGTTAGTGAGAAATTTTTAAACTGCTAAGTTTTTGTCTCTGTTTTCTTTTAGTAGCAGAAATAGAAGATTTTAATATTTTTTCCCCACAATTGAGATTAAGTAAAAAATACTGCCTGGAGAACATAGTGGACGAGAAATTTTTAAGTTGAAGAAGAACAAGTGACACACTTGGAAAGCTGTATTTTTCATAATTATCCAATGGAGACAAAACTAAGTGCAAGCACATTGGAATTTCCCCCACTACTGCAAAGCTGATTTAATGAAATTCCATTTTCTCAGGGAAAGAAGCAGCTCGTCAGAAAGCATTTGCAGACATCCCCATCCCCAGGACCTCATCCCCGGGAGCTGACCCCCTGCCTGGACTCTTTACATGTGCTGGGGAGGTGCAAAAGGACATTGCAAATGCCCTCACCCTGTGAAGACCCATGGGGGCTTTGCTTGGCCTCGCCTGCTGTGCAAACTGCTTTACTCCTTGGTCTGCTGTCACCAGTCCTTGCTGGGCAGGTTTGGGGGTTTCAATGCCCCCAGCTCACCCAGTCTCATCACTGCAGGAGATGTAGCTACCAGCCTGCTCCTCTTTCTCAGAGCCACATCCAGGCACTGGGGCTCTCAGCAGGGACGTCCCCTCCATGGGCAGCTCCTCCTGGGGAGGTGGAGACCCCCACTTCCCCCACCTTCCAGCACCCCTCTGCCAGCCCCAGATGTTCACACAGTGGGGCACGTGAGCAGGACACTGTGGTGCCAGGCAGTATGGCTGCTCGCCTGGCACAAGCCCAGGGAGCTGTCGTTTCACCGCTGCCGCACTGCTAAGCATCAGCCACTCAGCATCAGTGACCCAAAACCCATCAGCAGTTTCAGAGGATCCACCTTGCAAGCTGCAAGCATGAGCAAATGTGGCATGGTGCACCAGTGTCTCATAAAAACTTCTGCACATCATGTATTCGTTTTGGTACGAATACAGCACACGGAGACCAGACCCTGGGGAGCAGCGCCAGCCCTCAGGAGTTGGAAGTGCCTTCATCCGTTTGACCTTCCAGCTCCTTTTATCATGGTTTCTGAAAACTGTTACCACTTGCCAGCATTTTGTGAATTCCTCTTTGCACCCTTGGTCTAGGAAATGCAACCCAGAGATGATGCTCTCCCCACTGATGTACCCTAGAATCACGCTCATTTTTCTTCACTTTTTTCCCCAAATCCCATCTCTCTTTCAGTGAGGAGACACTTTTCCAGCCTCCCAGGTTTTCTGCTCTCATTTTCAGCTCCATGTTAACCTGCCCCAGCTGTCACTGAACATGAGGTTTGAGTCTGCTAGTAGTCACAGGACATTTCCCCGTGGCCCTGGGACCATGATGGCCTTAGAGACTCCGGTGGGCAACAGGCAGGGAGAACACAGGCAGTGGTCAGAGACAGCTGACTGGAGGGAAGCATCAGCAGGAGAACCAGCCCTTGCTGGCGAAGCTTTGCTGCAGCGTAGGCAGGGCTGAGGATGTGCTGGGCCACTAGCGAACTGAGCCCCTTGCCAGCCTGGCAGCAGCATTAAGTCCTCGGAAAGTGAAGTTTCCAAGCCGTCATCGACCTTCAATGCCCAGCAGCACTGGGTGTGTGGCCAGGGTGGGTAGTGCATTAGGTAGCTGATTGGGGTGGTGATGGATAGGCAAGGTGTTTGGGGCTCATTAATTTCCTGGCAGGGATCAGCTTGTCACATCCTATAACGCAATCAAAGTGAGAACACATCTCACTCAGGGAACACAAGGAGCACTCAACCAGAAGGCAGAGCACTGCCTTGCAACATCCTCCAGCTGATAAAAACTCCCGACCACTGTGGGGGTTTAATCCTGCTAAATGCTGAGCACCTGGGGCATGGCTCGGCCTTGGCCCTATAACCCTCAGCAGGGGCACTACTCTTGTTTGGCTGATTTCTCCAGGCTGCCCAGGGAAGGGTGGCTGTTCTGGGGATGCTAGAGCTCAGCTTGCCTTGAAACATCACCATCCCTGGGGTGCAGGTCTCCTGGGAAGCCTCTGCCCTCAAGCGTGGAAGTCTGGGTGGGCTGGACCACAGCCTGCCCTCCCCTGAGCTCAGCTGCAGCCAGGTTTGCGATTTGCCTGGATCTCTGGAGTAGGGGCTTGGTTCTTCAGCAGGAGTGATCTCCCAGGGTCAGACATTTGCTGGGAGCAGCCAGGCTCCCCAGAGCATGTGCTGGGTTTCAGCTGGCACTACTGCAGCAGGAAGATGCTGTGGGACAGGGCTGCAGTGGGGGGTCAGGGCAGATGAGCTCATGCTCCCTCACAGGCTGAAACTCCTCAAATCCCCAGCCTCCTCTGCAAGAAGATGCTGCTTCCCATCCTCTGAAGGAGTGAGAGAGCATGGAAACAAAAAGATTTAAAAAAAAAAAAAAAAGCCCTCGTGATGACAAACACGAGCAGCATGGCTGTGAGCCAAGGCACCGCTCATACACCCTGGGGACCGGGGGACACACACACGACACATGCATGGCCCCTCCAACCAAGCCTGTGGGGGGAAAGGGGATGGGGCGGTTTTTCCGGCTGCAGCATTGTTCTGAGGGACCTGAATAAACACTTGGCCAGGGACACCCAGGTGAAGGGCATGTTTCCCTCCCAGTGCCAGGAGCCTTCAAGGAAACCCCTTTTGTGTCTGCATTTGGCTGGCCCTCGGAAACTACCTCCGCTCCTGGCAGCTGGTGGTGGCTGCAGCAGCACCGCGGGTCCCTTGCTGTTAGGAGAGGTGGGACGGGGCTGTCCCCCAGGTCTTGCGCAGGCATGTGGTGCGTGGTCTCTTCTGAAAGAGCTAGGATCCCTCATCTGCTTCTTCAGGGCCTAAACCCTGTGCAAGTGTGGGGGTGCTTGAGAAGTACTTTAATTTATCCTTTTAATGTGGGTATTATTCAATAGTAAGGATTTGATAATTATTTAGTTATTTACACTGCTTGTTTGCTACTATTGATTGCTTTGGTTTGATGTTACTTGCAGATAATGGGGAGCTGAGGGAAGGCTTGGGGGGCTGAGGGCAGGTTCAGGCACCCCAAGGCAAGCTGCAGCATCCTGAGTCAGGGGAGAGATGCTCTGCAGTGGCTGTCCCCAGGTGGGACAGGACCGGGAAAATGCCACTCCCTGGGCTCCTGCAAGCAGACAAGTTTTGAAACCTGCTGGTTTTGTGGCCATCCCTGGTTGGGGGGCAGGGGAGAGCCAGCCGCCCGCGCTGGGCTGGGAGTTTGGAGCTGGCACATTTCCCTGCTTGGCATGGGGCTCTAGCTTTGCCTGCTGAGGCTCTCACAGGTGCAGCAGCATCTGATGGGCCCAGGACAGGGCCTGGGTCATTCTGAGAGTGCAATGGCACAAGGATGCTGCAATGTTCAGGGGTGCTGATGTTCCACAGGGCGGTGAAGGACTCTGAGGTGCCAGCTCCAGAGGCACCAGCGAGCAGGACCTGTCACGTGATGTCAGGGATAAAATTTTCCCCTACCATTCATGATTTTTAAGCTGAGCACGTCAGTGCTTGGAAGCTTCTGCATCCCTCATTTTGTTACATGCTGAATCAGACCTTGCCCCTGAGTAGGAAAGAGCTGCTGCCTGCCCACCCTGCTTTGCTGCACTGCACTGATATCACCTGGAAAAGAAAATGCTCGCACAGGAGTTGGGGAGCGCAGGCTCCTGGCCAGGGAGCAGGTTAGCAGCCCGCTTTGTGTCTGTTATCCAAAGCACTGAAAGGCCTGCAGATGAACTAAGCGAGGGACTAAGTAAATAAAGGATTGACCTTCCACCCCAGGGGCCAGAGGGCAGCTACAAACTAGTGCTAATGTGAAATAGAGAGGCAAACTTTGCAGGCTCTGGAGGAATTTGCCCTGGAAGCATCAAAGAAGGCAAAGGACTCGTGTATCACCCTGTCTGCATCAACACGGGGATGATGGCCCTGCCACCCAGAGGACCAAGCTCTGTCCAGTGGCTCTGGGAGGGACGCTGTGTCGGCTCAAGGGCTGAGGCAGGTCTGCAGGAAAGGGCTACGGGGAAATCCCTGACTTGGATGCCTGGAACTGCTCATGCTTTCAGCATGGTGCCCCATGGGTTGCTTGGCACAAGCAAGTTGCTGTGTTTCCCACAAAGTCCTGCAAAGTCATTGCGGGGCTGCTGTGTGCCCTGCAGATGGATGGACCTGGGAGCTGGTGCTTCTCTGTGAAACCTGTGGGCACTAGGAGCGAGGACTGCTGGAAAATCTTGGGCTGTGCAGCACAGAGTTTTGAAAGCACTTTCTAAAAAGGAGCCACATCTAAATGTCTCAGGCTGGGCAACAAACATGCCCAGTTACTTTTGACCATACGCAAATTGGCACATGGCTGACAGTCATACGATAGAGTCAGAAGACCACAAGGGATGGACGGGTCAATAGGAGGTGGCAGATGGACACTGCCACTGGAGAAAAGGAAAGACAAGCAGATAGAGCTTGGGGAGCTGGAGATGAGCAGAGCAGAGCTAAGATTTGATGGGGGTATTTTGTTCTGACTGAGGGAAGTTGGACCGAGGGGTGGTTTTTGTTGTTGCTTTTCTTGGTCTCGCATTAGAGAGAGAGGTGCAGCGCTGCCTGTTATTAATAGCTGGGGACACATGGGCTGGCACAGAGCACTTCTGATGAGCCCACAGGGCCCCCAAATGCTGGATAATGCATGGCTGATAGCCAGGCAGTAATTCAGTCACAGGATCATGATAATGTGCACAAACCTCGGTAGGCCTGTTGCATTATGAAGTGCTGTGAGTGATTTACACCCTGTTAGCAGCTAACCGATCTGTGTGCTACCTGCACAACTGGACCCTCTGGGCTACTTAGAGCTCCACTTGCCATTTCAGTTGATCCCTGGGAATGGCTCTTCTTCCCTTGCAACCGATGCCATGGCACTGCGCTTGCTTTCCCCTGGTGCAAAAAAATCCCAAATCCCCCAAAGCGCCCTGTTAAGAACTTCCACATCTCATTGAGCTGTTATTAATAGGGGGATTGTCTGGTGTCACAGCACAGGCATAAAATACATTAACATTATCACATAATCTTATTTAGCAAACACTTGTGTCGCTTCGCCCTTGGTAATTGCATTTGGGAGATGCAATATTTATGAAAGGGGAGAAGGAAATGTCTTGGCTCATCTCCTCTGAGCAGTAAAAGTCCTGGGGAGGGGAAAAAAAAAAAAAAAAAAAAAGGTGCTGGGGGGATTGTGGGAGACTGGGAAGAGGATATCTGAACTGCTGCTTCACTCACAGCAAGTTCGGTGTTTGATAGGACTCTGTGTAAGCTCGAGCTTTGCCACTGAGCTACTCCTGGAACTGAGTAAAGCTGGGGTATGAACCGGGGTTTTGCAAGGGCTCTTCTTCCTACACTACACGGTGTTGGACCCCAGCGCTTTCCTGGCATCTCTCTGCAAATATTGCTGCGAGCTCACTCGCTGCCTGGCGTTAGCTCTCACTCCTAATTGCACCTGCGAGGCTCTCCGGTGAGGCTGCACTCGGGGCTCAGCTCCGAGAATGCTGCCCGCTAAGCACAATGATTGATTAGGATTTCTCCTAGGACTGAAATCCACCCAGCCAGCACTGCATTTCTCTGCAGGACCTCACAGACCGATAGCAGAGTTTTATCCTGGATACAACATCCCCGACCCTGGGAGCTCGGATCTGGGCATGCACCTTTCCACCCACCTCCGAATCCCCGGCTCCGCCACTTTCAGTTTTGGGGAAAATTTGCGGCAGGGTATGAGCTGCTGGAAGTTGTCCCTCTCTCTCAGGATATGCTGTACTGAGCTCAGCTATGGCAGCGGTACGGAAAGGACAGAGCCGTCTTGGAAGATTATTTAATGCCTCAGACAGTTCCATTCTTTCGGAGTCTTCAAGTATGTGTCCCCAGAAATTAAAGCTCACTTCCACACCTGCAACCACCCGCACCCCTTCGTGCCCCCGGTGTCCGTGGGTGACCTCGACCAGCCAGCGAGGCACTGCGAGCTCTGCTGGGGTCTCGCAAGCTCCTGCTCCGGAAAGTCGCGGAGGGAGCAGTGACACGAAACAGCGACTTGACACAAAACCCCGACCCTCTGTACTGGGACTAGCGATTCAAAGCCGCTGGTGATGTGCATGGGACTGAAAAACCGGTGTCACCTACTCTTCTCCCAGACTTATGTTTACACACCCTGTTTAATTTGTTTGTTTTCTGTCGTGCTCTCTAAAGGATGGTTTGCGGGATCCCTCCCGGCCGCTTAGAAACAGCATCCGCAAAACCTTTGGGATGGAGACGGCTCTGCCTTCCTCCCGTGCTTGCTCGGTCAATCGGGAGGCTGTAGCACTGGAAGTTACAACTAATCACAGGCGGAAAATACAATTAATACAACAGTGGAAAATGCAATTAATTAATTAAACTTATAAGTGTGAAGAATGCTATTTGCCTCAATGGCCGATCGTGTTTTAACCCAGATAATCCCTTGCACTCCCTATCCATCCCCGGGGCACCAATCCCCCGGGCGGAGCTCACTTGGTGTTTTACCGCGGGAGGAGTGGGGTGCTGGGTACTGGGTGGGTTGTGCCAAGGGGGAGGAATTGGGGTTTGAAAGCCCCGATGATTTTCTATTTCTAGATCGTTTCCCCGTTTGTTTTTTTTTTTTTTTTATCACGGTTAATCCCAAACACCCTCTGTTCCTCCGTACCTTCTGCGCCGCAAACGACGTGCGGCGAGTTTTACAGGTACCCTGCCAGAACTTGGATGTATTTCTGCCGTTGAAGGAAAAGCGTCTGAACCCGCCGGAGTCCTCTAACTTCGGGGACCCAGGGGACCCCCGGGCAGGGCAAGGACTTGTCCCCGCAGCCGCCCACCTGTATGGCAGCTGCCGGGGGGGCTTCCCCTCCTGCCCGGCCCTCCTCTCCGAAGGCTAATGCAAACAGCAACAAATTAGATTTAAGTTTACCCATTGGTTCTGCCATAATTTGTATTTGCTTTTTGCGTGCTAATTAACCTCGGGGAGAGGAAAAAGGGAAAAAAAACCCCAAAAAACCGCGAGGATTTACCGAGGAGGGTTTTGAGGTTTTTATAGCTAAGCCCGTAACAATGTTTGCAATAATTAAGACCATTATTATTGGATCTTCTTGTTCATTAGTGAAAGCTACTTTGTTAGGGAAGCCGGCAGGGCGTGCCGGCTCCCTGCCTGCACGGCGTTCGCGGAGCTGCCTGCGCCGCTGCCCCTCAGGGCTGCTTTTAGGATGGGGGAGGACGGGGGGGGCGGAGAGAGAGACTCAAATCTGTTGGCAAAACAGGACTTTGTCTGATGGGGAAAAGGCCTAGGGCTCGGAGCGGGCAGGAGACAAAAGCAGCCGCCGCTCCCCCGGCGAGCGAACAAACAAGGCAGCTGCCCGCAGCCGGGGCCGGGGGCGGTGAGCAGCCCCCTTGGGCGCGGGGGAGCCGCAGGATCGGGGCGAAATCACGACTGCCACACTCTGTCGCGACAGGCCTGGTTGTCGCAGGGGTCACCTCATCTCGGAGCGGGGGAGGCCCACGAGGAGGCGGCGGAGGCACGCGGGTGTCTAGCCCACCCGTGCTCCATTACCGCACGGCTGGTGTAACTGGCACGGGAGGTGTAATTAAGCTGGGAGTTAATAACGGGGCAGAGCCCCCAGCGTCCCCCGCTGCTGTCGGTGCCCTCGGGGATGGCGGCCAGACGCCGTTCATTAGCGGGGCTGGTGGCCAAGGGGACGGGGCTAATGGGATTACACGCATTTCTGCACGGTGGAGAGAGGGGCTGGTGCCGCAGGACCAATAACTTATTGGCAGATGCTCCTCCGGCAACCGGCACCATTGAATATTCATGGGGTGCCGCCGGGCACTTCACCCCCATCGGCCACCACCCTGCTCCCTCCTCTCCCGCGGGTACCCCCGGCCGGGGGGGGCCGGGAGGGATGCGAGCCCCCCCGGCCTGTTGCACGGAGCTGGTCAGTCCGGGGGCAGCGACAGACAGGGAGGCAGCCGGGGCGGGGGGGGGAGTGGGTGCAGGCCGCCCTGCCCTTCGGGGCGCCGCGGCTTGCGTGTGCCGCTAGGTGCGATGAGTTGTGGCCGTTCTCTTCCCTCGCCTGAACCTATTTTCTGCAGGCAGCCAGCGGCTACAAGGAGGCGAGGGGCGAGTTTTCGGACTGCTCTAAATACTTATTTTTCGTAGATAACCCCTGTCCCGGGAGATGTCGTTGACAGAACACGGATCCGGCCGCGCTCCCCGCCCGGGCCCTGCTGCGCTCCCCCGGCCCCGCCGCTCCTTCACCGCCGTATTAACTCGTAGCTCCTCGGTCGTTTGTAACCATAAAGGGGAGAAATATTGTTGCGGGCGAAGTTCGTGCGATGCTGCGGCTCCCGCCCGCTCCCGCTGCGCCGGGCACTTTATACTCATTAAGTGCAGCGGCGCTAAGTCATTACTGTAATAAGGAGTTATGCTGAATACAAGGGGCCACGTTTCCAAAGCCATAAATTACAACTGTCAGTGCGTATTCGAGGGATCAACAGAGCTGGGAGTAATTATTTACAGCGTGCTTTATAGAGCAATTAAAAATTCCCCAAATGGTGTTAATTGCTTTTAATGCGCAGGAAGCGCGGCCCGTCCTTCCCGCGGACGCGGAGCCGGGGAAAAGCCGCCGCTGGCGGGGTGGGGGGGCTCCGGGGACCCTCCGTGTGGGGCGGGTCTCGGTGGGAGATGCGGGAAACGAGATTCCGCCCTGGGAAGCCCGCGCTGCCGCGGGAGGACGGCTGGTTGGTGCGGGGGTCCCCTGCTTCGCTATCGATGGCTGTCTCGACATTTGCGACATAACTCAATGGAGGCGGCAGCGCTGAGAGGCGGAGCACCGATGGCAGCGGGGACCGGTTCCTCTCGCTCCGGGGAGCGGCGGGGGCTGCCCGGCGGGGCCGCCCTGCCCCGGAGCCGTTCGGCGGAGCCGTCCGGCGAGATCCTGTGCGCAGCCCCGGCCCACATGGCCCCGCCCGGGCACCGGCTCCTCCGCCGTAATTGATTTCACAGGGGTCGGGGAGGGAGAGAAAGAGCTGCGGGAGGTGATGGATGTGCGGAAGGGTGAATAATCACCCGGGGCTGGGGGGAGTCCCCAGCTCAACGAATTAAACGAATTAAGAAGCGAGGAAGGGAAGGAGTCGGGGTGCACCCTTCTGCTGATGGGGTGCGGGTGTGTTTGTCACCATGCACCTGCCTGCGGTAGGATCGTTCACTCTCCTTTTAGGAAAATGGGAGGATTTTACAGGTTCCAGAAAGTGGGGCTTGAAGTGCAGGTTTCAGAGCGAGTCCGGTGCGTTTTGCTGGGACCCTGCCAAGGTCCCAGACATGCCACTTTTGTCCCCGGTCCCTGCAGGAGGGCTTGTATTTCGCAGCGGTCTCCTGGCCAGCAGCTGCGAGGCAGGGAAGCAGCTTGTGATGCTGAGCTCACGGGAGGAGCTCGGTGGATAAGGGGAGCCCTGGAAAGCCAGCAAGACAGAAGAAAAGAGGAGTGCAGGGTGGAGGTCAGGCCCTGGCTGGGCTGCCCCTCTCTCCTAGCAGGAGGCAGATGCACTGGATCAATGAGAGGACCTGAGAAAGGATCCCAGGCCTTCATGGGGGAGGGAGAGGGGGGCCTTATACAGCATGGGAAGGGCCCTCATCTTCATTGCCATCTCCTAGCATGGATATACTGAGCCCCCAACCGTCAGCTGGAGTAGGATTGAACCACTGCTTTGGAAATGAGCCTGTCCCAGCAGCTGCTCAGGGCAGATGAGTGGAGACAAAAGTTTCAAGGCTGGCAGGAATATGTAAGTAGCCATGGGTACTTGAACGGGGTGAGACACTCTGAAGAAGTAGAGATCAAGGGCATTTGGCTCCTCAATGTACTGATTTTGCAGCGACTTAGTGCATGTGCCAGCTCCTGCATTGGAGGCTTTCTTTCACCTCTGAAGAGGGCTGATCCAGCTTGTTGATGCTACCTGCAGAAAAGGATTTCTCTTGCCAAAGGAAACCCCACTGCCCTAAGTAGCTCTTTGGGCAAATACCTGAGAGTGTCTGTCTCCCTGAGATCTGCTTGGAGTGTCATCTCTGGATTATTTTTTATCCAGAACCCCAGCACAGCCAGACAAATCCAGCTCTCAGTGGGCTGGATGATGCTGGCTGGGAATCTGCTTCCCAAGCACCAGTCAAGCAGAGCCAGCTAGACTGGGGTGCCTCTGCCCCCCACCCCAGGGATCTAGTTGTAGGATCATTGGATGCACCTCGAAGTGGGTGCTGACCTTTGTAAACTCTCCCATTGGGATGTGAACCCGAAAGCACCAAAACTGACCCTGACGTGTCCGGGTGTGTGAACTTGCAGCGCTGCACATCCTCTTAGAGGAAATTAGAGAGCTGGATGCAAAGGCTATAAATTGTGTTGCCAGCTCTCATGACACCGGGCATTTCTGCAGCCTCACGCTCTACAGCACTGCTCAAGCCCCAGCCCTGGAGAGCCCAGGGGGAAACTGAGACCAGGAGCTATTTGAACTGGAGCATATGAATTGAGTGGTGTCCTGGAGCTTGGGTGTTGCAGTGCCCAAACTTCCAAAGCTGTGTGGCTTTCCTAAGGCTGCAGGTGAGGTCTGCAGCTTGTGCAGAGATTAAATCCTAGGTCAGTGCCTCATCCCAAAACCCATCAATAATTCCCATTGACTTCCAGGATTCTTGCATCCCAGTCAGGACCTAGCCCTGCCTGCCCTTCTCCTTTGTCCTCGCTGGGCACTGGGCAGAGAAAGACCCGACTTACCTGTAGTCTGTCTCCTGGCAGGTTTTATTGCCCAAAAGCCCCTACCTTGGGCTCAGCAGCCGGGGGCTGTGACCCTCATTAGCCAGGCTGGCTCACTGGTGGTGACCTTGTGATTTCTCGGGGCCAGTCCCTTCGGGGCCCTCGGCATCTGCTCAGCCTGGGGGATCTCTCGCGTAGGGAAGGCCGAAGGCTTTGCTCAGCATCGACCAGGGCCTTTGGGGTGTGCAAAAGCAGCATGAGACAGCTGTGTTATTTACTGGAGAGGGGGCACCTCCTGGGTCTCAGCAGCAGAGCTGGATGTCAGAGCTGCTGGCAGGGGACTCTGTGGCACCGTGTGGGGCTGGCATGGTGTGCTTTGCCACTTCCCTGTGGAGACAACCGGACATGCTCAGGGCTGGTGAGCAGGCTCTGCCCCACATCCCCTGTGTGGGAAGGGGTTGGAGAAGAAGCTCAGGCTGGTCCTGGAGAAGGGCAGAGGCAGCTGCAGCCCTGGGGGGACAAGAAGACCCCCAGCCCGAGGGCAGCCTCCTGGCCCTGATGGCCCCAGCCCTCGCTCCCTCCCTCCCCTCCCAGCTCCTCCTAACCACAAGGACTTTGGTTGATGGAGCTGGCGCCAGCGAGTTCCCTGAAGAGTTCAGAAGTCAAGAACTGAGGCAGGTATGGGGAGGGGGGGAAACCTGACCCCGGCCGGCAGGGCTGGGCGGTGGGGGGGAGCAGGCTGGCCGGGCACTGGGCACCGGCTGGGCATGGGGCCGAGGGGCGACTGTGGGCTGCTGCTGCCTGCTGTGCCCTCACAGCCTCCCCGGTGTGGGGCCATGGTGGTGGGTGTTGTGATAGCAGTGGGTTTTGGGGTGTCACAGCAGGGTTGTGGCTAGGGTGAGGGTGGCAGGAACCCACGAGCACCGGTGTGTCTGGGGGTGTCTGAATGCACAGGCATAGGGGTGTGTGAATGCATGTTGTAGGAGTGAATGTGCGTGTGTGAACGCATACAGTTGTGAATGTGTGAGTGAGAAGGTGTACGTGTGTGAATTTGTGTGGGTGCAGGGAGGGGTTTAAGTGTCTGTGAGAATGGGGGGTGTGTGAATAAGTGTGCACAAATGTAGGTGTTTGTGCAAGCGAATGTGTGGGGCTGCGTGGCTGCACGGGCTGAGTGCCTGTGATCTTGTGAAGGTGTTTGTAAGTGTGTGTGCACTTTTGTGAGGTGAGGCCGTGTGTGTGTGAGGATGTATACGTATGACAGTGCGTGAGGAGATGTACCTGAGTGCACGGGCACGGGTTTCTATGCCAGTACATGGGGGATGGCACAGAGCGGGCTGTCTTGCAGGACCCCCACGGTTCCCCGTGGGCACTAAACCACCGGCACATTGAAGACATAGAGGGCAGCGATTGCCCCAGCCGGGGAGGAGGGGGCCTGTCGGGCCGGTCCCAGTCAGGAGCAGGGAGGACGGAGGGGGCTTCCCGGTGCTGGCAGAGCACAAACCAGCGGGGAAACTCTCGACGCCGCGGCCGGGAGCGTCGGGCCGCGCTGGGCAGAGCCGGTCGGCAGCAGGGGAGGGGTAGGAGCCGGCCGTGCCCCCGGCCCACCGGCGGCTCTGCCCCCCCGCCCGGCTGCGCGGAGCGGGAGCACCGACGGGCCGGGGCCAAAACAAGTTTTGCAGCAAATTACGGCAGCGGCTTTCAATTATTTATTTATTTAACTAAAGCACTCACCTCCCCGCGAGCAGGCGGAGGCGCAGCCGCGGCAGACGGCGGGGCCGGCAGCAGCGAGTGCCCCGTTCAGCCCTCGCGTCGGTGTGCGCCGCTGCCCCGGGGGGGAGCAGCTGGGACCGGCCCTCGTCTCGGGGGAATGAGCTCCCCTCGGTTCTCCGGGGAAAGGTGTGCCCCAGGCGCCTATCGCCTCTTCCCATGATACCCCCTCGACGGGCCTGGGCACCCGTGGGGGCTCTCCTGATCGCCCTCGTGTCCCTGTTCTGGGGTCTGGAGATGGGGGAGCCTCCTTCTCCTCCGCGGCTTTTTGGCTTTTGAAATTGAGAACACCCCTCTGCCAGAAAAGGGGCAGGGCGGATCTGGGACCCCTCCAGGAGGGGATCCTCCGGCTTCAGCCGTCGAACGGGATCAGCTGGTGGCCCACGGGGATCGCGGCCCCGCGACATCCCCAGGGCCCAACACCCCCGCGGGGGGTGGCAGCCAGGACCCCACTCCCCAGCAGCCCACGGCCACAAAATCCGGGACAAAACGTCCTCCTGGTACCCGCCGCTCCTTTACCCACCTCAATGCCCTACACGCACCCAGCGCTGACTTTATACGGCCGAGCCGGGTGGTGATTTTTTTTGGGGGGGTGTGTGGGGGGAGATGGGGAAGAAGAAACTCCTTTCCTCGTATGCTTTTCTCCGCTGTCATTCACTCGGCTCCTTTCAGCATCCAGCCAATGGAGAGTGAGGGCCCGGGAGCAGCAGGCCTGGGGTAGCGTGATTGATGGGCAAGCGGGGCGGCGGGGCGCTCGCACTCGCACTGCGCCGCGCTCTGCTCCGCGCCGCTCCGCGGGGCTCTCGGCTCCCCACCGCCCGCGGCGGCGAGGGGTCCCGGGGGCACCTTCGTGTGTGCGCGCGTGTATGTGTGTGGGTGTTGGGTGAGTGGCTCCTGGCTTCGGGTGGTTGTGTCTTGGTGGCGTGGGGGTGCTGGGTCTCGTCGGAGAGGGGACCTGTGTGCGTGGGTGGGGAGGTCGCGCCTCTGCTCTTGGAGGCTGTTGGGTCCAAGGTGGGTGTGTGTGGCGCGGCTGTGCCTCGAGTGTGCGGCAATTCTGCCTCGGCTGGGCACGGCCGTCGTGTCCTGGGCTACGGGGTTGTTTAGCTCCCGTGCCTCGGTTGCGCATGGCTCTGCTGTTGTGTTTTCGGGCTGAGCGTGTAGCTGTCGTGTCCCGGTTGTGCGTGGCTCTGCTGGTGTGTCTCGGGGTGCGCGACTGCTGTGCTATGGGACTGAGCGCGTAGCCGGCGTGCCCCGGCTGTGCGCGGCTCCGTTGCCGTTGCCGTGTTTCGGGGCGGTGCGGGGCTGTGCTGCCCTGCCCGGGGCGGAGGTCCGGCCCCGGTGCCCCGGGGCGTTGTGCGCAGCTCCGCTGCCGAGACCGGGCGGCGGCTCCCGGGCGGCGGCATGGAGCACCTCGGGGCTCACCACCTGCACCAAGGCCAAGCCGAGCCCATCAGCTTCGGCATCGACCAGATCCTCAACACCTCGGAGCCGGGCAGCTGCATGGTGTCGCACCCGCGGCTGCAGGACTCGGCGGACTACGGGCTGGGCTGCATCGTGGGCAGCGCCTACAACACGGTCACGGGTGGCTACGGGGCGAGCGGCGGCGCGGCCGGCGCCTACACCGGCACCTCTTGCAGCATGGGCGGCCTGCCCGGCTCCTACAACGTGAACATGGCGGTGAGCATGAACGGCAACACCTTGAGCTCTGCCGGGGGGGTGATCCGCGTCCCGGCCCATCGCCCGGTGGCCGGCGGCGTGCACCAGCCCCTCTCCGCCGCCGTGCCGGCGGTGAACGGCATGAACAGTCTCACGGGGCTCACTTTCCCCTGGATGGAGAGCAACAGGCGGTACACAAAAGACAGGTTCACAGGTGAGTCGGGCCACCGGGACCCTTCCTTCCCTCCCTGCTCCCGCCGCCCCGCTCCCTTCCCCGCCGCCCGGCCTCGGCGCGGCAGCCAGTGCCCGCCGGTGAAAGCAGGATCCGGCCCCGGGTGGAGAGAGCGGCCCGGATCGCCCTAGGAAGTCGGTCCCGGAGGAGGCCAGAAGCAAGAAGGGGTGGAAAATCAGGCGCATTCAGCCGCCCCCCCCCCCCCCCCCCCCAAAATGCGTTGGCTTTGGCTTTTTTAATTTTTATTTTTGGGGGGTTTGGTTGGTTGGTTTGTTGTGGGGGGTTTTGTTGTCTTTTTTTTTTTTTTTCTTCCTCGGATGCGGCCCGAGAAAGGCGGGCAGGGAGGAAACGGGATGGCAAACTCCGCACGCCTCCCGCAAGCGCCGGGCATGGGTCCCCGCCACCCGACCCAACACCCGGGGAAAGTTTCCTTTAGATCAGAGGGTTATTTCGGAAGCACAGCCCGGCCCGGCGGCTCCGGCGGGGCACGGAGGGAAGGGAGCTCGGCCGCCCCGGCCCTCGCCAGCCCGGGATGGCCGGCCCGTTGTAGGGCTGTGTTTCCCCGGCATACCGTAACCGGGCTGTTTTTCCCCGGCTGTGGGTATCGGCTCAGCCTTTCCCTCGCCAAAAGGGACTTTTTGCAGCCCTGAGCCGGGCTCGGGCTGGACCGCTTTCCCGACCCGCCGCCGTTTCCAGGTGTATCTGCGTTCGTCTTTCGGCGCTAACAAAGCAAAAACTCGGAACAACGAAAATAAAAAAGCAAACAAAAAAAGCAACGAAATTGTAACGGGGAAAATACCAGCCCCCCGCTCCTGCAGCGCCCGCACCAGCCCCTCTTCCCGGGGGCGGAAACTAAGGCCCGATTTTTGCAAGTTCACGTTTAATTTCGACCCGCTGGCGCTTGGCTCGGGTACGGCCGCGGGCGAACAAACGGGCCGTTCCCCCGGCGGGCACCGGGCTCAATTTCACGGAGCCTTTTCCTGGCCTGGCCCGATTGAGACACGCCGCGAGTTTTCCCCAATTATTTTTTTTGTGAGGGGGAAAGAAAAAAAAATATTTAAAAAAACCCCAAAGCACAACGAATCGGAACTCCTGTTTCCAGCCCGGGAAGTTATTTCCTGCGTACGAAACGCCAGGCCCGAAGACGGCGGGGTTACGGCTGCACCCAAACGAAATTAAACCGGGTCCCGTTTGTTCGATGCGCGGAGCCCCGGTTCGGCGCCGGGGCCGACTGCCGCTCTACGGGCCTCTCCTCCGAGGTACTTCTCCAGGCAAGCGGCCACCTTCCCCGCCGCCAAAGCCGACCGGTGCCCGGCGGGTGTCCGCAGCATCCGGGGAAGGCGCCGGGGCCGCCGCCGCTTTTTTGCAACCCGTGCGCGGGTGTCGGCGGGGAAGCGGCGGCTTCGCAGCGGGGGGTGTCCCCAGCCCAGCGCCCGGGAGCCGGAGCCCCTCTGCTGATGTGTCGCTGCTTGCTTCTTTGCCTCTCATCCCCCCCCCTCCCGTGTTCCTCCCAGTGGCCCTCTCACCCTTCACTGTAACACGCCGTATAGGTCACCCCTACCAGAACCGCACGCCTCCCAAGAAGAAGAAGCCGCGCACCTCCTTCACCCGCCTGCAGATCTGCGAGCTGGAGAAGCGCTTCCACCGGCAGAAGTACCTGGCCTCGGCCGAGCGTGCTGCCCTGGCCAAGGCCCTCAAGATGACGGATGCCCAGGTGAAAACCTGGTTCCAGAACCGGCGCACCAAGTGGAGGTGAGGGGCTGAGGGTCTTCAGTGGAGCCGGGGGGCAGGAGCTGGGGCAGGCCCCGGGGGAGCAGGCGCGGCTGCTGCCAGCTCTGCCAAGGGCACTGGTGGCTGCGTGTGGGGGTGCGAGGCCTTCTAGTACACACAGAGGGGGGTCGTGTGTGTGTGTGCATGTACATGTGTGTGTATACATGTGTGGGAATGCGTGTACGTATGCACAGCCATGTGTGTCCAGTGTCTGTGGATATGAATGTGCGCGTGGGGTGTGTGTAGGCCGTGCTTGTGCGTGCATACAGTGTGAGTACATGCACACCTGTGGGTGTGTGTGCAAGCAGGGCGTGCATGTATAACTCTGCATCGTGCGTGTGAATGCTATTGTGTGAAGGCCCTGTGCATGTGGATGTGTGCACATGCAGTGTGTATGCCCGTGTGTGAGCACACACATGGGTGTGTATGCAAGCCAGATGTGCATATGGATGCGTGTGCAGCGTGAGTGCAGGCAGTGTGCACACAATGTATGCTGTGTGAACACACTGTGTGCGTGCAAGTAGGTGTGCATGTATGCAATGTGGATGAATGTGTGTGTGAATACGCGTGTGTGCGTGCAGTGTGCCGTGCGGGGGTGTGCGCGGTGGGTGCTGGCTGTATCGCCGGGAGCCCAGTGGGTGCAGCGGCTCCAGCACCACTTTCCCCGGCAGCAGCGTGCGGGAGTCCTCGGCCCGGCCCGGCCCGGCCCGGCGGGGTGCGCCCGGGGCGGCAGCGAGCCGTGGCGGGGCCGGCTCTCCGGGGGCGGAGGGAAGCGGCGGCAGGGCCGGACCCGTCGGTGCGCGGCCGCGGGGGCAGCGGGACTCTCCGGCGCCGAGGCAGGGCTGCACCCCGGCGTGGGTGCGAGGCCCGGATCCTGCACCCGGGGCTGCCGGGATATCGGGCCCTGCATAACGCGAAAATTTTCACCCCCGCGGGGTTTATGGCACATCCTTGCCAAAAATGCTTTTTTGTTTGTTTGTTTTTTTGTTTTTTCCCCGGGCGTGCCGGTAAAGCCGGACAGGAGGGGAGGAGGAGGTCGGGCTCACACGGAGGTTCCGGGGCTCCGCTGCCGTTACCCTGCCTCTCCCAGGCTGCAGCTTCCTGGGGTGTCCCTGGAAGACGCACCCCGCTCCTGGGTGCCTGCCTTGCGCTGCTCCGGGCTGGGAACAGGCACGTTGCGGGGGGGACACGGGACCTGGGCGAGGGGCAGCCCCCTGGCAGGTCAGAGAAGGGGGGTTGCTGGGTGCCGAGCACTGGGCGCAGGCAGGCAGTAGCTTCATCAAGGCAGGGGAAAAGGGCTTCGCCAGGGTCCCCCGAGGGTGAATGGGACGGTGATTGCCTGGGCATGCTGGGGCTGGGTAAGAAATGGGGGACAAGGAACTTGAATCCACGGGCGTGGGTGAGTCCCCCCCGCCCCCAGCAAGTCCTTTCTTAAGGATCCCATGAAGAGCAGCTCCCCAGGTGTCAGGAAGTCTCCCGCTGGAGTGATCTCTGTTAGCTGAGAGCAGTCCTGGAGGAGGAACAGTCCTGCGGAATGGGGTCAGCTACGTTTTCCAACCTGGTTTCCTAAGGAAGTGAGGCAAATGTGGCTTGGCTGGCTCTCCGTCTGTCTGTCAATACTCTTTCCATCTGTTGGCTAAGTTCAGCCCCCTTTGGCAGAAGAGCAGAGGATACAAACCTATTCATACATTTTACAAAAAATAGCTGGGTAAAGAGAAACAAAATCCTGGTTCTGCCTAAGGGAAAGGCTGCAGCTTGACCTCAGCCAGAGTATTAAAGATGGGAGAATCCCCACCAGCGTGAGCCAGAGGGACTCGGGCCTGTAAGCTCTGCTTGTTTGCACCCATGCACATTGGGTGTTGCGGTGAAGGTGTGGGTGCCCCTGGCTGAGCACACACCCGGCTGGCCGCCCTGGGTCCCTGAACGGGGTCGTGGGCTCCGAAGCTGGGCACTGGAAGGAGCTGCTCGCAGGCATGGTCTGAGCTAGGGAGTGGGGAATATCTGAGAAGAGAGAGTCGCTTTAAGCCCTCTGAGGCATTTAACTGCTTAAATAAATGCAGGTTAGGGGGAGAGAGCCTGGCCTCTGCCCCTTGCCTGGGTGTCTCTGCTGCAGTGAGGTGGCTGTGTGATCCCCTCTCCACATTTGGGCTCTTGCTTGAGACACAGGCATTGAGGTTTAGTTCATTCCAAGCAGATTTGAACCCGCAAATCCCAGCCTGACATGAATGCATGAATGGGCCAGCTGCTTGGAGCAGGGAGATATTTGGGAGCCGGGTGTTTGCAGACACCATGATCCTGACCGCCCTGGATGTGGGGCTCTCTCCCTCCTCCCGGAGCGTCTCTTCATTGTGCAGGGAGTCATTAAATATTCATTGAAGCAGAGACAGAGCTGTTCCCGGGCTGCATGGGGAGGGCCGGTGCTGCTCTGAGCCCCCTCTCCCCAGGATGTCTGACGTGAGATTTTGACACAGTGATTAGAGCAGGGACTGAGCCCCGAGCTACCTGCTCCCTGGACGGGAGCCCTGGCCTCACGCCTGGAGGCTCAGATGCCCCAGAGACCCATCACCTGCATCCAGCCCTCACCCACTTCCCCAGCGAGGACCCAGGGACCCCCTGCCACGTGCTCCGAGATGTCACCAGTGAGCTTGGAGCTGCCACTTCCAATCCCCGCAGCCAGAGAAGATGAGACGTCTCATGTCCCCCTGAGTTGCTAAATTAAAAAGCTGCCGTTTCCCTTGTCACTGATCCACTGAAGCTGCCAGCAGACCATCGGCTGGGCCCAGGGGTGTGACCGAGGGAGGGTGAGCTTTAGGGAACATTCTGGGACTAGCCCCCAGGTTTTTCCAATAGCGTCACTGGAGGTGCATGGTGATGTTCACCAGTAAAAGCAGAGGTGACCACAGCCTGCAGCCTCCAGACTGACCTGCCATCTCAGCAAGGGGGTGTGTGGGATTTTCATTGTGGATTTAAGTGTGTTCAGGCCATTCCTACCTATCCCATCCCCTCCTCCTAGACAACCCACAACTGGGACTCTACCAGTGCTGGAAAGGACCCTTGCGGGCCCCCTAACCCCCGCCCCCCCTTGGCGGGATCAGCTCTGTTGGTGTCATTCCAGAGAGACGTGTGTCCAACCTCTTAAAAATGTTTTCCTCCACCCTGCCCAGACAGTTTATTCTGGGCTTTGATACTTCTCACTGCTAAAAATGTTTCTAGTATTTAGGTGACATTTTGCTCGTTTTTGCCCTAGCTACCATGGGCGTGTTGTTGCCTTCATCCAGACTCTTGTCAGCTGGCCACCGCAGCCCGGCAGCGGAGCTGGCAGGCCTGGCTGCAGGGAAGGCGATGCCCGGGGGGTGTTACCCGCCTCCCAGCCGTGTGGCACTGCCAGTCGGTGATGTCTCACCTGGCTCCTGCCCCGCGCTCCTCGCTGGGACATTGAGTGCTTGGCTCTCGCTGCTGGGCACAGAGCATGTTTGCAGGGAAACGCACCTTTTGGAACCCCGTCGTGTGCCCCTTTGGGTGTTCTGGCTTTGCCTGGATTTTTCCCGTGGGCAGAAAATAAACCAGAGCTCTGGGCTGCTCCCGTCTCTCTTTGATCAGAGCGATTTTTTTCTGGGGCCAGTAAGACAGACAACCCCATTCTCCGGTTTATGGCATTACTGGCAGCTTGTGCAGGGGATGTGTGACCATGCTGTGGCTGGACACCCTCTTTTCATACCCGCCCCCCCCCCCAGCCCTAGGCATCCAGTGCAACACTTTCTCTCCAGAGACACCCCTCCTTTGCTCCTCCAGGCCCCCCCTAACTGCTCCCTCTCTCCTAGGAGGCAGACGGCGGAGGAGCGGGAAGCCGAGCGGCAGCAAGCAAACCGCATCCTCATGCAGCTGCAGCAGGAGGCCTTCCAAAAAACCATCAACCAGCCCATCCAAGCCGACCCCATCTGCGTCCACAATTCCTCTCTCTTCGCTCTCCAGAACCTCCAGCCTTGGTCTGACGACTCCACCAAGATCACCAGCGTCACCACCGTCGCCTCCGCTTGCGAATAAGGCTGGCACCCGCCGGTGGCACGTGCACCTTCTGCCGGCGGGGCTGTCCCCGGTGGGACCGTGGCATCCCTGTTTGTCTCCAGGGAAGGCTGGCACCCTGTGGTCCTCCAGCCACACGTGCATCCCACACATCCTGCCAGGGAAACTCTCCATGAGGACCAAAAGGAAGGGAAACCACCCCAAAAACTCTCCCTGCCCGTGGAGTTGCTGGAGCAGTGGTGGTGTCTCACCTTCCCGTCTCCCCCCCCCCCCCCCAGCCCTTTTGTTCTCTTGAAAGTCTCTGGTGCCGACCATGAACTTGCTGAGGTGGTGCCAGACAAAAGCCCAGCCCTTGCAGACAGGGCTGCCAGCATTCACCCAGCCAGGGGAGAGAAAACTTCCTTTGGAATCTGCTGGCGGCGGTGCAAAGCCTGGGGTCACCTCTATGAATCTGTGTGTGTGTATATATATATATATATAAAGTATGTGTGTATATATATATGTATACTTTGGACTGATGGCTTGAAACAAAAGGAGGAGGCTCCCTGGAAAGCGCGTCTCTGCCGTGAGCCTCCTCGGGTCGGCTGCGCCGGAGACGTTCGGGGATGCAACAAATGGAGGAAACAGCAGCAATTTCTGCTTGCGCCAGATGGGAACCCTTCGGATCTCACCTCGCCGTCTCTCCTCCCCTTTTTCATTAATTTTTTCTTGTGAGGGGGGAATAAGAGAAGGATCTGACAGACTCCTGAGGACGGTAAATATGATATCTCAATTGTATGAAGATCCCAAACTGTCCCTGGCTGCCACAGACTCCGTGCCCATCAGTGTGTGTTTTAATAACGAGAAGACCTTGGTGGCAGTTTGTAGGGGTAATGCAGTTTCTTTCTGTGGATTATTTCCATATCATTTGCAAAATGTTGTCCAATGTTTTATTTTACCTGTTTCCCTTTAGAAGGCAATTCCTGATGGCAAAAAATGGATTTCACTTTCAACCGTTTAACTTAGTTGTTTCTTTAATTGTACTGAGGGAATGAGACACAATTAAACAAAGCACTTCTTATAGCAAATGCCAGGAATATATAGAGATATATATATACAGTATATATTTTTCAGTTACTTATAATCTAAAACAGCACTGCCAATTTAAGCAGCTAGTACAAACAAGCAATCAGAAAACCTATTTTCAGTGAGATTTTTAAAGGCATTCGTTCGTTTGGTTTTTTAAGTTATGCACTTATAAGGTGGTTTATGTGTATTCATTTTATAAAGTGCTTGTGTAATTTATGTGGAAACGAAAAAGAAAATAAAAAAAATCTCCAGGGTACTAAATAAATCATTTAAAGCCTTGATCTTCCCTGTCTATTAGTTCCCTGAGAGGAGACAGCATGTCACAACTACTGCTGAAGCCTCTGCTATTTTTTTTAAATGAAAATAGAGTTAGCATTTCCATTGGACTTTGCTCAGGTCCACTTGGCTTCGGAAGCTCCAGAGGTAATTTGCTGTATTTTAATCCCCAATCCTGTAAACATTTTCAGGCTTCAACCCAGCAATGCTTTAATCGAAGCCCTTCTGGGGGGCTTGGGGGGGTGGTGGCAGGAATTGCGCAGGCTTGGCCTTAAATCATGTTAAATAATTTCTTGAATGAGACCTGGGAGTGGGGTCTCTCCTGGGCTGGGAGGGTCTAGAAATATCCGTGCCTGAAACTTTATATAAAAAGTGGCATTTGGATATTAAAAAAAATCTACAAGAGTACATTTTAGAGGCAACCTTGTAGGGAATTATCCTAGGGACCCTGTTTTCTGTTCGTGCTCAGTGTTGTTTGGGGACCTTTCTCAGAGGAAAATCAAACCGGTGGGAAAACTCCCATTCCTTACGGCCGGGGAAGCTGTGTTGACTTCAGCCTGGCATTTCCTTCCAGCACTGGGAATCACCGGGTAAAGGATGTTGGAGGAGAGGACTGGAAAGGGCGGCCAGGCAGGAGCTGCTGGCAGGGACCCCCCGATGTGGTCCTGGGGGCCAGGCTGCCTGTGGGACGTGGGTGACAAAATACCCCAAGCCTTTGATACCCGACGGTCGATAGCGCTCCTGGAAGCTGGGTCCTCTGGGTGCAGCATTGCTGGGAGCTTGTTAAGGAAGCGTATGAATAGCCTGCTTTATCCAAAATCTGTTATTGCAGGATTGGGCTGAAAATTTATGGTGCTGCAGGATTTTCCCATCCCGCAGTCCAACGTGTGAGCGAACACAGAGAAACATCTGCAGCAATGGAGAGACAAGCAGCCAAAAAAGAAAAAGAAAAAAAAGAAAAAAAAAAGAAAAAAAGGTGAAACACAGGAAAATAAGCAAATACAGAGAACATGCATTTTTTGAGATATCTTTAAAAGATACCGATTACCCCAAAAAAACTGCTAAAATAAAATACCTTGTATTTTTTCCCAAGAGAAATTTCACAGAAGTCTTTTGTTTGAATTCTATTTCATACTACAGACAGATTTTTAGGAGCTGATTAAGCTAATTATTTAATACGTGCCCAACTTTGACTACAAAGATTATGCTGGGGTTAGGGCTTACTCCTTCTGGAGGCATCGCTGGGTACAAATCTTTAATGGTTTACAGTTTGTTGCAGTGTACGTTTTTGTTTTCAAGGTTTCTGTGTAGGAAAAAGCACCAACCACAAAATAAAAAAAAAAGGATGATAGAGCTCACCGTCGATATTAAAAGTGTTTTCTATTTTATTACTATGACACATCAATATCGTAAAATTTAATTCCAAGACAGCCATTTTATAATATCCACATTATTCAGTTCATATTCCAAAATGTTCCCCAGCGAAGTTGAATGTATAATAATGCACATTCGAGGCCATGTGTTTAGATACAATATTTAGTTACTCCTTGTTCTCAAAACTGTTGACTTCCTCCTTTTCTTATCAATCTTTCCTGTAAAAAAAAAAAAAAAAGAAAAAGACCAAAAGAAAAAAAAAAGGAATCTTGATATGAAATGACAATACATGTAATGTTGGAACCAGAAAAATAGTTGTCTGGTCTTTCTTGTCCCTGGAACAATTGCTTCTGGAAGGGGTTTCTCTTAAAATATTTCTCCTGGATTCATTTTAAAAATTGGTTTAGTGGCAGGAGGTGGTTTTGAAATCTGCATACGTGCTTCCAGTTATGAATATGATGATCTGCACCTAGACAATAAAAGTTGCCCAAAATATGATGGAATTAAATCAGTAAGCAATGACATGAAACAATGACACATAGTGATACGTTTTGTAGACTGACATCACCTCAGCCATATCCTGGGGCCATCCATACCACGTTGAAGGCTGATTTAATTTTTCCTGTTATACCTATTTGGAAACAAGAATAAAATTGCATTAAGATGCCTTAAAAGTAATTTTCCCCTTCCCTCCATCTCAAAATATAGTGAATCCCAAAGATGTAATGGGAATTAGGAAGAAATGTTTTTCCACTGTTTGCCTGTATCTAGGAAATACAGACCAAGGCAGAGTGAACTTGGGCTGGAGGGGGAAGGCCTGCGTGATACCTGCAGCCGAGGGCACATGGGCATCGCGGGAGAGCGCACCCAGGTCCCGCACACCTCTGATCGCCCGCAACGCCGCCAGGGACCGAGAGCTATCGATCACGTTGGGTTGGCTATAGATACGCTGAGCTTTTGAAAGCAATATCTGGGCAGGGGGTGGGGGAAGCACCGTCTTTGCATTTGCACGAGCAAGTGGAGTATTAAACATCTGTGCGGAGCTGGAAGAGACGAAGCCCAGCTGGACAGGCTGCGGTTGTCTGGGTTCGGTCCCAGCTCAGCAAACTATGTGGGCAGGAGGGAACCAGAGGTCTGGCCCCCATTTAGCCAATTAGTTAAGCACATGAGTCATCTAAACGAGGTTTATCTTTGTGAAGGGATGGGCCTAGGGAGAGGCTGAGGGGTCTTTGCTGGATTCTCCTGAATGGAGCCTGTATTTGTGCTTTTTCCTGGGCATGGGCCAGCAGGTTTGGTCCCTTGCAGTACGTGCGTGTCCTAACTTATACATGAGTATTTGAAAAGACCATGTGCAGCTTTTCTTGGGCTGCATTATCCCATCTATGGTGCATTTGTTGGATATTTAATGCTATTTTTCCAGCAGCAGCATCTGTGAGAGTCACCTGTATGTGGCATTTGCTGGAGGAAGACCCAGGTGAGTGTACGTGTCCTCTAACATGATTTGTGTAATTGATAATAAAAGGAGGCTCTGACCCCACGAACACCTGCATACAGGATCATTTTCATCACCTCATTGGGACTGTAGATGAGTATTTTTAGATGTGCTCCTAATTAACCAACCTTCCAAAAAAAAAAAAAAAAAAAGGCTTAAAAGTGGGGCTGCTGACTCGGCACAGCATCAGCAGTGGGAGCCCAGCCCCGCGGGAGGCAGCCCCCTCCTCGACACCCAAGATGGCTTACGGGCAGTTGTGGGCTACATGGGGCAGAAAACATGAGCTGATTTACTGACAAAACTGAAAATGGCTTTGCTGAAAACTGTTTGGGTTACAGTAAAAAGCCAACCCTGTCTGGGGTTCTGGGACAGCTGGAACTTTTTGAATTAATTTCCTCCCCCCCCCCCCCCCCCCCCCCCGAAGCAGACTGGCTGAGTGATGCTGATTTCTTTGTGAAATGGTGAGCTTTGGTGGCCACTTATTTGAAAAATGTTTGTGAAATAAGATTTGGAATTATCAAAACATCCCAGGTGGAAATTTTCTAAATGAAAAGGTCTTAATTTGTGAAGAAAAATTTAGATTTAAAAAAAAAAAATTAACAAATCTTAAGGGAAGAAGAAACCACACAAAACTATAGATTATCACAACAAGCTTCTGCTGGAGCCAAACCAGATTGTCTTTTTTCTTGCAGATCTTTTGTTTGTGAAGCTGGCTGGGACTTGGATTTTTTAATTGTTGTTGTTTTTATTATTATTATTTTTGCCTTCATTACAGTAGGAAGTTTCTGTTTGATGTGTCAGTGCTTGCCCAAGATTAGGTCAGAGGTTCTTTGCCCCTGTTCCTTTCCATTGATGAGAAACTCCTTGTTATTTTGGTAGTTTTAAATAGATTCTAGACATTTATTCAAGTCAAACTTAAACCTGTATTTTTCCAAGTCTAGAAATTAATTTTTGCCTATTTTTCTTTCTTTCTTTCTTTTTTTTTTTCTTCTCCCCAGCTAGTTATGGTAAGCACGAGGCTGGCTCCGATACCTTTTAGCTGTGTAACTCCTAATTACACGCCAAACCTCCAGCCAAAACTGCGTGCTGAAGGTGTGCGAATCCCGTGTTGCAAAGAGCTGCAAACCCCTGCCCTGCGCTTCCTTGGGGCTGGAAATTCAGTACTTACCCTCAGCTCAGCCGCCCTTTGCCTTTCTGCTTCTGCAGCAAATATAAAATGAGCAGAAATAGATGGGGAGTCCCCACTCTAATTTTTGAGCAGGAATGAGCAAGGCTTGAGAAAACTCGTTTTCTTATTGCCTGCAAAGAATGTAAACCCGCTGGTCTGAGAGCTGCGGTTAGCTGTCTGTCTTTCCTAGATTGCAGCCGCCTAAAAATAACAAAGCAGTGATTTAAAAATATCAATCAATATATGCTTTTTTTTTTTTTTTTTCCACTACAGTTGGGAAGCAGTACAAAGATGAGGATAGATGAAAACATGGAGAAAAGCTCTGTTTCCCAGGGACTTTCCTGTCTCAGCAAGAGCAATTTTTTGGAAAGTCGCTTTGTTCAGCGATTGGTACCTGCTGTTGCTGATGTTCACCTTTTGGCCACGTGTCAGGGCTGGCCAGACTCTTCTTCTCTGGGTTTTCATCTAGAAAGCATTTGGTTTGTGATGCCAGTGGTCAGCAGGAGCAAGATTGAGCCTGGGCTATCGGGTATGTTGGATGCAAATGTGCTGAGAGGCAGGACTTGACCCCAAGTTCTCCTCACGTACAGTGGCAAAGGGGGGAATAAAGAGGTATAGATGAGGAAAGGGCTTGCTCAGGGTCGTGAGGAAGTGACACAAGTGCACTGAGTTCTGGCCAGGCCTCTGCACAGCTCTCCCTCTCCAGGGGTATGAGCCTCCCCAGCTGATCTGGCTGTTTTCACAGGAGAGCCCCGAGAGCCTGGGGGAGAAGAAGGGGTCCTCAGAGGCCAGGCTGGGGGAGAAGAGGACAAATGCCAGCAGGTCCCTGGGAGTCACCATGTATCAGAAGGATGTTCTTTTGAAAGCTGCGGAAAAAAGGCACCAAGTCTCTTCAGGCCCATGGGGTATGGGAGCAAGCGATGGGGGGCACCTGGGACTTGGGGTCGTGGTCCAGTGGGAGCCTGGGTTGGCCAGAGGAGGGCTGTCCCCCGGCAGGGACTATACCCAGCCCGTCTGACCCCGCTGCAGGTGGCATGTGCTGGAGGAGCTTGCAAGGTCTGGACATGTCACATCACAAGGCTCCTGCTGAAACGCAGGTCCTGGTTATGGTGACATAGGTGTGGAGCATGGCAGTAGCTTCTGGGCCACATCCAGGGAACTGCCCTCCTTCAGACCAGGATGAAGCTCCGGGAAGTTTTGTACACATTTATGACACTCTTGGATTTCTGCCACTGCCAGGCTGTGCTCTCCTGCTGTTGGAGGGACCCCTGCAATTGCAGAGGGACGTGCCCCCAGCGCCCTGTCCACTGACGTGGCCACTCGTAGAGGCAAGCAAGGCATCTGCAGAGGGGGCATTACCCACTGCCCCCTATCGTCATGAAAACACTTGAGGAGATCTGGCTTTCATTTTGGGATGGAGTGAAAACAAATGTTGAAACCTTATCGGTTGTTATGACAGGTCTAAAACCTGCCTTGGCTGTGGCTCCTACCACCATGTCCAGAGGCAGGAGGTGGGACACAGAGCGGAGCGTGGTCTCCAGGGAACAATGTAAGAGGAATGTGTTGGTGGACCCACAACCGTTCCCACACAATCTCCCTCCAGGCCTGGTCCTTTGAGGATCTGAGGGTACATATACCCTCAAGCAGAGCTGTGCTGCACACCACGTGCAGAAGCAAGACTCGTAGCAGTCAGGCAAGGAAGCGCAGAGCACACACTGGGACCCAGGGTACACGAGTGTGTGCACCAGCCCCTGGGGAAGCATGGCACGGCTGCAGCAGGGACAGGCAGAGACACATCTGTAAGTTATCTGGTGGAAAGGGTTTCCTGAGAGAGCTTGCGGCCACAGATGTTGCCAAAAGAGGTGAGGAGTGAGGAACCAGGAGTGGTGTCCTGTTGCTGAACATCTCCTGCATTTCGGGAGCCGGTTTCTCTCCCTTTGCTGCTGACAAGTGGGATTGCAGGAGGTAGGTCCTGGCTCCAGCCCTGCTCCCCTTCCTGGAGGAAACCCTGACTGTGGCTGATAGGTCAGCCCAAATTGTCCCTGGTGGGATGAGGGGAATGGAGACATCCCCCATACAAAAGAGATGGGGTGGTGGGAGTTGGGTGGGTATTGCCTGGCAGCGCTACAGATGCTGCCTTGAGTGGCTCTGACCTCATGGTCCCTCTTTCCTTCCTTGTGCCCTGCCCTTGCCCGCCATTTCAATCTCAGCAACCACCACTCCTCCCCCCTTATTTGTCTTTATTTTAAGGGCCTATGGATGTTTTCTGGGTGGGAGCCAGGGGACCTCAGGCCCCTCTGTAGCAGATGGAGAGAGGGCACTTGGCTGCCTGGTTTCCTCCAAGGGAGAGGCTCTAGGGCAAGATAACCCCTTGCACAAGCGCCTCCAGATAAATAGGGGTCAAAGCTATCAGCATTGCCCCCAAAATGTGTGGCCAACACCCCTTCACAGGTGATCCTGGTACATGGTGACCTATAGAGCTGGCCAGAGCTGCAGGATGGTGCACGCCAGCTGGAGTGAAACGGTGTCCCAGTGACCACCTCTCCGGCCAGATGTGCACACCCATGGGTGGGTTAGACACGCAGGACCGGGGGGACACCCTGCCTCTCTACTCGCCCCTGTACTGGAGGGGGGAAGCTGCCGGCGAGCGTCCCTGCCTGCCCCGCTGCCGGCCCTTCGGGGGGCCATGCAGGAGCAAACGGTGGGTACCGAGCTCCATCTAGGGGCCAGCGAGCGCCCGGCAGCCGAGCTCCAGGCTAACCAGGGGGTGGCTCAGACTGGGAGCACTGGGGAGGCAGCTCAGGAAGCAGGGCAAGCTAGCCAAGCCCCAAGTATGGTTTTCGGGGCACAGCATGCCCCCAGAGGGATCTCGGATAAAGCCAGCACTAAGAAATTCAGCAGACGGATTCCCCTGAATGCAGTATTCCCCACCAAGATTTAGAAGTGAGGCTTTCCATGAGATGTCCCGTCTCCTGATGCTTCGTGTGATGGGTAGGTCTGAAGGATGTTCGGGTGGGCTGGTCAGTGTCAAGACAGCATGTGTGAATGTGTCCAGGACCATTGCTCGGGGATTGCAGCCACACTGACGACACAAAACTGAGACCCCTGGGAGCATCCAACTCCCTGAGCTCCAGCCAGGCATTGAGAAAGAGGTTTGGCTCCATCCTCTCCCAGCCATGCACCCCTATCTCCTGGCTCACGGGGTGCAGTATGTATTGGGGTCAAGCAGCTGGGATTTTTTTTAAGCACAGAGTGATGAGCTTTGGTCAAAGCAGGAGGCCGCAGCAGCTCTCTAGGATAGCCAAGAAGCTGCTTGCATTAATCAAAAGAGAAAAAAGTATAAACCCAAGAAATGCTAGAACAGGTAAACAAGGCAGCAATGATTTTCTCTTTGTGACACAGGAAGTCAATAAAGTTCAAGGAAATCACCTGTATTTTATTATCACACATTCATATGTTTAATGCTATTGAAACAAGAGTCTGGGGTGAGTTGCAGGAAATCAGAGTACTTAATGGTGCAGACACAAACCCTCTCTCCTCCCTCCCCAAAGGTGATTTGAGCCAGTTTAAGCAAAGTGTCTTTGTCTCTTAAAATAATTATGTGATTTAGAGACACTTTCCCCCGGCTCACATCAAATGACTTTAATGGGGTCTGATCATGTGTGTGTCAGTTTAACAAGTTATTGCTTTTTAAAGCTGCATTTATTCCCCAGTATTTGCTACAAAAGTAATTCTCTGTGAGAAGGGATTATTAGGATGTTAGGGAGTGTTTTCATTGTCTAGAGTGTTTATGGGTAATAATCAGGGGGAAGGCCAACAAGGCAGATATCTTGGTGGGATGCTGTTATAGACCACCCAACCGGGATAAAGAGGCAGAAGAAATATTCTATAAGCAGCTGGGAGAAGTTTCACAACTGCTAGCCCTTGTTCTTGTGGGGGACTTCAACTTACCAGGCATCTGCTAGAAATACAATACTGCAGAGAGGAAAAAGTCTAGGAAGTTCCTGCAGTGTGTGGAAGATAACTTTTTGACACAGCTGGTGACTGAGCTAACTAGAGAAGGTGCCCTGCTGGACCTGTTGTTTGCAAACAGAGCTCTACGGAGGGGTCTGGACAGGCTGGATCAATGGACAGAGGCCAACTGTTGGGGGTTCAACAAGGCTCAGTGCCGGGTCCTGCACTTGGGTCACAACAACCCCATGCAGCACTACGGGCTTGGGGAAGAGTGGCTGGAAAGCTGCCTGTTGGAAAAAGACCTGGGGGTGCTGGTCGACAGCTGGCTGAATATGAGCCAGCAGTGTGCCCAGGTGGCCAAGAAGGCCAACAGCATCCTGGCTTGTATCAGAAATGGTGTGGCCAGCAGGACAAGGGAAGTGATGGTCCCCCTGTACTCAGCTCTGGTGAGGCTGCACCTTGAGTGCTGTGTTCAGTTTTGGGCCCCTCACTGCAAGAAGGACACTGAGGTGCTGGAGTGTGTCCAAGGAAGAGCAACAAAGCTGGTGAAGGGTCTGGAGCCCAAGTCTGATGAGGAGCGGCTGAGGGAACTGGGGTTGTTTAGGCAGGAGAAAAGGAGGCTGAGGGGAGACCTTATCGCTCTCTACAACTGCCTGAAAGGAGGGTGTACCCAGGTGGGTGTCGGTCTCTTCTCCCAAGTAACAAGCGATAGGACAAGAAGAAACAGCCTCAAGTTGCACCAGAGAAGGTTTAGATTGGATATTAGGAAAAATTTCTTCACGGAAAGGGTTGTCAATCATTGGAACAGGCTGCCCAGGGAAGTGCTGGAGTCACAATCCCTGGAGGTATTTAAAAGATGTGCAGATGTGGTGGTTAGAGACATGGTTTAGTGGTGGACTTGGCAGTGTTAGGTTAATGGTTGGACTTGATTATCTTAAAGGTCTTTTCCAACCTAAATGATTCTATGATTCTATTTGTATTCCACCATCACTTGGCATTTATTCTATGGCGCACTTAGTAGCGAAAAAGTGCCCAGAGGGCAGAGGCCAAAATGTGATCTGAAATGATATGCTGAAATTTTGGATAAACATCCTCTGGATGGTCTGCCAGCTGTGAACTTTCTCTTCTTTGTTTCCTCTTTTTAGCCTGTTTTTTTTTGGTTTTTTTTTTTAAAAGGGGGGGGGGGTGGCAAGACTTTTGAGGGTGCTCGCAGGTGCATTCAGATGAGTCTATGGGTGTGTGTATCTATCATCTTTGCCAAATATTTTTTGTCCTCTCTGGCCCAATCTTGGGCGAATTTTGGCTGCTCCCTTGGGCCTCCTCAAGCTCAGGCTGAGCTCTGCCCTCCCTGCCTGTGTCCTTCTTGCTACCCTGCCCAAAATGGGATTTCCCTGGAGCAGAGGAGAGCTGGAAGCAGTCTCTGCCAGCCTGGGATGGGGACCTGAAGGTGCATTTCATACCTGCCACCGTGTGAGTGGCAGATGCCCTGGGTGGGCCCTTACAGGTGACCCTGCTGTCCTTGTCCCACAAAGTCAGTGTTGGGGTGAAAAGGGCTGTTTTGGGGGCTAGGTGAGCATGCAGGGGCACAGCAGGAGCCAGACTGCATTTCTACCTCCCCAGCCATAGCTGGGCCAGCCGAGGAGCGGTTTCCCCAGACATTCAGGATGATGCTGAGATTGCTCACTAATGTACAAAATGGGAAGAAAAGCTGGGAAGAGTCAGAAACGATTTGGTTTTGGTAGGAAAGAGGGCAGGGGAATGCATGGCAAACCTGCTAGAGTGCATAATTTCCTGCAGTGAGGAGAAAGCATTAGCACTGTAGGATAAAGTCCAGGTGAGCCCTGCTTGGTGCAGTCCTCAGTTCTGGTGGGATCACTGGGGAGGTAGAGCACTGAGCCATGGGCACATCTGCCTGGAGCCATGGTCCTCTGGGAAGATGCTCACTGGGTGAGCTGCTTCACTTACCTGTTGTGCTGGAGGCACTGGGAATCTCCCAAGCAACTGAGCTGTGTCACTGAAGCGGCTAATTTCTCCTCACAGGTGTATTTGGATGCTTCAGGTAAGGGTAAAGTGAGGTGTCACATGTAAGTCATCAGAGCGATCTGAGGACCAAAGGGGACAGTGACAGCTCAGCCACAACCAGTCTGTATTTCTTGGAGAGAAATGTCACCAGCACAGACAGCAGAAGTTCAAGAGAGAGGGCTCAGCAGTAAAAGAATCGGGCTGTTCATGGCATAAATCTTGTGTTAACAGGCTGCAGGATGGTCTCAGCAGGAAGTCTCCAATCTCAACCACTGGTACAAGGGAAGAAAGGGGAACCACCAACTGGGGAACCAGGATGACAAGATGATGCTGTCTGCAGAACACCATCACCCAGCCACAGCCCTCATCAGGCCATGGGGTCATGGAGCTGAGCTGGCTCCAGCAGCAGCAGCAGCAGGACAACCTCCTCCATGGGACGCTAGTGCAGAGGCCACTGATTCTGTCTGGTGTTCCACTGGCTGCTGCAGCCCATGAGAGACTCCTCGTGTGCCTGCAAAAGGAGCTCAGGGAACACGACGCCAGCAGCAGGATCAAGTCACTCCACTGAAGCAGGCACCAACATTGCAAAGAAATGTCCAGGGCCACAACCAAGAAAGTCTGGGCTACTTAGCTGTGCCAGGGCACTGGCTTTGGTTTGCAGGTCTCCTCTCCTGGCACCACGCACCTTTGCTGGGTCTCTCCAGGGGGTGAAGTAATCCAGAAATGAAGGTAAGAATATGATATGTTTCGGTGACTTATTTGGATGTGAGATTAATGTGTGTTGTGACCAGAACAGATCTTACTAACAATTCATCTGACCTACTGGACCTCCCAGACACAACATTTTTGCCCCTTAGATGGTGCTTCAGACCACTCCTTCCTCTTGACTTGTAGTAAATTTCCTAGAGGGATGTCTACATCTGATTGAAGGGTCTCTGTGGTGGAGAACCAACCCTCCTATCCCAGCCCTACAAGACTTCTCACACGTTAAAAGTTGCGACTTTAACCCCAAATTGCTTTGTGTCGAATCCTGAACTCATTGAGCCTTTTGTGTCTCTTGAAGATTAAAGAAGCAGTTTCCCATGGAAGCAGGTTTTGTTCCCATGTAGCTTAAATCTTTTCTGGAGGAAGAAATCAGATCAATTCTCACATCCTTTGTGCCCACAATACCTGTGATTGCAAACAGTGCAGTCCCTGTCCTGACATAAAGCCACCTAGAAGCACTATTGTTTTCTGACCTTCCATCTCTTTACAAAATCAGAACAAAACACTCCAGTCTCTCCTGCTCTTGGCCTGTTGCCTGCATCACCCAATGCTCTGACCAGACCCTGTCCTTCCCTGGTGCCCTTGGGTGGTTACAAGGGAGCTGGAAGTTGTGGGCTTCCTTGGGGAAGGAGCCTCAGCTCCTTTGCATTAGTCTATTGCTGGGGTTATTTGCTGACAAAGGACTAACAAATGGAGCTGAAGTCTTCCCGGACACTCTCATGTCACTACACCCATGCTGCAATTGGGGACAGTGTAGAGGTTGTTTGGGAACCATGGATTCAGGTCCGCAGCAGTACAGTGATGGAACTGTAGGTATAATGGGCCCATTATGGCACTCGTGCTGGAATGAGGCACTCCTGAAACTCATCAGTGCAGACTGGTTGTGTTGGAAAGCGTATTAGCAGCCTGAGTCCATCCAGTCCTTTTCCCTCCCTTGTAATCCTATTCCTCAAGTGTTTGTTCACCTGCCTGTTTCACAATTAAAGACTAATTACAGGCTCTGCCTCAAATTTCTTGCCAAGGGACATGGTGCTGCATCACCCAGCCGTCCTCCTGTCACCTGCAGCAGTGGGACGCAGGGCTGAAGGACGAGCCCTTCTTGTGGAAGTGCTGAGTTCTGATGCTGGGTTGGAAATGATTCATTTAAAATGGTCTAAGGTGGGTTTTCTGAACCTGTCAGCCTGGGCCTGCCCTGCGTCAACGCAAGCACCTGAACATCTTGAAGCATCACAGTGAACAGAACACAGCGTGAAACCTGGCCTCGATTTTCATCTGGAGATGGGTGTTTGGTCGTCGTTCCAGCATTCTGCTCAGGAGTTTGTTCTGAGGCATTGCTAGTGTCTGCCTGAACAGGGTAAGAGGTTGTGCAGATCTGAGCCCCTTTGCCCATCTCCTGGCTGGAGGAAGGGAGGGAATGCTGTGGGATTTATGGCTGGGGAAGCAACACCTGGGCTGCAGCAATCCCAGGTGGGTTAAGCAATTCCCACATTTAATACAGAAAAATGCCCTTGTCACCAAACTTATGTGGTGACCTACAAGCTGCTTGTCGTGCCAGGTTCCCAGGGCAATACTGCCACAGCTTTCCAGGAAACTGGGTGGTGAGAGGCTGGTGGTAACAGCTGAGGTTCACCCTGTGCTCCAACCTGAGGGTTGCCCTGGCAGGGAGGGTCTGACCTGTCCTCAGAGTGCCAGCCTTGTCCCCTGCTCCTTCCCTGCTGCAGCACCTCCTCTCTGCTGCCTTTAAACCCCAGGCAGGGGGGGCTTGGAGACATCTATATATTTAGAGACAGCAGGGATAAGGTAACTAATTTGGGGAATTACTCCGGCCATCAGTTCCCTGAGTGATTTTGTGGGAGGTTTTGAATGATCAGCCGAGCCTCACGCACGCTCCTTGCCATTCACTTGGGCTTGAATTACCCCTTTTATTTTACTTCCTCCTTGTTCTCATTGCCACACCACTCAAACTAAAGTTATTCGCCTACAACCACAAACGCAGGGATATATCACCGGGAGTGCTGTAGGGCTGTCGCCATATATAATGCTCTGAGCTCAATATTTATAGAGCTACATACGGCACAAATCATATCCAGAAAGCGCGTTAAGCTGGAGAGCTAGGTATAAACTCCAGAAATATCGCAAGCCATCGCTCACAAGAGACTGCCCGGCAGACCCGCCGGCCATACATCACGCTGTAATGCCATCTGAGTCCACGCTCGGTGCTGGAGTGGATCAGAGGTCACTGCCAAGCTTTTCTTCCATAAATCCTGGGTGCTGGCCCTCAGCAAGTTTAGGGGCTGGGCGTGCTCTGAGTGCTCCTTCCTCCTGCTTGCTGCCACTGACACCGAGCCGTCCCAGTGCTGTGTGTGGGCATTTATCTTTGGGGTCTTGTCTTCCCTTCTCCCTCTCTGCTGGTTATGGGAACCGGGGGGGGGGGGGGAGGAGAGATGTGATGGATCTCTCAGCTCGACTGTACAAGCTATAGGGAGCTAACTCTCATCTGAAATGTCCTTTTACTGGAATTTGGGGGGGTCTGAGCCCCTCTTCTCACCCCTTCTCACCTGGGTCATGTTCTCCCTCATCGCCCTGTCCTGTGCCTGCCTGCCCACATAGCAAAGGTACAGACATCAGTCCCAAGAGAAAGTCCAGGTCCCTCTGCCACTGCTTTCTCTCCTTCTTGTCTCTTCCCTTCCCCCTTCCCAAAGTTTCTGCTGGCTTGGGTGGAGCTGATGCCTCCCTAGGGATGGGGAATAGTTCCTGATCAGGGCAGGCCCTGATGCTCTCCAAGGCTATTCTACTGCATCCAAAGTCAATCCAAAGAGCAAAGCACAACTGAGTGCTCTGCAGACAAAGACTAATCCCAGGTCCCTGTCAGCTGAAGCAGGGCACCTGGTGTAGCTGCAGATTGGCAGAAATGGGCCTAGAAAGTGCCCAAAGCTAGAGAAATTAGGGGCTGTGGATGACGGCCAGACTCACATCGCAGAGAAGTTTTTGGGCCGCATGAGCATCTGCACTCCCCATTTCTGCTTGTACATTGCCCAGCTGACTCCTGCACTTCCATCTTATTTAAACTTGTCCTCAAGGCCACCAAGTTGTCTCCCACGCAGCCAGCTCCAAACCATCCCCAGAGAAAACAGCAGTGATGGAGGTATTTTAGTTTCTGCTGGTGGCAGCCATCAGTGAAGACAGCCTGCTCCCTTGGTGTGTGGGGACATTCCAGCCTGCACCCCCACTACGAGCCCTGGGGACTGGGAAATCCCTCCCCAGCTCTTCCTACCCCTGGCAGCCCCCACCTTGAGGCACTGATGGTCCAAACCGTAGCGCAGCACATGGAGAAGATCCAGGAGATGAGACCTGATGCAATGAGCAGGTGAAGCCTCTCCGAAGGAGGGGAGCAGCGATGTGGTGCTTTGTGGAAAAATGAGCGCTGGGGTTTTGCCTAAGAAATCACCAGCCGGACAGTCACTTGTCTTTCTAAGCCAAGTATGATGGACTTGAGCTAACCAGTCTCTGGCTCTCCTCTCTCTCCCAGCAGTGTGGCAGGCAGACTCTGACATTAAGCAAAATAAAATCCAACCCTTAGCATTAAGTAAAACTCCCAGTGTGATGGGTTTGTGGCTTGCAGCAACAACTCAGCAGGGGCGTGTTAAAGCCAGTCTCCAGCAAGTGGAAGAATGAAGCTTTGCAAAACCCTGACAAGGCAAAGCTCCTAAAATAACAATTGAATTAAACTTAATTCATTTTCACTTAATACCCTAATAGTGCCTTTAGCAAATGAGGCTGTTATTATTTTGAGGAGGAAAATGGGGAGGTGCAGTCTGGGATGCAACTCACATCTCTTTACTGAAAGAAAACTTTGGTGGAAATAAAAAAAGCCATGGGAAGAAATGTAGATGGTTCAGATTTTCCAGTTGGGATGAAACACCCCCAAACCCAGTGAGTCTTATGTTCTTCAAGGTGTGTTCCAGACTCCAGTGTGCAAAACCGTCTCTTCTTTGTCAGGTGCTGGGGATTTGCTGGGTTTGCCACAGTTAGACACATAGCCATATCCAGCTTCCATGGATGGATGGCTGAGCCCTTCCTACCCTCCTCTTGTCCTGTAGCTTCTTCTGCATCTCCAAGGCATTTGAAACCCAGAAGCACACTGCTCACTCTCCCCGCCAACCAGCCTGGCGACCGTGGTTTGAAGCTCTGTGCTGACTTTAGTTTCCATGAATGATGTGTCAGTGTGAGCCCTTCCCTTGGGAAAGCTGAGCTACCCACCCACCAGCACTGGCCCTGATGCAGCGGGACGCACAGGCTCGGGGTGGCCCTGCGCTGTGGCAGCCTGGATACTCATCCCACCTGGGACAGCCTCCAACCACGCACTTGCAGTTAGGCACAGCTGGGTCCTTGCTTCCAGCTGTGCCTCCGGTTTGCTTGCACCCACCCTCATTTCTGCTGGCAGGGAAGGCGGGGGGTGTGTGTGTGGAGATTTAGCAAGCCTCTCACTGCCAAGATTTTCTTTCTCTGTTGGGGCTGCAGATCACCATGCCAGAAAGGGTATCCTGTAGCTCTTCCCTTCAGCAAAGAAGGAATATCTCACGGTCCCACACTCCAGAGAGGGATGACCAACTGATGAAAGCACCAAATGGACCCAAAGAGCCATCCCAACCTTGTCTCCCAAAATCTCCTGCTTGGAGCCTCAGACTCCACAAACCAGAGGGAGCAAAGGCTGCTCCGAAATGGCCATGCCCGCACTGAACTACACTTCCCAGTAGGCCACAGAGCAAGGGCAGCGCTCGCCTCCCAGTATTAAAAAGCCTCCGCTTTACTTGCTCACGCTCGATGGGGATGGGGACAGCTGGGGGATTTCAGGACTAGAGGCAGCCGTTGTTCATCACTGTGTAAGCAACAGCAGGCATTAGAGCAAAATTAATTTCCTCTCTTAATGCAGCTCTCCTCTGTCACTACTGGCTTTACAATCTTCCTCACAGAACTCTAGAAAATAGCCCAGACAGGCTTTGCAAGGTCGCGTCGCCCTCTGTCTTGCTTGGAGGCAGGCTCTGCTCCAGCTAATCCTCTCCCCTGACAGACCTTTTTGTCTCTCTTCCTCATAGAAACCTTTCTCCACCTGCCCTGGTTAGGGCAGGCAGCTTCTTAGCTCTAAGAAAAAGGAGAAGAAACATTCTCATTAAGACACAGCTTTTCAAAACTCTCTGCTCTTCCCATCAGTTAGAACTGGTTAATTTTAGGGTTATTCTGCCAAAACCCAATGAGAAGGTCTCTGGGACAGCGAGCACCCATCCTTCCAGGTTGCAGCCTCCTGCTGCCAACAGATGCTGCTGCTTCTCTCTCGCTGCCAGGCAGGGAGAAGAGATATTTAGAGCCTGTGTCTGCAACAGGGATGAGAGGCAGGTGAGAAATAACTTCACCCGCGCATTTTCCTGTAACCTGAAGAGTTAGCACATACCCATCTAGGTATTCCTCTGCACCTTTCTGCTGCTCACAAGCCATACCTCTTGACCCTGATAGACTTTCAGAACTATTCTAACTAAAATCCAGCTCTACTTTCAAAAACAAGGATTAATGGGGAAAAAATTAGCAGACCCATGGAGTAATCTATCAAAATCAGATCATCAGAGTTGTGTGGTTTTTGTTTTTTTTTTTTTTAATTTGTTGCAGCCAGAAAAGAATATGAGATGTAGGGAGCGAACTCCACCACCTCTGGGGCTGTCATGAGCTATTTGCCCTCTGGATTGCCGTCTAATAAATGGATTTTTGTAAGCATTATTCCTTTGAAGGGAGATCCCTGCCTTGGGTGAGAGCCAAGGCTTGGAAAAAACAAAGGTAGTCATTTGCCAGAGCTTGTGGATGGACTCCCACGCCCAGCGTGTGCCAGACCCACACGCAGTAGGAAACTGCAGGAACCCCCCCCCGGTGCTGTTGTGGTGAGGTGAGCACCCGAGGTGCCGCGAGGCAGCACTGAGCTCACCCTGCGTGTTGTGCAGCACCAGGGCTCCCCTCCGACTGAGGCCTGCGGGCTCTCAAGGTCAGCCAAGGCCACTGAGGACCTTGCAAGCACCCTCTGCCAAGACGTTGAGTGCCTTTCAGGGAGTGTCGCTGAACTCTCCTGCCTTGCTTTGGGGACACCAGCTGAGAGAGGAGCAAGGCATAGCCTACACCGTGCACGCAGGCTCCAGCCATGTTTGCAGGTAGCAGAATACCTGCCCCATTTCCCTGGCTTAAAGTTTTCCTGTCCAACCCCTTTCTTTCCAACTCCTTCTCTGGAAAATAATCCTCATTCTCCCTGCCGTAAAGGAGACCCTAGAGAAGGCACCAAAATCAAGGGCTGTGACACAGCAGAATGGAGGGCAGGAGGGGCTGGGAAGCTTTCCCCAGGGAGTCCTTCTTTGCTACTCCTTCAACCTTCTTATCACCAAGACCATTGCAAAAGGGTTTTGAGGGGAAGACTTGTCACCAGTCCAAAATGAGGTCCTTCAGAGCCAAGCCCTGGCTGTCTCACTCCAGACATTGGTTACACAGAGTGAGTGGTCCTGGTGGCAGCCCCAAGTTATCAGTTAATTATTATTTCTGCTCACTTTGGGGTGATTCTGTCTTTACATCTGGCAGCACTAACTATCCTTTTGCTTTCCCTTGAAGTGTTCATGGATCAAATGGGACAAACTCCCTCCCCTCTTGGCCATGGTTTCTGTCCCCTGGGATGGGCACGGCACAAGGAATGAAGGCAGACGTTGTTTTGCAATCTTGCTCATGGGTGTCACGGCTGATTCCCCCTGCAGGGCAAAGAAAGAGAGATGGAAGTGAGAGAAATGAAAGCTATTAGTATCAAACAATTAAGGACTATGGTTGAATTAGGTGAAGAACAAATGGGACTATTTGGGAAAAGCATTAGTGGATCATAAAATAATATAATTTTAAGAAATGAGAAATAGCAGCTGATTACAGGCTGTGTGACACCATCTTTACATTGCTGCTTGTGCTGATGGGCTTGGAAGTTGCTTGGCTGCTCAAGTTTATTTTGCTGTGCTGGAAAGCACTGATGGATGAGGGAGGTATGGGAGCAGCAGCCAGGGTTTTGTTTACATCATCATTGAATCATAGCGTAATTCAGGTTGAATGTGACCTCAGGAAGTCTCTGATTCAGCCCTCTCTACTGCTGCTAGGTCAGGTTGCTCAGTTCAGTCAACCTTTGGATGTCACCAAGGTGGTGACCCCAAATTCTGATCCCTGGTCCAGTGTTTGATTACCCTTCATATGGAAAGTTTCTTTTCCTAATATCTAATCGGAGTTTTCTTTGATGCAACTTATGTCCATTGCTCCTTGTGTCCACTGTCCCTTAGCCTTTCCCTGTACTCCAAGGAGAGTCCGGCTCCATCTTCTCTAACACCCCACCAAGCATCCCTGGCATGCATGAGGGTGCCTGTGCAAGGCTACGTGCAAGCACAGGACAGCCGGGGGAAGCTGCCAGTGCGAGCATAAAGGAATGTGACTTGTGATACCCCCTACACTCAAGGCTTAAATACTTCCACAAAAAAATGCTGCAGATCACGATATTTTCCTTCAAATGATTCTATTTCTGGAACTCCCTCACTGGAAGTAAAGTGGCCATACTATTCAAGTGTGTGATTCAGAGGCAGGGCCAATACCTGGGGGTGTAACTGGTCCCCATGTAACCGAGAGCAGAAAATAACCTTGGGACAGTGTGTCTGTCCATCAGCTGTATGGCCAGCACTTTGTGCTGGCAGCTCTGCCACTCTCAGAGCAGGGTGCAGCGGATACCCTGACAGGTGAAGTGGGGGACACTGATGGTTTGATTGAGACCAGACACTGACATTTTGGGTGCTTTGCTGCATTTTAGAATGGATTACAGAGAAGTGGGTTAAAGTCTGGGATGTGCTTGCACCGCCAGCTCTGTGGATGGGATGGTCATGCAATGACATCACCGCCATCAGTAACTGAGAGCCATGCTGCTACCCAACAAGCATTGCCTGCGACTGCTGGGAGAGCAGGGAGCTCATGGGCCAGTGTCTTCAGGCAGCGATGTGATGGGTTCAGAGCTGCTCCAGGTGCCCTAAAAAGCCCTTGCTGCATGTCGAAATGCAGACTGGTAGTACCAAAAGGAAGGCAAAGACATTCGGGAAAGGCAGCTTTGTGCCATGGGGCTGGGCAGGGCAGTGGGTTCATCCCAGTTCTGCACATGACTATAACTGCATGGAAGTATAAACCAGCTCCTAACGCTTAAGTGGCTGGCAGGTTTGGGACAGGCCATAAATGGGGGACTCAAAGGGCTTGTTCCAGGTGTGAAATCTTCCTGGCTGGCATGGAGTGATCCAGGGACCCTGCAACCCTCCCGGCTCTAGGGGTGAAGCAGGAGGCAGGAGAGTTTCTGCCAGAGGTGACCCTGACTGCAAAGGATCTGTGTGCACCAGGGAGCACTCTGAAGTTCATCTTCCCAGGGCAGCAGGATTTGAAAGGACTGAATTTTCTGTACTTGTCATGTCTAGTCACATTTTGGCTGAAATTCAACACATTTAAATTTGGGGGGACAGGGACAGAGGGGCATGCATGACATGCACACAGGATCACCTATGAGGAGCTGCCTGTTGCTTCCCTGCTGTCCCACTGTTTCTCAGATTGCTCATGTCATGTCCAACCCTGTGCCTGGCTTTGACCTTCCTTCCTGTCCCCGAGATCTGTGTCACTGGTGTCACTTTGGTTTTAGCAGCAATCCTCTCTGAAATCGCTGTGAACCAGGGGATGGGTTTCACCCTTCACCAGCATTACTGGGATAGCCTCCTGCTTCCTCAGCTCCTGGTACAGGGCTTCTTCACACGGTGTCTGCCATTAGTAGTGTCACAAGGTCTTGGAAAACTCGACTCGATTTCTCTGTGGGACACGAAGCGACTGCTCACCTAGCAGAAGAAAGGATGCTACGGGGCGTTTTGCTCACAAAACCATTCCGTTTTTTAGCTTTTTACCTTTAGAAAGGGGTTTTCCCTTATAAAAAACACCTGGCAGGAGGCAGCACGCCCTGCTCTGTCCCACAAAGGTGGGGTGAGCAGCCGGGGGGGGGGGCGGCCGGGGGCGGTGGCGGCAGCGCAGCCTGCAGAGGTCCCCCTCGCCTAAGCTTTGAGAGCCGGGCAGGGCGGCAGCGCCGAGTCGGCACCGCCGCGCCGGGGAAGCGGCACCGGGGACACACACCCCCCCACACACACACACCCACCCCCCCACACACACCACCCCCCCACACACACAAGTCTCCCCTCGCATCCCCCCATCCTAGCTCCCTCATCCACTGTCCGGAGCAAAGCGGCGTTGGGATGCCTATGAGTTTGCTGTAGGGATGCGGTGGCCTTGAAGTGGGATCCCAGTAAGGCAGGAAAATTAGCAGTCTGGGCTAATCAACGCTGTAACTAGAGGGGGCAGCCTGATTTTGGGGTCTTGGCGGATTTTCCTGCCCTGCTGAGGAGGCACCTGGAGCAGGAGGTGGCCAAGGGCTGGTGAGAGACAGCGACACTTTGGGTTATGCCAAGAGCAGAGGCCAGCGCTTAACAGAAGCTGACGGGAGAGGAGTGGGACAGGACAGCCCATTCCTCCTCCCCAGCTGCTCAGGGGTCCAGATTTCTGGAGGTCTCCAACTTATGCCCATGTCAGTTCTGTGGCTGTTCCATTTTTGGCAGTGAACAGGAATTTGGGGACCAATGACTGGCCTCAGCTGCATTAAAAGGAGGACACTCCAGAGGAAAAAAAAAGGGGTATTCCTTCCCGTGCCCTGTGGCAGCTAAAACCGCGAGCACCACAAGCAGCTGGAAGGGCCCTGCAATGCGTGGTCAAGGCTGTACCCCCTCAGGGTGCACAGTGCTTCCTCCAGCCTCACTGCAAAGCCAGGCTGGGGCAAGGCAGGGATGTGCAGGGTGCCCTGGGCTCCGCTCACACCCTGGGTCCCCACCCGAGCTTTTCCATTCGTGCTCACAGGCCTCCCCTCACTCTCAGTGCATGGGCGATGGTAACCCTGTACCTGATCGGCTGCCAGAGCACTTGGGTTTGGTGTTCAGGGTTTGGGAATAGGGACAGTGCTGCGCACTCTTCTAGTTCCCTGCTTTAAAACAAAAACCAAACAGGGCACAAGATGATCCATCCACCCACATGTCAGTACCTGCAATTTTTACTGTGGGAGCTAGGACATGAGCTGCCAACACCGGCAGACTCCTCCTGAGTTCCCTCCTGAGGGACAGGAGAATAGCAGCCAGCTAATAGTGTAACGAGAGGAAAACCCTCTGAACGGGTCCTCTGGGGAAATGGGCACGGGCTCTAAGTTTCTGCAGTAACTTGTCCTGCACTGTCCTGTTCCCACAGGTCTGTCCTCTGAGTATGGTGTGAGTCCCTCCCAAGGGGAAAGTTATTTCCACAATAAATGGGGGGGTGGGGGGGTGGAATGACACACGGACTGAGAGGAATATTGGCTTTGTCAGGAAAGGACAGCTCAGAAGTGATTTGTTTGGATGAATCTAACATCTTGGAAAATTCTGGTCTGTAATAATAATGTTTTTTTTAAGGTAAGGAGCATTTGTGCAACAAGCTGGTCCTGGTTCAGCATGGCCTCAGCATTGCTTTGGTCTATGAACTGATCCTCTGCATCTGCCTGAGTCCTCTGAACATGTTTCCACCAGTGGGTTAGCGGTTCTGTAAGCAAAGAGAAGTGGGACTGGTGTTGAGGAGGGTGGGCTTGCTGCGGGTAATGCAGAGGGGGCAGCCGGGTCCCTGGCAGGGGGTGCGTTTGCAGATTGGGAGCCCGTTCACAGCACTTGTAGTCCTGAGGGGCTATGGCCTCGGTGCAGTGAGACCTTCCCTTTGCCCTGTGCCGCCTTGCCTGCTCCCCCTCCCAGGCCAGGCGCCAGGAGGGGCATGGAGGGGCACAGCGGGATGGGGCAGTTACTCACTGAGCTTTCACCTGTGCCAGGGGAGGGGGGCACAGGGGATCCCCTGTTTTGCAGGCTGCTAGGACTGCCGCACTCTCACAGGGAGGTCTGCTCTGGATTTAGCGGGGAGGGGGGCTGAGGCCGGGAGGGCTGTGGATCAGCAGCCCACCTCCCCAGCAGTCAGGACACCTTGGAGCGGGAGGGATTTGCTGCAGCCTTGGAGGAACCCCAGCTATCTCAGGGGAAGCCCCCCGCTCCATTTAGGGCCCCACTGAATCCGGGGAGGGTCTGGGGGACCCCGGGGGGCAGAGAGCGACCCGGCACGGGGCTCCCCCGGCCGTCGGGCTGCGCTGCTGCACGGCCGCGGCTCACGCGTGAACTTCGGCCGCCCCCTCACCCTCTTCCTCGCCGTGGCCGCTCGGTTCCTCCAGCCCCACCCGTGTTTCGGCTTGCGGAGCCTTCCTCGGGGAGGGGGGGGGCGGTGGGGGAGCGCTGCCTTGTTCGGGAAATGGGAGACAGGGGTTGGGAAGGAGGGAGAAAGGCTTTTGCCAGAGGAAATCGATATCCCGTGAAAAGTAATTATTGAAGCATAAATTTATCATAAGGGTGATCACCAATAAAACATCTCTTGGCGACGTTTTAATTTAAAATCAAATTCGAAAAAGCCCCCCTCCCCCTTCCAAAAAAAAAAAAAAAATCCTTAACAAGCAGAAAAATAACTGCAGCCCTTGGAACACTTCATTATACGTTCAAAGAGAGCTCCATCATCTTCGCACCGACGCCGGGCTCTGCTCTTCTGATGGATCCAATGCAGCTGATTTATGGAAATGACTTGCAAATCCATAAATGTAGTTTGCAGTGACAGCCGTGCATATCACTAGTAATTCCTTTAAAGTATGCAAAGAAAAATGATTCATATCTGGTTGGACCCTGCCTTTTCCAAGGGTCGCCACTCTTGAGTCTTGATGTGTTTGTCTGTATTGGTTTCCCTCTTGATTTTTTTTTTTTTTTAAACTCGGTGATGGATGAGGCTGAGACCTTAGAGCTGAAACCCGGGACCCTGAGACCGCCGGCGAGGAAAGGGTTAAGCCTGTGGGAAGGTGGTTTTGCCTCCCGTCCCCGGGGACACGCGTGGGTCGGATGCGACACACACAACCGCACTCGGTGTCATGTGCCCCCCCCCCCCCCCGTTTTTTCTGCAGCGCCCCACGTTTCAGCCCCGGGTCCCGAAACTTAATTGTGATAATTAATTAGTCCTTCCTGTGTGATTGCTGGGTGACTCCGGGGCGGGTAGAGAGGTACCAGGGAGGTGCAGCCCGGAGGCATGTGTGTCCGTGCCTCAGTTTCCCCACATGCGAGCAGGGCAGCGCCCCAGGCGTGGCGGGGGCAGTCAGGCCACTGCGATGCTGTCGCAGCCCCGCTCTGGGGGCTGCCCCGACTTCCCCCCGGCGCTCCTGGCTCTCTCCTTCTTGCCTCCTTGCAGAACCCCAGCACACGGGGCTGGACCCGCACCCGTCGAACAGGGGCGAGCTTTCCCCGGGAGGCCAAGGATCGTGCAAAATTAGAGAATGTCGGAATTTCTTTACTGTTTTTCGCAGTTATGCCGGGTACACCCCCCCCCCCCCTTTTTGTCTCCCCAAAGATCATCCTCCAGCGGTGTCTCTGCTAATGCATTTATTAGGCTTCATGATGCAATAACCAGAAGCAGCCAGAAAATGTAGCATATTTCCACATTATCATCCAATTTCCTTTCCTGAGTATTTAGTTCAACTCTTTAACACCAGCCACATAATTAGAATTTGGATTTCCATTAATTTTCCTTGGGCCTGCAACCATTTTAAGATCACACTGGTAATTAACGTGATACATCACTAATTTCACCAAGCACAATCTAAGTAGGCTCTCCCCCTCCCTCCCGGCGGGCAGGGCTGGGGAGGGGGGAGACGGGGGGACAGGGGGACAGCCAGGGGTCGGGGCGGCCCGGAGCCCCCGGCCGGGGGGAGCAGGATGTCCCTCCCTCCGCCCCGGCCCCTCCGAGGAGCGGAGCGTGTCGTGCTGCATCCCGGGCCCGCCGCATCCTCCACGTTTGCTACGGAAAACACACTTTTCTTTCCAGTAAATTTAACAATTAAAAATATTTATCGGTAGCAGATTTACGTTGTTGTGTCTCCAGTCTTGGGGCATATTGGTAGACTATTAAGACTAATTAGCATCCTTTCTGCATGCAGATTTACTAAGCTGATTGCAGTATAACTCATCCCTAAAAGCCCCTATCCCTTCACATTTGCAGAGTGTAGCTGAAGGCGAGGCCCTTTCGTCTCTCTCCGAGCTTGCAAGCAGCTCACGTTAGCCAGGCCTTTTGCTAAGTAAACTTTAAAAATGTGAAGCAATAACAATTTGAGTTAGAAGCTTGCAAAGTACTAAAAAGGAAATATTACCTCGGGAGCTTCCACAGGAAGGATCTGGGAGGAAACAAGAAGCTTAAATGTATAGAAGCGCACAGCAGATACAGGCTGTATATTCTCAGCATTAAACCCAGGGCTGTTATTTTCTTAAATATATTTGGAAATAAACAAAGGGATTTTGTACGTGCCTGGGTGGCTGCGTGTTCTCGAAGCCAAACAGCACCGAGGAGAGGAGGGAGAGAGGGAGAGAAAGAGAGAGAAAAAGAAGAAGAGTTCCAGAAAGTTTGCAAGATGCGGTTGCAGGGAATAGTTGCTGGTTTTTTTCCTTCCTTCTCTCTATTTTAGGTCTGTTAAAAGGCGCGGAATCAGCACAGCGCTTTGCTGCGCAGCCCCTCAAATACAACGGGAGGGGGGATTCATAGCATCTCTTGTACCTTACTTTGCATTTAAAATATTTAAAACGCCGCAGAAGGCTCTGAGAGGCTCTTTCAAGGTATGGAAAGCATCAGCTATTATGCTTTTTTAAAGCATACACTGCTGGTTTATTATTAACACACTGGGAAGTACATAAGCCCCACAACTTTATTCTCTTTAATGAGCCTGGAAAAGCACGTTGGCCCTGAAGGGTTTTGTTCATTAAAGATGTAAGCTGTAGGAATATTGTCTCATTAATTATCTGGTTTTAATTACACTGTTACCCTTTGAATCCATATATTTGGGGGAAAAAAAAGTTTATATAGTTAGACCCTCACAATCTACAGCAAGAGTGTGTCGGGTTTTAAGTGTTTTAAGAAGAGGCAGAGGCTCGGATAGAGAGGCGGCCGGGGGTGCAGGGATGCTCCGGCTGGAAGGATGGACAGGCGGACGCAAAGATGGGGAAGAAACGGGAGCTGGAAGGAAATTAAGTCTCCGGCACCCATAGCTGCGCGCACACCAGGACATATTTATTTCCCCGTGTCCGTCTGCAGCCACCTCTCGGCTGCCGGTCGCCGGCCGAGCCGGGCCCGGTCCCGGGCGGGATGCGCAGGGCGGGAGGAGCCGGGGAGCTGGGTCGGCCCAGCTCAGGACGCATCCCCCGTCGTGCGAGATAACCCCCCAGACACCTCCTCAATTCCCACACCGTTATCCTTCCTCAGCGCATGGCCAGCCGGAGCCTCTCCAATTAATTTTATTTTCCTGTTAATTTGCTCGCCATTTAGGAGCAGCGGCTCTATAGACCTCTCCCTTCCCCCGAGCAAGAAATACAGCGTCTCTCACCCCGCCGAGGCTGGGCGCCTGCAGCCGGGGATGCTCCCCCCCGGGCCGGGCATCACCCCGGGGGGGATGAGGGCGTTACTGCCATCCTAACTGCTGGGGTACTTTGTCATTAATTACCCAGCGCTAAATTGTGCCGTTTTCCCTTTAAATCCCAGACATGTTGACAGGACACATTAAAGTGCAGCCTTCTCAGGCTGAGAACATCATAAAAACCGGACAGGCAATTTCTGTTTTCACCAAATAGCCAGGGTAACGCGTTCTGCATCTTTGATTTTAATGCACTAACTGGCAGCTAAGCAGTGAGGGGAGCACAGGGGTGGGGAGAGAGGGGACTCGAGATGGAAAACCTGGGGAGGAAGCAGAGGTTAGCGATATATATATATATATTTATCTCTTTCTCTACTGAAAGCCCTGCCCTGGCTCGGCCCCCTCCCATCTTCAAATCCATCGCACCAACTGAATTATCAACTAGAATTTGATTAATATGCAAATCTGAGGCAAACAGCTCCATATAATTCTTTCAGTGGAGAGTAATTAATCAACAGTTAAAGCAAATTAATACATATATCAATTTTGTCAGGAACATGCTTAGTTCAATAGCCCGTAAAATTGAAGTTTGAAGTATTAAGGGGCTCTACAGAAACGTTATGACTAAAACTTTCAAATTGATCCTATTTAGTAATCAATCAGGCTCTCCCCTCGGGTTAATCTGTCTAATTTTTCATCTCAAATCATACACTTTAGTGACATGCCATCTAGCAAACAGTCGATAAAAAGTTAACAAAAATGATAACGACTCCAGCACACGGTGGTTCCTGCGTGTGAGCGGGCGGGCGCGGGTGGGTGTGTGGCATAACGGCGGCCCTGCCACCCAGCCCGCCGCCGGTGCCATCCCGGGAAAACCTCCTTTTACCGAGCACCTCATTAAATATGCAATTATTTTCTCTTCTCTCCCTATTTGCTTCTCCCCTCCTCCAGCCCAAGTGGGCTGATTTAGCGCCGGCCGAGCCCGCCGGTGCGCGGTTCCGCGGAGTCCCCTCCGAGCGGCGAGGAGATGCCGCTCCGCCCCGGGGAGCGGGGGGCTGATCCGGTACCCCGGTGCCGCGGCTCTCCCCGCGCCCCGAGCGGGCAGCGCTGCCAAACTCAGCCTCCCAGAAATACGCTGGCTAGCATGGGGTTGGGGCGGGGGGTGGGAAGCGCGGTGAATGTGTGCGGTTTGTAGCTGGGTGGGTGGGGGTATAGGCACAGCCTTACACGTGTTACCGGTACGGCCTGTCCACGTGTTTACACCCCCTCGCAGACCCCCCCGGCCCGGCTCCGGCTCCGGCTCCGCGTAGCGATGCGCGCAGCGAGCAGATCTGCGGAGGGGGCGCGCCGGGGCGCGCAAGCCGCGGCGGAGCCGGGGGCAGGAGGGACGGGAAGGGACCGAGGGCCGAGCAGGGGCCGGAGGGTTGCCGGCAGAGGACACCCGGCAGCGGGCATTCCCAGGGCATCCCTCCCACTCCCCCGCATCCGTCGCCCCTCGCTGTTCCGGCTTCACCTTGAGCGACCGGTGCCGGGAGGGACGGGGGACCCCCGACACCGGCCCGCTTGTCTCGGCGCCGATGGCAGCCCCTTCGCGGGCACTGCTCGACGGCCACTTGACTTTACTGGGACGGGTGATGATATCACCATGAGCGCTGATGACGTCATGCCTCCCGCTGCTGCCTCTGCGTATGACCTATACAACGGGACTACGGGCAATTCCCCCTGGGTGCCTGGGCCCCCTTCCTCCAGCAGTGGGGACGTCCTGGGGGTCAGCTTGGTGCCTGGGCCTGGAGTGGGGACAAGATGCGGGGACAAGTCCCACTGGGGGAGGCTTAGCCCAGCCAGGCAGGTCGGGCTAATGACCTCGGCCTGTGCTAGCCCCCTGCTCGCCACACGCCCTGGGGTCTCCCGGACAGGGAAAGCGCAGGGCCCAGCCTCCGGCGCGCACCGAGAAAGTGCCGCCTCTTTTTGCAGAAGGGACACCCAGACCCCAGGGACACCCCGGGGGTGCCAGCAGGGCCCGCGGGGGCGGATGGCCCCGCCAGGCCCCTCGGAACGGAGGGCGAGACCGGCAGGAGGCGGGGGCAGAAGCGGCCCGACGGGGCGTCCCCGCTTTGGCTCGGAGGAGAGGCCGGAGTTTAAAAAGGCTGAAGGATGTCTGGGGCCGGGCGACGCGGAGACGGATGCTAACGCCGATGGGGCTGATTGTAGCGAGCACAGTCCCATCAATAACGCGGCGCCGGGAGTTTTCCCTTCCCCGACCCTCCCGGCCCCTGCCTGACTGCCCCCGGGGTGCCTGCCCCTCGCTCGGGGCACAGACGAAGGTGCGGTCCCGGCACTTTGCATCCCCCCGGTGCTCGCCCGGGTGCCGCAGAGCCGAGAGAGCAAATACGGACCCTGCCCCGGGGTCGGGGGGAGCGGCAGGAAAAATGCTGAACCTCACCCCCCCCCCCCCCCCCCCACCCCGCCGCCCCCCGCCGCCGGAGGTATCGGGGCAGGGGGAGGTCAGGAGCGGAGCCCCCCGCGGCTCAGCGAGGCTGGCAGGGCCCGGGCTGCGCGGCCGCCAACGCCACGGGGGCGCGCGGCTCTGCCTGACAGCCTTTCCGCATGTCGCGACATAAGTGGACGGTCGCGATGTGGCCGCGAATGTGTCGTGCTCGCTGTGGTGAGCAGGCGGGAAGGACGATGGGGGGTGCGGAGGGTGCACCCTGTGTCCCCCCGCGGTCCCTCGGCGTGCCGGTCCACAGTGTGCCGCTCCCCGGTGTGCCCGGGCCAGGGGCGGGTGGCAGCGGCCCGGTACCGGGGCCTTTCCGGGGAGCGGGGGAGAGAGGCTGCGATTCCTGCCCCAACCCCAGAATCGGGAAGAAAAAGCCTTTCCTTTCAGTAGAGACTCATGCATCAAACTTCAATTTTCCGGACGATTGAATTAGTGATTTTTTTTCTCCTGAACTAAAATACACTTAAGTCTTTGGGATTAATTACCACGTTCTGGTCCCTCAGACTGTAGTATTAGTTATCGTTGCCATATTCGACATCAGCCCTGACACCTCATAAAATAAGGAACTGAATTTCACTGACTCAACCTGCTTTAGCCCTGTTGGATAATTCAGGAGGGGGCTTTATTCTCCGTCTGGGAGCCCTGTGTGAAGTGAACAAGATCAAATATGGATCTTCTCCACACCGCGCCCCCCGAAAAAAAAAAAATTTAAAAATTAGAAGCATTAAAAAACCCCCAAGCCCCAAAGAGTAGCATTTCCAAGCAGACAACACCCTCCACCGCCCCCTCCCCTCCTGTTTCCCTCCCACCTCCACACGAAATCCAAGGCAGTGTCAGGTTTGGGGATGAAGGATGGGGACTGGGGAGAGAGGGGGGTGGGTGCTGGCTCCTGCGCTTGAGAAATGGGGTTTCTGCGGGGAGGAAACAGCGTGGCCCGGGGTGCGGGCCGGGCCGAGACCCCCCCGGGGGTCGCCATGCCCCAGGCAGGGGTGCAGCCACCGCGCTGCATCCTGCCCGCACCTGCCCGCGCTCAGCGCCCACGATCGCCCCGACGGGGGGGACCCAGGGCACCGCAGCCCCTGACGGGGCGGGCAGCAGGGGGACTGCTGGGCCTCCAGCCCGCTCCCGCAAAGGCCCCCCACGCTCCCGCACACCCTTTTGCCAAACTGCGGGTTTTCACCTCCCCGGGCCGGGAGCTGGGTGGCATTTCACAGCCCTCCTTGCCGGGTTTACGCCTTTATTTTTCCCGTCGGGAATCCCGCCTTGAATCCGGACCCTTTTGCTTCTGATTCGTTTGGGAAAGGCCGGTGTCTCCCTCTGCCCCATACCAACCTTCCCATGGGAGGAATCGCGGAGAGCCGGTTGCCGGGGCACGGAGCACCGGCGCGGGTGTGCGGAGTTCCGAAACCCTCCGGTTTTGCCCGGGTGTGGGAAAACGAGACCAGCTCTGCGCCCCCCGCCCCCCCCGTGAATCCACGCAGGAAACAGAGAGAAGGCCAGGCAAAGGGGCTGCTGCCCCGGGTGACCCCGGCTAGCAAGTCCCGGGGGTCTCGGCCCAGCTCCCCCCTTCTCCGGGGCAGCGCTGCCCCCGAAGCGAAGCGGCCGGCGGCGGAGCAGGTCTCCCTCCCGCAGGGCCGGCTCCTTTAGGGGAACGGGGTAATTTGGGGGTTTGGGGCGTGCAGGAAGGGTTCCGTGCTGGCCCTGACCGCCACCCAGAGCGCGGCCCCCGCAGCAGCGCTCCGAGCCGGCTGGGAAGGGCTGCGACTGGGTCAGCCCCAAAGGGCACGATTCGGCGCTGTCACCGCGTCCCTACTTCTTGCTGCAGGGAAAAAACAAAAACAAAAACAAAAAAACAACAGAGAGAGAAAAAAGAAATTAAAAATAAGGGTGAAAAAAAGCCAATTCCTTATTGAATCTAAAATTCGAGGGAGAACAAACCCCGAGCAATAAATCTACCCAGATAGGTAATCCCAGGAAACGGCGCGTTTAAAAATGCATGACAAATGAGGGGCACAAGCCGGAGCTTCATTTTTAAGCTAAAAAAAAAAAAAAGCTTTTGTTGTTCAATATGCAAATTAAATAACCAAAATCCCGGCTATTTGGAAATGGGGGCGAGCCAAATTAACACGCTGCAAATCTTCGAGAGGAGGCTTTATTTACCAACCCGTCCCAGCCACGTGTGGTAAACTTCTGCGGGTGCAAGGCGGCCCGGCATCTCTTCTCTTTGCACACAGAAGTCAATAGATCAGAAATCCAAATTAACTCCCAGCCTATTTTCCATACACCCAGCCACCCCCCCTCTTTTTTTTTTTTTTTTTATTTCTTGGTTATATTGAATTGTAGTGCTTGCAGCCTCATTAAATCCATTCCAAGACAAAAGAATAAAAGACTGGGGGGAGGGAGGGGACAGGAGAGGAGGGGGAAGAGGAGAGGGAATGGGGGGGGGGGGAAGAACAGATAAAGAAAACAAATAAAGCCCTTTAACTAGATCTTCACATAAATGTCACAGTTTCTCAGCATTTACGATTTGCCTGTTTAGCATAAAAACACTTAAGGACAAGATTGAAGGCTTTCCGAGAGATCTGGACAGAAGTCAAAGCTATCACTCGGAGGTAAAAAAAAAAAAAAAAAAAAAGGGGGGATGGCGGGGTGGGGGCGGGAGGTGGCGGAAAACAAGTGCTCTTCCAAATAATACTAAAGAAAAGTGGATTTCATTGTAATTCATAGGCTTGTTCCAAATACCAAGAGAGAAAGAGAGAAGAATAGAAGCGCACAGATGCCCCGACGAAGGGAGAACAGCTCTGCTCCCATTGTTGTGGAGTTAAACAGTGGAAGGGAGGGTTAACCTAATCCATCAAATTGTCTGGAAATTGTGAAGAAAATTCAAAAACCATATGGTCTCCAAGCGCTCGCCTTCTCTCTGCTGCGGAGGGGCACGCTTGTTTCAGCATGGCGAACCGCAGGAGGCTGTATATGCTCCATTGTCGCTTGTCACTTCAGAGAAGAGGGCTCATTTGTCCCCAGTTTTCATGCTTTACGCTAAAAATTACAACCCCATCCATTCTCAAAGAGGAGAAAGATTTATTTAGCCTCGGAGAAACTGGACCAAAAAAAAAAAAAAAAAAAAAAAATCCAACCCACAAACCAACCCTGTCTTATCTGGGCACTTCTCTGCCGAGCTCTGCCACTGTACACCAGATTTGTCTTTCTCACATAAATTTTGCAAAGAATAGGGAGAAACACACGTTGCTCGACTCCAAAGGCAGGTCACGCTGCCAAGAGAAAACACATTCACCAGAGCCTTAATTTTGGTAGAAAAAAAAAAAATAAAGAGGGAGGGAAAAAAAATAAAAGGGAAGGGGAGAAACGAAACCTTTTCCCTCCTCGTGCTCCCGTAGGTGCCGGAGAGGCAGCGCTTTTGCCCAGAAGCGGGAGGTTTGGCGGAGGGCAGCTCCCGCCAGCTCCCGCACCCCGCTCCTTTTGTCCAAATCGGTGATAACTCCTTCCCCTCCGCTCGGATTTGTTTTTTCTTTCTTTTCTTTTTCTTTTTTTCCCCTTCCCTTTCCTCTCTAATTTCGGGCTGGAAATGCCCTGCTGGACGCGGGAGGGGTGGTGCGGGAGGGGGGTACCAGTGGCCCCGCTCGCCCCGCCGCTCTCCCGCCGCCGCCGCGCATCCCCCGGGCCGGGGAAGCGATCCCCGCACCTCCTGGCTTATTGATCCGCCGGGTTGTCCCTCTACTAAACCTCTACCTGGCATTAACCTTAAAAAAAAAAAAAAAAAAAAAAAAGTAATAAAGTTCTCGCTCGTGTGCTCCTTCCCCGTCAGGTTCTCACAGGTACTGTGGTTAAAGTAACTTCAAATGCAAACGGGATGGGAAATTCCTGTGGAGGAAAAGTCTGTCGTAACCTCGGACCAGCGGAAGGGTTTTTCGTTCACAAAGAAGGACGTTAAAAGTATATTAAAATGGTAAAGATTTTATTGTATCGGAAAAAAGAGCTATCTGTACAATTCTAAGAGACAGTAAATAAAGCGACATTGTCCCTATCGGAACTTAAATAGCAGGCCTTTTAAAATTTGTACAATTCAAACAAAAACAGGTCTTTAATCTGTACAGTTTTTTAAATTTATAGCGTAATATTTAAATGTATTGATCTTGGGATTTGTCCTTTTTTATTTCTGTAGCATGCAAAAATTCTAAAAAGAGTAAAAAATAATTCTAGGATTTTTTTTTCATTTTCGATTTTGTTACCACCTTCATATCAAAAATACGAAAGGCAGCTTTTTAATAAAAGCACAACGATAGCAGAAAATGGTAAAAATAGCTTTTAATTGGTAAAATGAGGCAGAAATTGCATTGGAGACAAATCTCTATGGTCTAGGAAAAAAAGAAAGTATATATTTTTCAACTTGCATTATAACCCATCCCCAAGTTCCCAAGATTGCGAAAGAAAAATATTTTTAAAAGGAAAAAAAAAAAATTACTTCGTGCACATCTGAAACATGCAAGGAAAGGAAAGTGGCTAATTTTTGCTGTTGCCTTTTCGAGTCTAACTTAAACCTCCTCTAAAGTGGTTCGTTTCGGAAGTCTTTGAAAACAACTGCCTACCCAAACATCTGTTGGAAGCCGGGTTTATTCCAAGGTTACGCGTCTCCCTTATAGACAAAATAATCGTCATTGATAGCTATTAAAAAAAATAATCAAAACCTCAAAAAGAAGGGGGAAGGAAAAAAATCCAATATATACGTTTAAATATTTATACAGAAGCGGTCCGTAATTGCACCATTCCGAAGATGTGACAGGCGGAGGGATATCGACTCTACCCTAAATTAATTTGTGGTTGTGTGTGTGTGTGTGGTGGGTTTCTATTGCTTATTGCTCCGACCGAGGGGTACAGCCGCTTTGCCGCGCTGCCGGGGCCGGGATGGGGGGCCGGGGGTGCCAATTTGGAGCTGTCGGAGTTCGGGGGGGGGGGGAGCGGGACGGGGCGGGGGGTGGTGATGTTGGTGGAGGAGGCCCGCCGGCCGCCCCTCAGTCATCCACGTCGATCTCCACGTCCTCCTCCTCCTCCTCCTCCTCCTCCTCGCTGTCCCGGCGGCTGCGGGGCCGCTCCGTGGGGGGCGAGGCGGGGCGGGGCGGCGGCGGGGCGCCGGGCTCCCGGGCGGCGGCGGGGGGCGGCGGCGGGGAACCGGACCGCGCCTTGCCCCTTCCCTCGGCGCTGGGCTCCAGCTCGGCCAAGGCCACGATGTCCACGGCAGGGTTGGGGCCCAGCTTTTTGGCCGATTCCACGTCGGCCTTCATCTCCTCCAGGTCTCGCTTGAGCTTGGCGCGGCGGTTCTGGAACCAGGTGATGACCTGGGCGTTGGTGAGCCCCAGCTGCTGGGCGATCTGGTCCCGGTCCGCCGGTGACAGGTATTTTTGGTAGAGGAACCGCTTCTCCAGCTCGTAGATCTGGTGGTTGGTGAAGGCCGTCCGCGACTTTCGACGCTTCTTCGGCGTTTGCCGCTGCCCGAAGATCGTCATCCCGTCCCTGCCTGCCGACGAGCCGCCAGATTGTCGCCGCTTTCCCCATTTCCCCCCGCTACCCGAGCCCCCAGACCCCACGCCCCTGCCCCGTCGATATCGGGGGGGGGGGGGGAGCGGGGCAGAGCCGCCGCTCCCGCACCCCGAGGGCCGCGGGGGGGAAGATGCCGCCCGGTCCCGGCCGCCCGGGGACCCGCCATCCCGCCCCGTGCGACATCCCGGGAGATGGGGGGGAGGGGGGGGTAAACAGGCCGTGGGGAGGAGCGGGACACCCACCCGCGGGAGGATCCCCCCCACTCTACGAGGGGCTTACCTTCGGCCGCCTGCAGCACGCTGACTTCCAGCCCCTTGAAGGTCTTGCTGGCCAGCTCTTCCAGGGCGCAGAGGGGCGAGGTTTGGGAGAGCAGCGCCCGGCCGGAGAGGGGCAGCCCGGCCGGGGGGTGCTTCTCGGCGGCGGAGAGGAGGTGGGCCGTTCCGCAGAGGGTGTAACTCCTCCGCACCGAGGGCTTGTTGAGGATGTCCTCGATGCTGAAGGGGGTGAGGGGCTTGTTGGAGTTGGCCGGCGGAGGGAGGTGATCCAAGGGGCTCCGCCGCCGTTCTTCCCCCGAGGAGGGCTTGGGTTCTTCTTTGGAAGTCATGGTGGGGCCGGGCCGCGCGGGGCTGCCTTCCCCACCCGCGACGGGGATGCGCTGCCGCGGGGAGAAGTCCCCGGCGGGACCGCGGGGTGACGGCGGCGGAGACAGCGAGCAAAAGTTGAAGCCCACCTCCAACTCCGGCGGAGGAGCCCCGGGTCCTCCCGGGGAGAGCCACGTCGGGCGGCGGGCAGGGCGGGCAGGGCGGCGGGCTGCGGCCGGGAGCGGAGCTGCCGTCGGTCCCTCGCCGAGAGGTGGTCCTGCCGCACCTCTTGTCCCAGGGTTTTGGGTCGGGGATTTTTCTCCCCCCCTCCTCTCTCTCTTCTCACTCTCCGCTCGCTCGCTCTCTCCTCTCTCTTCCTCTTCCCAGCTGCTATTTTAAGAAACACCCAAAATCGCAGCACTTTCCCTGCCCTCCCCCCCCCCCAAAAGCGAATACCCCCAAAAATAATTTAAAAAAAAAAAAGAAGGAAAAAAAAAAATTAAAAGACGACTTCGGAGAGGGGTAGAGCAGCCCTCGCACCGAGACCTCGGACCAGGGGGAAAGAGGCGAGAAGAGACGGGGTAATTGACTATTGCTAACAAGTTATTGTTGATTGGGAGGTAATCAATTATCTTCAATGACACTTTTCGCCCTCTCTCTCTCGTTCGCTCGCTCTCTCTCTCTCTCTGTCCAATGCAGGCTTTTGCAAGTTCGGAGACCCATTAATTAGGAGGCGGTATGGAGGTGGAGCCCAGTTGAATTATAATGCTGAATGCACTTGTCATATTCTGGCCCTGCTATTTGTTTGGACATATATATTTTTAAATTACATTACAAACCAGCCTTTATTGCATCAGGATAATACAGTATAGTGAAAAATAATAATAAGCGAAAACAAAACAAACCGAAAAATATCCGGCGGTATCTTTTTTTTTTCCTTCCCCCCGAGATTTTTTTTTTTTTCTATTTCTCCCTCCTGTTAATTTTGGCTACGAGTTTATCTAAAATGTCTCTCTCCGGCTCTACCCAGAGCCATTTGACTTTTTTTCTTTTTTTTTTTTTTTTTAATGAGGGGAAGAAGGGGAGAGCCTGGTTCCAGGTAAGGCAGACCTTTCCTTTCCAATAAAATCCGAAGGTTTCCGCCGAATTTGTCGTGCTCCTCTTTCCCAGCGCCCTGTGCCGGAGCGGGCTGCGGGGGCCGGGGCGGGGGGCAGCTCGGCCGCGGGGCAGGGCCCCCCCGGGAGGGTGCCGGTGCCGGGGGGGGGTGCCCGCGGAGAGGCTGCGCGGCGGGGCGCGGGCCCGGATCGCTCCCGGGATGCGGCGGCTTCTTCGGCTCCGTTGGCGCCGGGAGTAGCGGGTGATCCCGAGCGGGGACAGCGCGGGGAGAAGGGGCAGGCAGCGGCCGGGCTCCACCGCCCAGCAAAGCGCTGCGTCGGGGCCGGAGAGGGCCGGTTTCCGGCCCGAGGCCTTCTGCGGCGAGTCTGAGGGCGGCTGGAGAGGGGCAGCGACGACGGGGCTTCCTGCGCCCCCCGCCCTCGGGGCAAACCCAGCCCGGCCCGGCCCGGCCGTCGGTGGGGGCCAGAACCGCTCCTTGTTATTTTTACCCGGGTCACCGGCCCGCTTCGGTCTCACCGCTCCGCAGGGCCAGAGACAAAGCCCGGAGCCAGGGGGTGAATTGCCTGGCCCCCAACCTGAGGGGGGGCACCCCCCACGCTCCCCGCGGGGCGGGCGGGAAGCGGCCCCCGGGCCGGGCAGGGGCTGGACGGGGGGGGCGGCGGCCGCCCGGCGCATCGCGGGGCGGTGTGGCAGGAGGAGAGCCCGGGGCCGGATCGAGCTCTAACTTTCCCTCCTCACCTTGACGGGCAGGAGGAGGGCGGCTGGCAGCTCCCAGGCCGCTAGGTACCAAACAAGCACAAAAGAAGCAAATGGCTCCTCTCCTTAAAGCGCCCTCTTCCCATTTTTTATAGCTCTCTGGGAGTCTCTTTATGCAGTGACCTATTTTTAAAGGCCTATATTGGGTTATTCATCATATCAAATACTGCGAGGAGCTGGGGGGAGCCGGTCGGGGGGGAGCGAATTACACTGATTCTAAATCGCCCGGCTTCTTTGCTTTGCTAGGTGGATTATTTGCTTCGCTTTGCTTGGGTTTTATGAAGTGATTTAAACATATTTTAACCAATTAGAGACTTTCCTCCTCTCCCTTGTGTCCCCTCGCATTATTTTCCAGCGTGGCGTTTTATGTCAGGATCCGGGTTTTACTGAGAACTCAGCCGGGGATGCTGGTGTTATAATTACAGAAATAAGATTTAAAAAAAAAAAAAAAAAGGAAAAAGAAAAAAATGAAAAAAAGGAAAAAAGGGGGCAAAAAAGAAAGGAAATATAATCTCGTTCCTGGGTGAGAGTTTGGGCGGACTGGCGGGCGCTTGGGATGCGCCGAGGCGCCGCCGGCTACAGGCTGCAGCCCGGCCCGCCTTCCCCGCGGAGCGGAGACCGGGGTGCAGCTTGAGCCCCCCCACCCTGAGCGCAGCCCGCTCCGCTCAGGGCAGGGGCAAAACTGCGCCAAACACAGCGAAGCCCCGCAAACCGTTCAGGATCCCCTGTTGTCCCCCCAGCCCACAATCTCCTCTTCCCTGCCTGTGCGGGGGGACAGGGCTTTAAATGCACCCCGCTTTTTTTTTTTTTTTTTTTTGCTTCCTAGTAGGGGTAGAGCCCGGGGGGGGGGGGGGGGGGGAACCGGCCCGCACCCCCAGGACAGGATCCCCGGCACAGGGGGCCCCTTCTTCGTTTGCCTCGACCGCTGCCTGCCAGGGGATAGCCGGGTTCAGGCTTTGCATGAGTAGCTCAGCCCGGTGGCTCCAGGCCTGCCGTCTGCCCTTGTGCCCAACGCTCCCCCAAATAGCACCTCACTGAGAAAAAGGGTGGTTGAGAAGGAAGGAGGCAAAGCGTCGGCCTCTCCCCGAGTCCCCCTCCGGCGCTCTGTGGCTGTCCCGAAGGGGTCCGACCGACCCCTCTCCGCTGTGCTCTCGGCTGCCCGGTGGTGCCTTCGGTGGGTTTGGTTTTGTTTTCCCTGCGCGCACTTTGCCTTTGGAACCGCTGCAACTCGCTCCCCGCGAACGACTCCCTCTCTGCTCTCCGGGGGTGGCCAAAATTCAGAGGAGGAGCAGGCTGTGTTGCCCCCGCCCCGGCTTAGAGGAAGAGCTCAGCATCCCCCCCTCCTCACCCCTCGAAACAATTATTTAAAATTTTTTTTTTTAGCAGTCCGCTTGGCACCCAGCTCCGAATTAGGGACCCTCAGTGCCCCACGACAGGTCCCGTCGCATCTCCCCGTCCTCGGAGGGCCGCGGGGAGCAAGGAGGCACCGGGGGCAGCTGGGGGCCTGGCTCCAGCCGCCGCCACGGAACTTGGCATCCCGCCGGGCTCTTCTCCTGTCCGTCCGGCCAGGACGTAGCTGCGGGTCGTCTCTCCCGGCTTTGGGGTAGTTTGGGGAAAAACACTCTCATCCGAAGCGCTTCAACACCGCCCGCCCACCTTCTGCCCGCTCCAGCCTCTCTGAGGGGGGACTCGGCACTGATCCCCTCCTGGTGCAGGCAGGAAAAGTTTGGGTCGGGTCCCCTGCCGAGAGGCAGGGAGGGGAGCCGGGCTGGAGGGAACGGCGGCCCCTCGCTGTACCCGGGGATGGATAAGGGTGTCCCCCGGAGCCGTCGGGGAAGTGTCGGTCCAGGTCCCTGCCTTTCACCGAGGAAGAAAATCGAGTAAAGCAGCGGCCTTTCTTCCTCCACGGAGCAGAAAACTACCGCTAAATCTGAAACTACTCCGGGGGAGGGGGGCGCAAAAAAATCCCTCTGGCTACGAGTGGCATCTTTGGAGGCGTCTCCCCTTGTCGCCCCCACAGCCGTATTTCGGGGTGTTGGCGTTGGCTGCCCTCCCCCGGGACCCGTCCTGGGCGCTGCCGGGGCTGCCCGGCTTCGGCTTTGCGCGGCCCACTTTTGTCCAGGAAAATGTCACAGGAATATAATTAAAGCAGGCGGCATAAATCATTCAAGTGTTGATCACCAAAGTAACTGCGTACAAATGACACCTCCTTTCCCGGCATAGCTGAGCCGTGCATGGCTCCCAGTTATGTCTGCCTAGTTTAAGTGGTCTAAACACGTTGCCGCTCCCTGTTAGCAGCGCGGAGAGGAGCAAACTCCGTGCCCTCTAGCTGACAGCGAGCGCAGGGTCCTGACACAGCATCCCGCACGGGGCCGGGGTGGCGGGCCGGGAACCTAGGAAATAACTGTTATTTTTGTCTTTAAGCACTCCCCAAGTTTGGGGCTGCGAGTGCCGAGAGGCGGAGAGAGTCCGGTGGGACCCGCCGTGGAACCCGGAGGAGGGACAGCCGCGGCGGGGTCCGAGGTCCCTGTCCCAGTCCTCTCTCGAAAAGCTGCCGGTAAAATGTACCCACAGGTGTCCCCCGTCCCCGCCGCCGCGGGCACTGCTCCTCGTTGCTCCCCTTGGACAACAAGCGCCCCGGGCTGGGCGCACGCCGGCTCCCGGCTCTGCTGGGGAGGGGGCGTCGGGGGGTCGGGGGGCACTGCGGAGGTGGGGAGAAACTCCCCGGCAGAGCCCATCCGTGGAGGTCGTTTCATAGCTATCGCCCGCTCCTTCCGCCCCTCTCAACCAGCTCCCTGTGGGGATAAAAACTTCACTGCACCAAAAATAAATCTGACCCAAGTGCCCGCACCCGGCAGGGGAGCCGGGGCCAGGGGCAGCGCGCCCGGCCCGGCCCGGCTGGAGCGCACCCTTCCCGTGAAGTCCCGGCCTTTCCCCGGCAGAGAAAAGCGGAGAAGCCTCGGGGGGCTCCGGCAGCGGGGATGGGACTTGCGGGGGCCGGACCGGGCCGAAATCCGCCGCCCCAGAAACCCGGCCAGAAGCGGGGGAGCGGGGAGCAGGCTCCCCTGGGCGGGCAGGCAGCGCAGTGCCGGGCTCTCCGCCTTTCCCTGGGACTTTTTCGTTTGCAAACGAATTCCCGGGGCGACCGAGGGGCGCCGGGGTCGGCGGAGCTGCAGGGTCCGGGCACCCCCTGCTCACTCCCGGGGCCGATTTGTTTTCACCTAAAAACCGCCGCGGAGTGGAGCTGAACACGGCGGTGCCCGGACTGCCTCCCGCCGCCCTGCCGCAGGGCCAGGAGAGGGGGATGAGCCTAAATTTGAGTGAGCCCCTGGGCCGGTGTAAGTGGGGATGCTCCCCGGCGGGGTGCAAAGAAAATAGAGAAGCCCGGACCCCGCAAGCCGGTGTAAAGCACAAATTAACTCCCGAGGCAGATCGACTCCTCCGGCCGCCTCATCGCTTTGCGTGGGGCCGTGGGCAGCGTTTCCCACGGCGGGGGAGAGCCGCGAGGATATCCCTATCCCAAATGTCGGGGGCCAACGCGTCCCCTCTCCTCTTAGCACCGCCAGGGACCCTCCCGAGTCACCACTCCCGGTAGGTTTTCTGGGTTTCCCCGGGGTTTGGGGGGGCTGGTGAGCTGGTCCGCGCTACTGCGGGATCCAGAGCCGGGGTTGTACCTCCTGCCGCTCCCGACCGGGGCTTCGGGACTCCCCTACCAGACCCCCGGTTTCACCTTGAGGACAGGGTCCTCCTGCAGCCGCCACAGGGAGGGAAAGGCGAATACGAGCACCGGAACTTACTTTTATTCTTTTAAACTCCCGCATTTTAACTTCTAGTCCAAGAAAGCCAGTTGGACGCGAGCTTCCCGGGAAGAACAGCCGGGACGTGCCCGTCCCAGCTCAAGACCAGGCGATAACTTGATTTTTATTGTTTTATTAAAAAAAATAAATTAAATACTTCGATAAATGCAATCTGCAGGACCCCTCTGGAGGGCAGGAAGGTGGAACGGAGCCGGCCGGGGGCATTTCAGGCCTCCCGGCCGTGCCAGACTCTGGATGGCAGAGATTTAGCAGCTCTCGGGCCCTCCCTGCCCCATCCCAACGCCGGGGAGGCAAGGCCGGGCAAGAACCGCCGGAGAGGATCAGCGCAGCTCCGACCCTCTGTTCAGACCCTGGCTGTCCCCTGGGTCCCTCTCGTTTTGAGACGGGGCACAGCCAAAGCCTTCTCTCCAGCCCCCCTCGGCTCCAGGGAAGAGCCTGGAGCGGGGGGACTGGGGCTCCGCGCCCGCGGAGCTCGCCCTGAGACGGCGGGGACGGGCGCAGGGGAGGCGGGGGCAGGCAGCGCCCGTCCCGCGCAGTTGCGCCCGGAGGCAGCTGGAAATAGCGCGAAGCGGTGAGTTTCACTGTCCTCTCTGCGCCCCCGCGGGGCTGGGCTGGGGGTGTCGAGCCCCGGGGTGGTGCCCACTTCGTCCCGGGCCCGGGGGCTCCCTCCCTTCACCCGGGAGAGCAGCGGAGAACAACTTCGCTCTGGACTCGGGGCCGACAAAACTTTGTTGTGGGGAGGGCGGCGACGACACAGCCACCCGGGGCTGTGACAGCCGAGCCGCGCTGGCTCCTCCGAGACCTGTAATATCTCCGCCGCTCCCGGCACGCGTGAATAATTCACCAGGCTGCCAAATGCAAGTAACGTTTGTGGCAGCTATGAAGGAGCTGGGGAGGCGAGGGCTCATTTTTGGGGGGCAGGAGGAGGTGTGGGGAATCAATTGAAACTTAATAAAGGGAGTGGGGGGGAGAATGGCGGAAATAAGCCAGGCAACTTCTTCTAATAACAACTTGGTGTTAATAATTCAGGAGCAGTCATTGGATTATAGCGCAATATCCGAAGTACGCGTTGCCGGCACAGTGCGGGTGGATAATGTAATCGGAGCTCATTTCGCCTTCCAATAAATTACAGCAGCAAAAGTTTCCTGTTAAAGCAGTTATTTGTATTTCTTTTTTGAAGGTGATCCCCCTCCCTCCTCCTCTTCCAACAACTGCAGTAAGAAAATTAATTAAAAGCTAATATTTCCACCTCTTGCAAAAGCAGCACCGAGAAAAGAAGCCAGAGTTTGGCTGTGATCTCTTCCAACTTTGTGTGCTGCAAGGCAGCTCCTCCCTCCCTACCTCTCACTTCTTTCTTTCGGTACTCCTGTTTCTCCATTCCTCCTTTTTTGCATCCTACTCCGTCTGACCTTGTGGGACCTCGCCAAGCTCAGACAAGTGCAGCTGAGAAGAAACGTGTTCCTAAAAATCCATCCCTTTGCATTAGCCTTGCTGTGTTTGCTCCCCTTGTCCCTCTCAGGTCCTGTTATGAAGGGGTAGCAGCTAGAGGCAGGGTCAAACAGCAGTTCACTTGTATTTGAACTCATGTGTGAGGTGAGTTTGCAAGGCCTCAGATGACCCTTGTTATGTCCCTTCCAAACTGCAGCACCATTTAGCAGCAGACGCACACACCCAGACCTAGCCAGGCTGTTCCAGCTTTCCTCCTCTCGATTCCCCTGCTTCTCTCACCAAAGGCAGGGCTATAGTCTTGCAATCTTGTGGCCTCCATCCATGGCTGGGGTTCACAAGCCAGTTCTCAAACCTCTCCCAGCACTCACTGCTGGACACAAGGCTCTGCTGCACCGTTCTCCAGTGCCAAGCTGCATCCTCCTTGGAGCCCATCTCAGACCTGCTCCAAAAAGTGGCCTTTCCCCAACCGTTTGGCCACAGCTGGCAGACACCTCTGATGGGACGCTTTACATCTCTGTTTAGTTTATCCCACTTTCTGACCCAGAAACTTTAGACACATTCTTGTGCTTGAATCAGGCATGGCTCTTTCTATAGGTTCTTTTAGCATCCTGTAATGGTGGCTGGCATTTCCCATCCTGCATAATAGCTGCTGTCAGCTTACAGCGTTTCTGTACCGATCGCTGTCGGATCAGGCTGCCTCCCTGTCTCCAGTGCTGCATGCCAGTACGATGGAGAGAGAGAGAGAAGAGCTTCCTGCAGGATGCTGGGGTTAAAAAACCAAATCTGTCTCCTGTTAGGCATTTCCCTAATTCCTGCTTTTTTGTGAAATCAGGAATTTCACAATTGAAGCTTTGTGAACTTCAAGGTTTAATATCAATACAAAAATGTCTCATCTTTAGTGATTCCACCTCTGAGCGTCCTGGAGTCCAGTCCATCTCCCTTCTCTGTTTTGTTCAGTTTGTGACATCTTGTGGCACCAAATTCCCAAATTCCTCCTGACTGGCACCCAGGGCTCTTTTCCGGCTGATGTATGATCACTTGTGATGGTGGAACTTTACTGCCTGGGCTTTTTTTCTGGGCACTGAGTAAAGCATGTGTAGTGAACAGCCTCAAGATTTCTCCCATTTTTCTGCTTGAAGTCTCCTCGGGGTCTATTTAGTTCTGCTGCTTTTTACAGGTGTGGAAAGCAGATCTTTGCTAATGCCAAATATGCAGCAACACGTGGGTCTGGATTCTGCTTGCATATAGCAAAGCCAGTCAGGTTCCCTGCATCTGCCATCGTTAGCGTTAGAACTTAACGAGGACCTACCAGTGTTCCTCTGTAAGAGCTAAGAAGAGGGGGTGAGCGAGACCCAGAAAGGGAGGTATTAAACCACAAACAGCAGAAATCACGCAGGCTGGGATGTGCAAAGGGCCTGGCTGGCGTGAGCATCCCTCACCCTCGGGGAAGACTGATGCCGGTTTGAAAGGCCTGTGATGAACGTGGATTTAAGTCTTGCAAGGCCAGGCATGGAAAAATAATTTCAGTGCATAGAACCCGAAGGGGTCCCCCGATGGGGGATGGGGCAGGCGGGCGCCGGCGGGGCCGCAGCCGCTAGAGGGAGGACGCCGAACGCGCAGGGTGCGCGGCCGATGCCCCCCCCGCCCCCCCGCCGGGCTCCCGCGGCCCTCGGCGAGGGAAGGGGGGGACCCTGGGGCTTTCTGCCGCTTCGAGGCGGGGAGGCAGCCGTGGAGGGGATACTTCGGTCTGTCCCAAACCACAGGACAGCTTTCCAGGAGTAGCCTCTCTCCTGCACTTCAAATGCTGTGATTTTCTGCTTGGAAAGTTGTGTACCTGCTCCTGCTGCTTCTTTCGGTCTCAGAAAAGAAACTGGTGTTAAAAGTCTGCTGTGCCCTGCGAACCTATTGCCACACTCCAGATGGTCCCTTATTAGAGCTAGAGAGTCTTCATGAACCTTGGAGTACATGAACTCCGGGACAGGGTAGAAAAGCAGTTTCATTTTCCTGAGGTTAAATACTTGTCGACTGGTAACGCAACATAAAGATTATAGGAGCCATGATTTTTTGAGATGTATACAGATCCTTAAATGGTGACCTCATTACGTACAGCGGATGTAGGCAGAGGGTAAGGAGGAGTGAAGTCCAGCAGCAGCAGAAGCAGTGCCCATGCACCCCACTGCTACGGAGCAGTTGCAATGCTGTGGGTGCACTGGGGCTGCTCCTCTCTTTAGGCTTTGCCCTTTTGCCCCATGCATGCGTATAATGCAGACCCACTGGCTCAGTGTTGCAGAGCTGGACACGTAGTGCTGCAAGAACATGACCTTTTGCTCTGAAGATGGTAAGAGCTTTGTGCTGGCAGCAGAACAACATACCCAATACAAATAGAATCATTCTGATAATAAATCACCATCCATAATAAGAAGACATCGTTAATAATAAGTCATCCAGGGGCCTCTAGAGATCAGTGTACAACTTACTGTAAAAATAGATAGGAAACATGGTGTGATCATTACAAGCAAGCTAACAAATAAAAGACAAAATGACTTTTATAGGCATTTAGCTCTTCTTTCCTTCCCCCAGCTTCCAGGCAGTTCTGTTATCAGTTTGATATCAGAACGGCTATGATTTAAGTTTGGTCACAAACCCAGACTGGATTTTGCAGATGTGGATCCCTGGGTTCACAGCACCTGTGAGCTGGCCAGATTACTACCTGCAAAGGAGCTGCCTGGCAAAAATTCCTACTTCTTTTTTTCCCCCCTCTGCTCACAGTGTGATCCCTTAGGTACCCTGATTTCTCCAGAGGTCCTGGATACAAGCAAGTGCTCCCCGGTTATGATATACAGGAGCCAGCTGAGGCCTTTTCCATAGATGTCGGCTCTTTCTGTACCTCTTCAGTTGGCAGGATTTGTTGCCCAGTTCCCATGGCTTTGTTTCGGCTCAGCTAACAGGGTGACTGGACTTCAGCAGAGAATAGCAACGGGCAATCACATGGCAAAATTTGAGCTTTTAAATGAATGAATGTTTGCATCCAGAACTCTCCAGACCTGGGAATATTTTCACATATAAACTGGCTGGCTTCAAAAGGCTTGTGAAAACTGCTCCGTGCACAGAAGCCAAGGGAATTTGACACATTTGTTTAAGGACAAATTTACAAGTCGTGCCTTGTACTGTTCCGTCAGCTCTGAAACAGATCTGCTTGGGATATCAGTGCTGCTTTCTTGCGGCAGAGGGGAAAGAGGTTAGGGCTGTTCAAATCTTTCTTGGTTTCTCCCCTTGTTTGCGTTTGCCAGGCAAACAATAGCAGATGTTATATAGTCAGTTCAGTTCGCTACTAGTCCCATTATGTTCTATTTATGTTTCACTTTATTGGCTTTTTTTTTTTTATTTTCCTATTATTGTTTCACTCTGGGGGAGGCAGAGGATATAATATATTCATCTTTATTATACAAAAACTGTGTGAAGCATTTAATAAAATGCTGTTTCCACACAGCTAGGAATATTACTGTTAGCTATTCTTAAGTTAATGCTCCTATTAAAAAATGTTTGATGGCTGCAGTGACTGGAACTTGTGTGGACAAAAAGCGCACACACCACTAAATAAGGCACTCATGGCAATTCAGAGATTTCCCGATGCCTCGTGGAAAACTTCTGTTTAGCCAGATTTCTGCTTACTTAGCATATTTCCAGCATTGCTCTTCCCTGGTTTTATTATTAGTTATATTTGAATGGAAAAGAAGTTTTGCTTTTTCTCCCCAAAACTTTCCCCTGGTATTGGAGGTGTCAAGTCTGCTCCCCCCGTCTCTAGGTGTCTTTCCCAGGCAGGAATTTCGGCAGAGGTAAGTGTGAAGGCGATGGGGCAGGACACCAATGGGAATGCAGTCACGGTTGCTCTCAGAACCAGGACCAGCTTGTGCCAATTCCGTGATGTTCTCCTGCCCCAAAACTGCTGGTTCAGTCCTAAAAAAGCCTGCATGAGGTAAGCTGGGCTCGTTCTGCTTCACAAGCATGTGGAGGGGGACAGAGGGACTATACTTGCCCATGAAGATGGAGCAGGGCAGGGTCCGAGACATACATGTCATGACACTTGGCTTTGCTGGGAACGGGAGTGATTCTCCACGGACCAGGAGCGCAGGAGATGGTGCTGCTTCTGGGGGCGCTGATGGGATCATGCCAAACGGTGATGAAAAGTCAACTTTATTTCATCAGGTGAGAGGAGATGAGTGATGGAAAAGAATCTATTCCTGAGAAACAAAAAGCTATTTTCAGATGAAGCTCTTTCCCTCACTGATAACTTTGCAGGAGGGACGCAGATAACCACGCCTGAGACAACTCTGACTCAGAGATCGACACATTTGGTTTTAGACCCAGAGCTCAGTCAAACACACAGCTTAACAACATGCTTCTCCCCAGCATGGGCAGGGGTTTGACATGCAGATTTTGGTTCAGGAACCCTCTCAGAATCAGAGGTTTTATCCCTGCCTGTCTCCTTCGAAGAGCAATGAGGCAGTTCAGTGATGTGAGCGCTACGTGTTTGCAGGAGCGCTAACGGCAGTCAGCCTGGCACTGAGCTATACTGTCACCATACACGAGAGGCTGAGGAAGGCCATATAGGATCTAATGAAGGTCTGCCTAGCCCCATATCACTGGCTGGTGATGGATGTCCCAAGAGAGCAAAAGACCCAATTATATAGTATATTATTATCACTATAGTATTACATTATATTATTATAATACAAACATTAGCAAGTATATGGCATGCTTCCCCGGGATACTTTCCCAGCCTCCGGCAGTTTGTGGTTCAGAGAGTCCTGAGCCAGAAATGATACCTTTGTGTTTTATAGCCCCAGATAGATTGTTCTTCCATGAACATGTCTAACCACTTGTTCAACCCATATAATCTTTTGGTATCCACAATATCCTGGGGCAATGAGTTTCATGGCTGATCTACAAGCTATGCAGATAAGATCTTCCTTTCATTTGTTATGAATCTGCCACCTGATAGCTCCACATCCGCTCACGCTTGTTCAGGAAGAGGCGACGCACAGTTAATCCCTGCTCACCCACTCAGCCTGTCAGCACAGACAGCACAGACGTCCATAGTCCTTGGCAAAACCTTTCAGCCTGGAAACACGGAGCTGACTGTGAGAGAGATGAATCTCCTATCGTCTGGGACTGAGCAACCAATGGAGAAGACCAATGAAACCCAAGATGTTCTTCACAGAGAGAATGACATTCATGATGTGGTGGGCAGTGGGGAGGTCTGTGGTGTCCCTGGTTGGGCAAATGCCTGGGGAAGACGTTGGGCCACCAGGATGAATTAGATGGTTGGCTGATGTATGAGGGAAGGCTGCTGTGAATGTGAAGGGTTATCTACTGGGGCTGCAATGGTGAAATGGACACAGTGGGGCAGGGAACTCACCCCAGTGAGCCAAAATCTCCAGAGTTTCCTGGGGAGTCAGGGCAAAGCAGACCAGGAGCTTGAGGCTCACACATACTATCTTGGAATAGACCTAAGCTGGGCACCAGTGCATTGAACAAAGGTGGAGAGCGTCCACTGGGAGCACCCAAGGCAGCGCTGCCGAGATGAGAGACTGTCCTCAGCCTGGCCACATCATGTGCTGCAACACTCTGGGTTTGTTCCTTTGCCCACCTAGGTTTTAATGCCTATGTGCACCTCACATTCCCAGGGCTGGGAGGGCTTTGCAGATGTTAAATGAAACATCCAGGGAATTTGGATGCAGATGAAACATCCAAGGGACATTTGGGCCCTGCTATGAAAATTGTCATGCCTTGGGAATGACAGTGGGTATGGCAGAAGTGCAAGGACAAGTGTCCTCAGCCTCCTCCAGGTTTTTCTTGTTCTCTCTGGATGTGGCACCCTGTCTGTTGGACAGGGAGAGGAGCTGGGGGAGGAGATGCCTGCTGTCAGAGCAGTCATTTCATGACATTGCATTCTCCAGACAAGAGCACCTGCGAGACAGAGAGAGCTTGGTAAGCTCCAGAAAGTGGAAACGTTTTACAAAAGCACCGTAAACATCTGTTGAGAGGTACCTGGGAACATGACTGTGAGAGAGAATGAGGAGGTGCAGGGGGGGAGGAAGAATGGGTCTTTGAAACAGGTTAAACCCCCCCCAGCCCTGTGGGGATGATGTGAAAGGCTCAATGGCACCATGGGGGGCACCAACCCTGCCAGGCTGGGGAGGAAGCCCCTGGAGAGACTTCCTGAGGCTTTTGCAATGTCATAGGAGTGAGGAAAGAGCCAGATTTGCCTGAAATAATACTTCATTTTAACGGCAGAAGGCTGCCTGCCGTCTCCCCGCTGCCTCGCTGGGATGTGTTTCTGTCTCAGTCATATGCATGCAACTTCTGAACTGCTGAATGGTGCCAGTGATGGGCAGAGACCAAAATGTCCTTGATGCAAATGTCTCCCTCTAAATGGTCCTCTAGGACTTAAGCCCTAGGGCTGCCCATTGCCCTGCTGGGCAGACTCCTCGGGTCACCCAGTCTCATCGCTTCACTGGATTTTTGCAAGTTTTTAATGTTTTATTCAAAACCTTGCAAGTTCAGCTTGCACGTGTGCATTTTCTCACCTGAGTTGTGTGGTGACAGAGGTACCTTGAAGATGAGCAGATGTTAAGGACAAACCACCCAGGGCAAGGGACAAGGATAAACCACGCTTTTTTTCATTGGTTTAAACATTCTCTCATGATTTTGAACTTGCTTCCCAGTTTTTTTTGGCTGCTTGGTGTTGACAGCACTGAAATGGAGCATGGGTTTCCTGCCAGGATCCACAATTCTAGTGATTTTCCAAAATCCCTCAGTCTCCAGAAGCCATTAAACAAAATCACTTTCTTCCCTGCAACCTCCCATTGCAGTTCCCAATCTGATGCTCTGCACTGTTGTAACGCTCAGCCCCCCAAGGCTGCATCCTGAGGGGCACCTCCCAAACCCCAAGTGTCTGCTGAGCACCTCATAAATAAACTGCAGGCTCAGCTGCTGGCTGCCTCTGGCTGTATCTGCTCCCATGGTGCTTCAGCCTTGCAGATTCACCAGCAGGATGTGAATGGCACAGGGAAATTTTACCTCTGTTGGTCTGTCTATCCTTTCCTCTCAATATAAACCTATATTCGAGAAAAAAAGGACAAAGTTGTATTTCAAGTGCTCTTTGTTCCTGAAGGGTGAACTATGCAAGGAGCAAATCTGGGTGCCCTGAAGGCAGAAATGCCCATGTGGTTTGGGGAGATGCTCGAGGGAGGTGTGCTGTAGACAGTTCACCCCACCATGTGGGCCTGGAAGGGCTAGCAGAACCTTTGTGCTTGTCCAGCCCTTCACACTGTAAGGATAAATTGGTCCTCTTGGGATTTATGGAAAATACAGCACCTTATCCAGCAATTGAGCAACGATCTGCCATTGCTTTAGGTAGTGAGGAGTCTGAGAAAGAGAGGTGAAGATGCTTATTTCCCTCTGCTCTTCGTTATCTTGAAAGCTGTTATGTTAAAAACTCCTCCTGGCTGTAATCTCCCAGCTCAGTTTCCCATCTCCACCACTGGATGATCTTTCTCCATCACCCACCTCCTTATACCTGAGACCTTAAACTGCACCCCTGAAACAGCCCCACTCTGATACCTGAGGTCAGAGGAGGGATGTTGCCCTGGCTGCGGGGCCGTGAAGAGCAGGAGCGGTGGCAGTGGAGGACAGTCCCCATCCCACACAGAAAGAGCACTGCAAGGTGTGGAGAAAGCTGAGGGAATCGGGCAGAGCATCGTGAGCGGGCAGAGCACTGCAGGCAGCCCCTTCCCCAGGCACCACCGCGTGGGAACAGACTCCTCCCCGTCCCTGCAAAAATTCTCTCCCCTCCCCAGCAAACCCCTTTCCCTTCCCCTCCCTGTGCCAGCGCACAGGAGCAGTGGGTCGGTCGGGAGGGCAACGTGCGTTTGCTGAGCAGCGGCTGCTCACCGTCTCTCCCACCATTTGCTCCGGGGAAGACCCACGGCGCCGTGCTCTGCTGTCTGCCTCGATGTCTTTTTAATCCCGTTTCCCTGGTTTCGCATGGCAGCGGCCCACATTTGCCTGTGCAAAGCCTTCCCCTGGATTGCTGGCAGCCGCGCTTCCAAACCCAGCTTGCCGTTTTCCCCAGAGTGGCGGGATTGATTGGCTCCAGCCGGAATGGGCATGGCTCTCCGCTGCTTGGACCGAAATGCAACCATCTGTTACACCTCTAGTTAAAAGTACATAAAGTTGAGCATTTGCGTGTAGACAATACCACCCCTGATACGCTTTCCACTGCACATCCCTCTCACACTTTGGCAGGATCTTGCACCGCGATGGGCCCAGTACAGGCAAAACTGGCACTTTAGCTCTGCTGGAACCAAGCAGTGTGGAGATGGTGGGGGCGTAAATCAGCCTTTCCTTCTTTTGCTGCTGCCGGTCACTGTCAATTTTGCAGCGTGCAGTGCCCCAGGCTTACCCCTGGCCGGGGCTGGTCCTGCTATCCTCTCCCCACCGGGCTGAAGCCCTCCCTGCGCTGGCGGCCGGGCTGCCTCGTGCCTGCCGTGCCACTGATGCCGGTGGAAATGGCAGCACGTCGCTGCGTCTCGGTCGGGTGTTCCCATTGAAGGAAGGCACTGAGGATAAAAAGGCAGCAGAGATGTGGGAAGATGGGACCAGCATACGAGATAGCCCGGAGGCTGGGAGTGTGGAACCGAGCGTGGCAGATGCATCGGCTGCATAGCCCTGCACCTGCAAAGGCCTGGACCGCACACCTGCTCCTCTCACTGCCCAGTGCTGCCAGCCTGGCCTCGTGCTGCCCATTCGCTGTCTAAATGTCCCTGTGCAGCAGTGCCGTAAGGGAAAGGAAGGAGAGCGGGGTGGGAATGCGCCTGAGCAGTCACCTTCTCCCTGAAAGTGTTGAGCACAGCAAGACCCTGCCATGACTATAAGGAGATTTCCATGGGCAAACAAATTCTGGCCTCTCCAGTATTGCTTCCAGTTCCCTCCCTTTCCTGGCTTCGTGACTTCCCTTCCCTGAAAGCTTCAGACAGACGCTGCTGGGGGAGACAGCTGTTTGCCACGCTGCACCCCAGCAGCAGCTGCTTTTCATCTGTCTGTCCTGCCCCCACCTCCTTGCTGTGGCTCTCCACGTCAACCACCAAGTCCATGCTCAGAGATTCCCAAAAGCGTCTAGCAGCGTCCTGTTGAGGCCCTGAATGGGCACAGCATCCAACCTATGTTGGATGGATGTGGGTGGGCAGGGAGAGCTTCAGTGCCTGCAGGCTGGGGGAAAGCCTGGGTATGCAGCAACGGCCACGGTTATTGCTCGCCCTGAGGCACCGGCTCAAATCAGCCCCTGTTATGCTTGGTTCTCTCCAAGGAAGCTGCAAACTGTATGCACAAGGCAGAGGAGAAATAGAGACACAGGGGTAGGAAGTGACCCTGCCAAGGCCAGGAAGCAGATCAGAGGCAAGGCAAGGAATTACTTTCCTCCATCCCATTCATACCACTGTATAAATGAACCATTTACTTGGCTGTTTACCTTCACCAAGCTGCATGGCTGAATTGTTTGAATGGGGCAGATCCTTTCAAAGAGGCTTAGGACAGACAGAACACAAATTTCCCAGTCTGCTGAGGCTCAGAAGTGGGGGACAGCATGTGACAAGGACCCTCAAAGTGCAGCAGCATCCCCCCATTGCAGTTGGTAACTCTCCTTGGAAACCCTGGTCTCAGTGCTTTCACTGGAGCCATAGCTCAGACGAATCGAGAAGAACATCGTCTTTGCAACATTAACATGACTGATGTTCCCCACTAGCTGATGGATATTGAGTAGCTAAGCCTTCTCCTAGGTCTCTTCTGGATTACAGAGGGACTGGTGGTGACATATCACTCATCCCTGACCTCGTTCATCTTTGTGGAGCGGTGAGGTGGTGGGAGATGGGAAAGGCTAAATGCACATCCTGGGAGCCAGGGTGGCTCTGAAAGCTGAGAGGAGAGCTGGGGGCTGGGGGAGAAGGAGAGTCATCTGAGCTCAACACAGGAACAGCAGATGGATTGGAAGGAGCGTAACCTCACAGCAATGCATGCTCTGGTCCCTGCAGCTGGCATTAAGGGTCAATTATTTTCAGTGTAACAACTCATTTCTAACTGGAAAGAGAGCGACCTGCTGACACTGATAGGGCCTGCTGATGTCCATCTCCCCGCTGTGGGAGAAGACAACAGCACAAGCCTTGAGCTTTGTTTGTCCTTGATGTGTAATCTCAGACCAAGCGTGCCTGGATTCCCTTCCAGACCTTCCAGTGCACCAGATCCAGCACACCCAGACCTGCCCAGGAGGTGCCCAGGCATGCTGAGCTTTGAGGGGTCAGCAGTGTGGTGTAGATGGGTGGTCATGTTTTTGGCATCCACCTCCTTCAAGAGACCTAGGAAGTGGCACCTCCCTTTTTCAAAACATCCATGTCGGACGGGCTCAGGCCCTGTGTCTGGGGTCAGAGCCCAGGGCACGTCAGAGCCAGCCCGACTGGAGAGGGCTGAGCAGGACCCTGCCGTGGTGGGGGCTGGATCCCAGCCTGGCCTCCAGCCCTGGGTCTCTCCCATGTGTAAAAGCATGAACACCAAGGCTCTGCTTCTTTTGGAAAAGAAACTCCTTAAGGCCAGAGGGTTTTCCCACCATGAGGTGCAGTCTGGAGAGGCAGCAGTGTCGCGTCTGCTTAGAGACAGCAAGGCAAGATTGGGGTGCTGTCCTTGCTGCGGGGCACTGGTCACCCATCTGCAGAAGGCCACTACTGTGCGTGATGTCCTGGTATGAGCCACCCTTGCATGCCAGCAGCGCTTGATTGAAATTCCACAGGCACCCCTGGAGGGATGAAGTCTTGATTTTACAGATGCAGGTAGCATCAAAGTAACTGTCCCAGGAAAAGCATCTCCCTCCTGCAAGCTGAACATCTTCCTGGCAGGAGGATCATCCCCCAAGGACTGTGATGGAGGACAGCCCTGGCACACTGGCTTGGGCTGTGCCACAGCCTGGGGCATCAGGCACCAGGGTAGAGCCAGTGCTGGGGCCGGTTGTCACCTTGCTGTGTTCCCCCACCCCTGCTCCCAGTAGCTGGCTGGGCTCAGGAGCTCTGTACTCCTTGGGAAGGGGTCCAGCCCACTGAGATGAGATAAACCCCCCCCAGCTTGAGCCATCCACGTCTGGCTGTAAGTGACACCTCCCACCGTGCCAGGTCCTTGACCTGGGAGGAATTGCTTGTGCTGGCAAAGTGCTCTGGGCTGCACCTGACCGCAGGGGCAACCTGCTGTGGAGGGAACCCATGGCACAGCCCAGTGCCAGGCCAGAGGGGCTCCTTTGATCACCCCTCTCTGGTGAGGCCACATGATTCTTGTGAGGTCCACATGATACTTGAGAGTCACAGTCCACAGATCTGCTTGCCCCACTGTGTGAGGAGGTGGAGACTTCTGGGGGAAGATGCTGGAGCAGAGCCCCCACCCGGGCTGGGTGCGACGTGGTCCCAGCTGGGTCCCCTGTGCTGAGACCCATGCCCACCAGCACACCCCACCATGCCAGAACGGGTGAACATGGTGATGGTTTGGATGAGCGCCCTAACTCATAGCAGGGCTATTTTGGGAGTCTACCAGGATGGTAAGGAGATGATCTGTGGAGGGAAAAGGGGACAGTAGGGAAGGGAGAAAAAGACCCCAAAAAAGGCACAGGGGGAAATAACCAGAGCAGGTGGCAAAGGAAAGTGAGAGAAGCAGGGGGAAGAAGACGAAAGGAAAGATCAAGGTCCCGCTGTCAGTCAGCCCTTCAAAGGCTGGGTGTAAATGGATCTCAAAAGGAGCGGAGGCTGACAGGTCATGCCAGCCCACAGCCTGGACAAAAGAGATGATGACAAGCAGCTATTTTAGCTGATGGCCTGCAGCCATCTCGCCTCGGGCGGTACGCTCATCAAGTCTCTTAAGCTAAGCAAAATTCAGCCTTGGATGGGAGCCAAGGTGGCAGGATGAAGGGCTGGTCCCTGAGTGCCACCACGAATCAGCAATGTGCCCAGACGCGGGGCTATGGGGCACTGCTCCCTCCAAGGGGGTCACCTTTCAAACAAGGTGTTTGACGCAGCTTTGTTGCTGGAAACTTCTCTGGCTGTTTTTTCGAGGACGGGAGTGTGAGATGCAGTGTCGTGTCCCAGTGCGAGGATCCCAGCAGACACCCAGGGGGATGCTCCAGGAGCTGGGGTGCCCGGGGACCCTCCCCTCACCCACCACTGAACAGGGCTTACGTGGGACTGCTGGTTTCTGAAGGGCACCCTTCCTTCCCTCTTTGATAAAACAGAAAATGAATCAGGTCTGTGGTTTTGCTGAGACGCAGAACTCACACCTGCTCACAAGGTGCCTTGGGAACCAGTACGGAGAAAAGATGCTTTTCAACATATTTTAATTTTCTTTCTTTCTGTACTTTTTGTGGTGTAGCAAGGGCTGTGTGGGAGCCAGGTGCATTGGGAGCTGCTGGAGTGCCCCGCTGTGCTACACAGCAGGGAGCTGTTGGGAAAAACAACCAGCAAATACCCGAGTATCTCTGCTAAAATGTCTCGCTGTTGTCTTCGAGGGACCATGGGAAGACGGTGCATCTGTTAAAAGGATGCAGGACTCAATCCACAAAGCACCTGCTTTACTTAAAGCATAAGCATAAACTCCTTGAAAGCCAAAGAGATTTAAACACATGCTTGGAGTGAAGCCTGGCTGTCAGCAGGCTTGTTGAATCGGGAGGAAGTCTGTTACATAAACATAAAAACTGGTTTGCAAACATGGCTGCTTTAAATTCATCACCCAAATTCACATGTAGGCACCTTTCGGGATATCCTGGTAGCCAGAGCAGCGCTGCTGGGTCATGGGAATCTGCCATTTATAGAAGCCAGACCCTAAGTTGTGCCAGGCAGGCGTGGAGCAAGCCCAAAAATCTCACACGTTATTTGAATTGAGACATCATTGACAGGGAGAAAAAAAATCCCGCCCAAATCTCCTAAATCCGCCAAGCTTTAAAATACCAGGAGGAAACAGCCAAGGGAATTACACCCAGGATGAACTTGGCCCTGCTGCTCCTTCAGCAGTGATCCCTGAGGCAATGTTGAGCCTAGCATCTCCTCTGGCATTTTTATCCTATTTCATTCATTCTATTTATTCCTGATCCTGTTAACTTTATCCTATTGATTCAAATGCATTTTCATACTCCCTTATGGTCCCCTTTTGCATCACTTTCAGCTTTTAGGCAAACAGGACAGGCTCTTTCTGTCCTGGGAAAAACAACGGCTAGCCCAGGAGCACGCTTCTCCCAAACTCCCCTCCCAGGTCTAGGAGACTGAGGTTTATTTATTTATCTTAGTTAGACAAATAGCTTCGCTTTCACGCAAAATCGGGTGTGCTTCTGAACGCATACAGAAGAGGTCAAAGGGTTTTAACCATGCAAAGGGCAAAATCTGAGCCTGTTGAAGTGATGTTGGTGCAGTTCAGAGCATCTCTGCGATTAGAGCCATCCCAAAAGGCTGCAAAAATACCGGGAGGTGGAGATTTACGTACCTGCCAGCCAGCAGGTATGTTCAAGGCTTCCACCACAGAGGAGTCCCAGCGTTACTGCTGCCTTCTGCTTTGCATTGGCTGCTGGTACATGTTTGGAAGTCAAATCTCTTGGAGATGTTTGATTTTGCTTTGTCCTGTTTATAAAGACATCTTGGGTATTTAGATGTGCATCTGCAGCTGAACGCTGAGCATCTCCAAGGCTCAGAGAGGTGCTCTGATGTGGGTTTGGGCATATGAATGCTTTTTTTTTTTGCTGATGGCCAAAGAGAAAGGGTGACAGAGAGGCATGGGTGTCTGAAATAGAGGTTTTATGTATCCAGATTCCTCACCAGTAGTTTCTGCTCTGGCACAGACAAAGACCTGTCTCTAGTGGAACCACAGATGCTCGGTGCTATGAGACTGGGGGAATGGGGCAAGCAGGGAATTGGGCATCTGCAAGAGTAATTATTTTCAATAGTGCTTTCCCCAGACTGGCCACCTCTACTCTGAATGAACTGGGGACATTTAACAAGCAGGTCCCCGTGGATGTGGACCTGGGAGCAATGGGTGTCTCTGTGGCTTGGACTGCTCAGCTCTCATCACCCCCAAATTTTGCTTTTGAGTAAAATTTGTGGGAGCCCAGGCTCCCATGCCTTCCAGATTGTCCCTCTGCTTGTGCTCTTTTGAGCTAAAGACCTGTCTTGTGGCACGTACGTCCTGGCTGGAAAGAGGAATAAAAGACCTTGCCGTAAATAAATACAAAACCCCAAATGGCATGCACAGCGCCTTGTTCAAAGTGCTCGGCCTGTTTGAAATCAGCAGCCCCATAAAATTTGAATGGGTTCAGAAACACTTGGAGTCACGGGATCTCTCCACATGAAGGGCCTGGCTCAGTGGCTGCCCCTTACCGGGGTATCAGGGCTCATTTCTTGAGCCGGTGAGGCTCCAGCGTTCCCTACTTCGTAGCTCAGGGCTGCATCTCAGGACGTGTAAATCAGAGCCTTCGCCCTTCGCCGTGGCTCTCGGCAGCGGGGTCGGGGGGTCATGAGCTCACCTCTCAAAATAATCCCAGACGATCAGGAAGTGTTTCTTGTTTGATGAATTAGGTGTATAAAATCCGTGAAGGGCTCACGAACGGACAGACCTTTTCCTTTCTTCATGGGGATAATATTTCATGATTTGGGGAGGAAAGAGTGCAAAGGGAGGGGGGGAAATAATTAGTAATTTGTGATTAACTCTTTTCATGGGTATTTTGTTTCTTTGTTCTCTGATGCCGCCTGGAGCCATTTAAAAAATGACTTAACGACAACAACCAAACTAATCGCTCTTTGTAACTAATGGCTGTGTCAGAACTTGGAAATCAAACCGAAGGGTCTTGGAAGAAGTTGCAAGGGAGATGCTGAGCATGGGAGAGGGGGTGGAGAGGAATTCCCTCCCTGGTATCAGATGGATTCTCAGAAAGGGCCCCGAGATCTGCAGTGATAAAGGGAAAGACAGAAAACCTCCCTAGAAAGCTGGTGGCTATTCTCACCAATGCAAGCCGATTAGGGTGCCTGTGATGTACCTCTTCCTCTCCTCATGGGCAAAAGGTTTTGTTCAGTCACACTTGGGACCAAAGTCCTCCAAGATCTCCATTTCAGCTCTTTGCCCGATGCATTGCTTAAAATCATGCAGTCACAGAATCCTAGAATCATTTAGGTTGGAAAAGACCCTTAAGATCATCGAGTCCAACCACAAGCCTAACACTGCCAAGTCCACCACTAAACCATGTCCTAAGTGCCACATCTACATGCCTTTTGCATACCTCCAGGGATGGTGCCTCAACAGCTTCCCTGGGCAGCTTGTTCCAATGCTTGACAACCCTTTCAGTGAAGAATTTTTTCCTAATATCCAATCTAAACCTCCCCTGGCACAGCTTGAGGCCTTGTTCTATCACTTGCTAGTTGGGAGAAGAGACCAGCACCCACAGATAACTGGATCCTTTGAGTTTTGGCTTTGGGTTGGTGGAGAGAATCCCAGCAGGGACGGGAGGGTTTTGATGAAGCTCCGGTGCTGATGAGTTCATCTTCACAAATGGGTTGGAGACCTCTTCCCACACAGATCTGGTGCATAAATCAAAGACAGAGCAATGCTGCCTGCCTCTGGCTTTCTTGAGTTTGGCTTTTACTGCAGGGTGGGGGTTCTCTGGCTGTCAGAAGGTGAGAAACAAGGAGTGCAGGTGGTAGGAAGCATGGAGGGATGGGGTCCAGGGTGAGGTCTCCTTTCAGTCATGAAAGCTACCAACAAGCAGCATGTGTAAAGCAGGCTATTGGCGAGTGACTAGGGCCCAAAGCCTTGCGGTCTCTAATTGGGTCACACATAAAATAGAGCTTCAGATTGAAAGCCTTTTGGAGCTATGATTTAGAAAGGCAAATCCATTCTGGTATCTGATTATGACACTGACATTAAAAGCACCAGGAACCTCTAATCGATGGAGGTTAATTTATTTAGACCGTAAAGCAGGAATTAATTTGAAAGGGGCTGTGCTGGAGCAGCAGCTGAGACTCCAACCATCCCTTGTGTGGTGCTGGCGGGGCGACAGGGACATGCTGGCCAAACTGGAGGTGGAGACAGACCACAGCTCTACCAACTGGGAATCTCTCTGTCTGCCTGTCCCCTCTACCAGCTCTGTTCTGACTGCAGGCTGGGGACGTCTTATTACAAAAAGCTGAGAAGTTGACTCTCAAATGAGGGTTATCTTTGATTTGCCCTGCAGTGGAGGCTGTCCCTACTTGGGCACATCAGGCCCCCAAACTATGGTGAGAACAGAGTCCAGTTTTCTGAAATGTTGCCATCCTTTCTGCAAATCCCCCTTGCTCCGAGCACACAGCTGGCATGGCTCGGTCCTCCAGCAGGTACTGGTGTGCATTGAGCCCACTCTGGAAGCCCTTGGGTAGATGTGGCCAAACACTATCAGGTCTGGAGGGGTCTGGACACAAAGGGTCATAGCAGGTAGCTCTGGTCCAGAGCAGTGAATTTAAGCTCCTGGCTCCTGCCTAGGGGAGTACTGAAGTGGAAGACGTTTCCTTAGCCCGTCATTTTTGTTTTCCTTGGTTATTGTTTAAAATGCAGAGATTATGAGGTCAAACTTTCTCAGCCAATATTTTTCCTAATGAAAAATGTAGTAGGGTACGAGTCAGTGATCGAATCCATACGTTGAGTGTTCCACACTACAGTGATTTCCACAGACAGAACTTCAATAAATCTTGTTTTCAGAGAAATTATATGGGGCTGATGCTCTATTTTTGCCAGTTTAAGATCACTTTTCCCCTCTGCTGTGCTCTGTCCAAGTGGAACTTTCCTCCAGCTGAGCTGAGTTTTTGCTACAGCAACTTGACCAATCCTCACAGCTACAGCGTGAGCAGAGCAGGGGTATAAAGGTGGCCCCCAAAGTCCCTTTGGGGTCACCCCACATGGCTGTGTGGTTGTGTGGTCCCTTTTCCAAAGATGCCACAGACCGTCCTTAGACTCAAGAGCAACGTTGTCCCTCAATTTTCCAACCTGAGGTATTTTGCCTGAGTGCTGCAATCCTGGCTACCTCGCCTTTCCTATGGGGAGAGAATCACAGGTGTAGGATGCACATGGGTAGCGTTGCTCCTGCTACAGACTGCGTGAGAGGCCCATCACCAAGCTGTGTTTCGTGAGGGACACATACCTTTGTCCTTCCACCTTGTACAGTCCTGCCTCTCGTCGATATTATTTAATGCTGGAACTGCCATGGCCTCAGTCAGCGCTCCACTGTGCTGTGTGCAATGGCAGCCCTGCCACCCTGCACGTGCACGCCTGCAAATGCCCTTGAAATAGTAATGGTGCTATTGGATAAATGGGAAAAAGTCCTTCAACATCTTCTCACCTTTGCTGCTTAGGGGTTTTCTCCTGATTTCCAGCCTGGTTTGGAGATGCTCACCGGACAGGCATCTGTGCAAGTGGCAGCGTGCTCCCCATATCGACTGCCCCGCTGTCGAATGCCTCCACCCACTCAGTGGATTCAGCGACAGCCCGTGTACAACAGTATTTCACAGCCTGTCCATAGGATCAATATGACATTTCCATTCGTCATTAAATATGTCTTCTTTACTTTGTGCTGCATAAATCAACCTTTCAAACGTGGCTCCCGGAGTGAAGAGTTGCTCTCAGAGACCACTGACCAAAACGGGGGCTTTTCTTGGTTCTCACACTCTGCTGGCATAAATGGTGTAAACTTCAGGAGGAAGCACAGAAGTTATGTGCCTCTCACAGGTGTTGGGAGAGGTTTAACCTTCGTGCTGCCCCTGCATGCTCTGCTGTGCTGCTCGATGCAGTAGGTAACATGCTGGAATAGCTTGTGCTTGCCCCAGGGGTTGGGAAGGTACCAAGATCACTGGTCCTGGGCTGTCCTGGATTTTGTAGCCTTAGACTGATGTTAAACCAGCTTGGTGTGAGAAGGTCAGTGCAAAGGCACAGGGCTCAGGCCAGCCCCCAACGCGCTCTTGGTCCATATGGGGCAGGGGGTCCCAGCATGGCAGGCAGAGAGCAATTGCTGTGCTGGGTTGAGTTACCCTGTCTTCTGGAGATGGACCAGGACCTGTGGAGGTACCCACCTCCACAGATAAGCACAATTCTTGTTCCAGCCCAACCCCCTAGAAGGCTGGAGCAGGCTGGAAACATGGCCCCCTTCTCACCTGCCCCATTAGGTGTGACCCTGGAGAAATTGCTCTTTGCGTGTGATGCTTCTCCTCTAGACGTCAATGCCCAGCCCTACGCCTGTCTGTGCAGCTAGCAATGGGAGAGCGCGGGACTGGGCTTGCTCTCCTGAGATGGTGGGAAGAGATGAAAAGCATCCCCTCCTTCCCACCGTGACACACAGGCCTTGCTCAGCAGACAGAAGGATGGTGGATGCATAGGATCCGTAGGATGCCTGGGCAGAAAGGCACGTTCAGATCTCTCCACAGCCAGCCACAGCCCTCGGCGGCAGCAGAGACAAAGGGAAGGACTCGAAGGGTGCACAAGTAGCTGCCTCTGCAGCACGCTCTGATCTCCCCCATGAGGAGCGGGCACTGACCCGCGCCCTCCCCACGCTCTGGCTTTTTGTCAGCCGGCTCCCTTGTCCCTGCTGTACACACACACACATTTTAGCACTGTCTGCAAAGCAGTTTGGGAATCGATATTGCAATTGTGTTGTAAGTGAATTAGTTATAGATCAGCTTGGGGTAGGATTAGCTTATAGATCAGCAGGCTGGCAGGTTGCAGGGAAGGAGCGCAGGCAGACATGCATGCACGCACATCCCCCGGCACGGCGCTCTGCTGATGCCCGGCAAGAAGAGGAGGGTGAGCTGGGGCTCTGCAGGCCTGTGACTGCTGCCTGCGAAGCACTGCCATACACAGGCACCGTGCGCAGGTGAACACTCGCTCCTGGGTTTTGCAGTGCTTGGAGGAGTGGGGCAAGGAACAGCAGAGGTAATGCCGTACCCTGACCTTGGGTCTGCAGATGTGGAGTGAAAACCCGTCGGCTGGCTCTGTACAGCCCCGGCCCCGTGGCCTGCATCCTTCCAGTGAATGCTCACACCTCTGCCAGGGAGCTGTTGTGAACCTTTATCCCAACAGCTTTGCCAAAAAGTGTGTAAAAAATCCCCAAAGACAAGCCAGTCCTCACAGATTCCCCTTTATCTTTTCTCAGAGATTGAAATAAATTGCTCTTTTTTAGTCGCCATCTGCACACCTGCAGACCCTGGGATATGACCCTTTTAGTGACCTCACGTGAAAGCAGTATCCCCATGCAGGGATGGGGAAACTGAGGCACAGAGCGATAAGCTGCCTGCTGCAGCCAAAGCAGCTGATTCAGTGCATCCACCTGGGCTCTCAGCACCAGTCCATACACGGCCAGCTCTGGACCCTGCCTTCTGCTGGTGTGTTGCCCACTTCTTAAAGTCCTGTTGAGTCCTTTGTCACGACTCCAGGATATTCTGACTTCTAAAATTAGCCCAATGCTTGAGTCCAATGCTCAGGGGGTTTCCCTTTAAATAATCCCCCTGTCTCCTCTCCTGCTTTTGCTTTGACTAAGCACGCTGCAAAAACAACTTGCTTCTAAAATAAGCATCTCCTCTAACTCCCAGTTTAAACCTGAGTAGCCATGCATGACATAGCGGGGTTGGGATGGCAGCTGTGCCATCTCTCCAGCCACCTTTTCCTGCCATGGTACCTGGAGTGGCTGGAGCGAGGGTGCGCATGGGTTAGGGCTGTGTGATCTTTGAAGGGGACCGGGGGCTCTGCTGGAAGAGGAATAGGGTGGTGGGATGCTGGGGCGGGTGTTCCCCCCAGTGGTACCCACCGCCAGACAGTCCATCTTCTCTGAAGAGCATGTTTGACATCAGGATGTGGTCATTTGACAAGGCAAAACTCCGAGGATGCCAGCCCTCTGGGCAAGGCATAGTGAAGTGATTTTTCCCTGGCACCTTGTGCTGACTTTCCTAAGCAACCCTGTCTCCAGCCCCCTTCTCCTTAAGTTGAACCATTTTTCAGCCATGGGGCGAGGCTGCTGGAGCTCAGTTTACACCCACTGGATTTGAGCTGGGGCCAGATCCCAAGCTCAGTTTCCCAGCCATAAATCTGGAGTAGTTCCACTGAAGTCAGGGGAGTTAATTCCAGATTTACACCCGGTGGCACTGAGGTGGGACCTGAAGCCTCTGGCTTTGGGGACAAAGGGGGTAAAGGCAGGCTATAGGGGATTTACCCTGGCAGGTTGCAGCGCTTGACCCCCAGCAGTGCATCTGTGCCTGAGTATCCCGTGGTCGGAGTTATTAGAGCAAGCCTTCTCTCTATTATTTGATATAATTTACTGCTGTCCCATTGGGTTCCCCTCACTCCGTGCTCTGTGAAACCGAGTGGAACTAACCCGAATAGGAGGATTACGGGCTCCAAATGGAAACGGTTGCACCAAGCCGCCAAGCGGAGCGCCTTGTGCTGAGCAAAGAGGGCGGCTGACAGCCTCAATGACATGCCAGCACTTAAAATGCTGATGATGGATGAATGTCATCCTGCTGGGAAAGGAAAGGGGGGGTAGGGAAAAGGGAGGCCGAGGGAGTGGGGAGGGGAGGGAATCCGGCCTGGAGGAGCCAGGGAAGAAGAGCTGGCACCAGAGTTGACGTCCGCACTGATCCTCGTCCGTGGGCTGTGATTCATGGGGAGAAGAGAGGGCTGAGCTCTTGTCCGCCGGCCCCTCCGCTTTCTGCACGCCGGATTGAAATTTGACTGCTCTTGGCAGCTCTCTCGCCCACCGCACAGGCACATGCACAGATGTATATATTTATATATGCACACATAGAACACATAGGAAGAATGTTTAACAGATAAGTGTGTAAATGTGTGTATATATATATTTTTATATATATAAACACCTCCCCTTGACACACATGCATGAACATATGAGATTTCCAAGACACTTCATTAAGGGCCGTTGTCTCCACCTTTCATTGTATATTATATTTCATCCACAAATCACATCTACTAAATGACTTTAAAGGTTTTCTGCTGGGGTGGTGTTTTTTTTTTTTTTTTTTGTATTCCCCAGATGTCAGGGGATGTCAGTGAGATGGCTGCATTACTCAGAATATTGCGGGTATGTCTCCAGAGTGCCTGGGCAGGGGATTTCTCTCTCTCTGTCTCCTGTTGTATTCCTGACAGCAAAGTAATTTGCTTGTATAGATTCTGGCAACAAGAACAACACAAAATCTGGCTGCTCAACAGTGTTGCATTTTTAACTTGAGGTTGAACAACTTCAGTCTGGAGACCTCTGGGATTCCTGTTCCAGGGTTGTTCGTTCCTGGGATTTGCTCCAGTGTTGGGTGACTCTGTGGATAGGACTGTGCTGGTGCCTTGCCCAGCACAAGGGCTTGCTGTGGTGGGTTGACCTTGGCTGGACAGCAGGTGCCCACCAAGCTGCTCTATCACTCCCCTCCTCAGCTGGACAGGGATGGGGGGGGAAAGAAAATAAGATGGAAAAAAACCCTCGTGGTCAAGATAAAGGCAGCTTAATAAAGCAAAAGTAAAGGTCGCACATGGAAGCAAAGGAAAGACAAAAGACGTATTCTCTACTTCCCATCGGCAGGCGATGTCTGGCCACTTCCTGGGAAGCAGGGCTTCAATATGCATAGCAGTTGCTCCGGAAGACAAACGTCACAAATACCGAATGTTCCCACTTCCTCCTCCTTTCTCTTAGCTTTTATTGCTGAGTGTATGTCATATGGTACGGAATATCCCTTCGGTCAGTTTGGGGCAGCTGTCCTGGCTGTGTGCCCTCCCAAGCCTCGATGCTGTGCCAGCGCTGCTCAGCAGTAGCCAAAACACCGGTGTGTAACTAACACCTTGCTCACCACCAATGCACAGCACAGCACTATGAGGGGCTGCTGTGGGGAAAATTAACTCCGTCTCAGCCAGACCCAATAAGCACTTGTGCAAGGGTCCCTATTGTGGGCTGTGCCCCGAGCTTAGGACAGAGCAGAGCCCTTCCTCCAGGCAGGATCCCACACTGCGCCGTGGCCCCTTTCTGCTCAGGACCCCATACTGCAGGCGTAGCATCCCACACAGGGCCCTGACAGCTGCTCCCGGAGGGACAAGTTCTGGAATTGCCGAAAGTCCATAGTTATTCTGCAAAGATGTGAGGGCGAGCTGGGGAGAGAGGGATCCTGTGCCTAAATGTGCTTGTGAGAAGAGCACGTGTTCTCCAGGTGCATGAGCAAATCGATGCTCTGGCAGTTGGTATCTGGCCAGGCAGTTCATGCGCTGGAAAATGAAGCAAAATCCATCTGTGTGTGTGCTAGTCATGGTTCTGCAATGCAAAGAGGGTAGAAGAGGGGGCTAAGCTTGGGAAAAGAGCCCGTAGGGGCAGTTCTGGGAGAGGAGCCCCGTTTGGGGCTGAGTGGGGAGGAGAGGCCGCTGTGCCGACATTTCAGCAGGCGGCGCTCCCTGCCCTTGCTCGGCTCTGACCCCAGCACCCCCGAGATTAATCCTGTCACCCACCTCTGATAGCAGCTGCTTAACCGCGCACAGCAACCCTGCGCAGCAGTTTCAGCAAGAGAGCAAAGAAGCCTGTATCCAATTGAAACCGCAGGGGGGATTTAGGGAGGCAGAAGGTAATTTCCCGAGCTGGAATATGGCCAGGATACAAGGACTAATATCCTGGCTCTTGGGGAAACAGTCATGGGATCTTTGCTCGCTGCAAGTCATCCTGATCTCCGTTTTAAGTCAGATCTGGAAAAAAGGAAAATGAGACAAAGGGAATAACCCTTCCAAGAAGCCAGGGCTTCGGGGCACTGCTTAAAGCTGCCCTCACCACGGGGAAGATCTTCCTGGGTGCAAAGCCACCGGGCACCCCAGACAAGAAGGCCTGGTAGCTGCTCCAACCCCTGCACGGGTGCTCTGTGCCTGGGGCTCCCCTGTGCAAACACACAGGGCCAAAGAGTGCCCTGGCTCCCAGGAGGGAAGCAGGGTGCTAACGTCCATCACTAGCATCACACGTAACCTGGCCATGTCCTTGTGCCGGTGCTTCTCTCTGCTGGGAGATACCAGGGAGGCTCAGACAGGTCCCACGGCAAAGGGGATTTGGGGATGGAGGGCTGCGTGCTGGCAGCAAGCATCCACATGGCAGCCGTTTGCTGCTGGGAAAGACTTGCTGGTTGCGTCCAAAAAATGATCCCAGCAAAAAGATAACCTGCTGCAGAAACACCATGAAGGGTAGGAGCGTGACCATGCCATCCAGCCTGCCTTTTTCCATGTCTTTGTGGACTCAGAGCAGGTGTGAAACTGTGGATGTGAGGGGATGAGCTGTGTTTGCTCCTTTGCTTCCCCAGGGCTGCTGGGGTGGCTCAGGGCTGACCCTTGGAGGCATCATGATCTCACGGAGGGAGGTGGTTCGGCTCTTGAGATAATCCGGTCTGAGATGCAAATACCCCAGATTAGTTGTCTGGGAAGGTCTAAGCTGCTGATCCAGGCGAGGGGCCGGGGGAGGCAGGGGGAAGCATCACTGTGGTGCAGAGCTGCCCTGTCCGCACAGACCTCCAGCCTGTGAGGAGAGAGCTGGAGACCTTCCTGTCTGGGTTGTAACCAGGTCCCTGCCAAGGACACAGGGAAAAATGGACGTAGTTCTCTTGTCTGTGGGTACTGCCACCCAGCACTCAGGCAAGCAAAGGCTTCTTGGGGAGGGTGTAAAATGGCCTGCGGTGCTGTTACCCCCCTGCTTCTCATCCTCCTCCTGGGTCCTGGGGAGGTGTGAGGACTGCCACGATCCAGGACTGCCACCATTCAGGAAACAGACAAGTCCCAGGTCTCCTCCTTCCACATCTCCACAGAGCATCACATTTTCCTGCTATTGATGCCTCCAAATGCCAAGCCATGGTGTACAGCCCCAGGAAAGTCACCTGACAGGTTCTTTAAAGTCCCTCTCAGAGACCTCTAATGCCTTGGCTTGGAAATCACTGCAGAGAGGATGGGGTGGGAAGGGAGGCAGCCAATGGCCGGAGCAATGGTGGTGTGAGCACTGGAAAATGCTGGTCCCCATGCTGGGAGCTCCCCTGCAGCTGGTGTCTGCCATCGGGAAGGGATCTCACCCCCTGCTCAGTGCCACGGAGCTGGCAGGAAGAAAAAGCATTGCCGACATGTTGGGGCAGGTGAGGGCAGGCTCAGCTTGCGTCCCTGGCTTTTATGCCACTGGTTCGGTTAAGTGCTTTGCTCAGGCAGGGCAAGGCAACCCCAGTGTGAAGTCACCTCGGTGAGTGGTGCTGAAGCGCTGGTCTACTGGAAGCGAGGGCTGGGTTAGCACTGCTGGGGCAGCCTGACAGCTTCCCTCCTGTGGGAAGGAGAGAAAAGGTTTGTTTTAAAATTTAAACCACTTGGAAACAGCACTGGAAGCCCCCAGGTTAGGAATTATTGCTATTCCTAGTGTGGCTAGAAAACCTTTAATGTAATCTATAGGATAGTGTCTCTTTAATCAGCATCTGCAGCAGGTTAATAGCTAGTGCTCTCCTCACCTTTACAAGTGATCCTTTCAGGCCATTTTTTTCCTTATGGCTGGGCCCCCTGTGATCTGCCTGCTGGCTGGCAGCGACTCTCTGCATTGTCCCCTTGTCTGTCGCTGTGGCAGGGCAAGGGATAACAAGCAGCAGCCCATCTCGCTGCCCCATACATCACGGCCGAGATCTGTATTCTGACAGTTGCATTTTGTCTCCTACTTTCCGAGCAATGTGCCCTCAGAAAGTCAGGAGACGAAAGGATCCTCGGATTTGATTGAAGACCCAGGGCAGGCAGACGCATCCTCCAGACCACCTCGGGAGATCTGGCTGCTGGGAGTTGTTGTCCTCCTAAATCCTATCAAGAGAGAGCAGGAAAGCTGCCAGAGCTTTGCTATGCTGTGTGGTTTTGCTGCCTTGCCTGTTCCTCCACTCTGATTCCTGCCTGCTGGCAGCCAGGAATGAAACCAGCCAAGCCCTAATATTAACAAGCCCTGACCATTACACTGTGCTTAATTGGGTTTGCATGTATAGCAAGAAGTTTGGAG